>NC_029790.2:46806131-46806221 GCF_000816755.2 Arachis ipaensis | reverse complement strand
ATTAGTGATACTCACCTTTGTCACTAACGTTGGGATGAGCCACTATGAGCCACGTTAACTCCCACGTTAACTACATTAACGTGGAAGCTA
>NC_029790.2:46752427-46806023 GCF_000816755.2 Arachis ipaensis | reverse complement strand
TGACCAAGCTCATATTGGCCACGTTAAGAGCCACGTTAACTCAGTTAACGTGGACTCTAACGTGGGGAAACAAAAGAATGACCAACGTTGGTGACACTCACCTTTGTCACTAACGTTGGAGATGGCTAGCAATACCACGTTAGAAGCCACGTTAACCTAGTTAACATGAACTCTAATGTGGGAAGTAGGGGCATTTTGGAACGTTAGTGACAAAGGTAAGTGTCACTAACGTTCTCGAAGATGTGGCAAACCTACGTTAAAGGTCACGTTAGCCACACTAACGTGAACTCTAATGTAGGGAGAAAGGAGGATTCTCAACGTTATTGAAAAAAGTAAGTCCTAATAATGTGTGCGAAGGACCAAGAGGCAACGTTAGTGGTCACGTTGGTGCCACTAACGTTGAAGTTTACGTGGACCATTCTTGGGTGAGAAATGTTAGTGAAAAAGGTGATTGTCACTAACGTTCTCGAACCCACACTTTCACTTAACATTAACGCCACTAACGTCCTAAGCTAGAATCCCTGCCTACTACACACTTTCTCTTTGCAAGTAAAGCTAAGCCCACTGAAGAAGATAACTGCTTCAACTCAAGATCCAAAGGCTCATATCCAAGACTTGAAGAGCCAACTAGAAGATCAGAAGAATAGTATAAATAGTGAGAGCTTTGAACTAGAAAAGAGCTTTTGGCATTATTAGAATTACTCTCTGTATTTTACTTTCTCTGCAACTTTTAGAATGTACTCTCCATCTATGCTTTTCATTCCCAGAGCTATGAACAACTAAACCCCTTTAATTGGGTTAGGGAGCTCTGTTGTAATTTGATGGATCAATAATAGTTTTCATTATCCTTCTTCTCTCTTTTCTCTTGATTTTACTAGAAAGCTTTCAATCTTCATCCAATTGAGTAGTTATCTTGAAAAAGAAGCTATTCATACTTGGATCTCTTCTGAACCTTGGAAGAGGAATGAAGAGATCATGCTAGAATTGCTTTCTCATGTTGGACCAAATTGGGGTTTGGGCGGATATGGTGACATACAATTCTCCCAATACTTTGATTTGGAAATACATGTGGTATAATCAATGACCATACTTCATCTCTTCTCATGAGCAATTTGACCAAGGAATTGGCTATTGATCTGATTTGAGAGATTGAATTACCAAGGAATTGGAATTCAATCACTTAAGATTGCCAAGGAGATCAATGAATGCATTGATTGAGGAAGAGATGAAAACGAACTTGATCCGGAGAATGCAACATCTCCTAAGCCCAATGAACTCCCCATTTCTGATCTTACCCATTCTCTTTACTTTCTGCTATTTACTTTCATGCTAAACTCCCCTTCCCCATTTAAGATTCTGCAATTTACCTTCTGTCATTTATTTTCTGCAATTTACTTTCCCGCCATTCAATTTCCTACAATTCTCAACCCAATTTCTGCTTAGCTCAACTAGAGCATTCTTCCAATTAAAGTTCCTTGACCAATCAATCCTTGTGGGATTCGACCTCACTCTATTGTGAGTTTTTACTTGACGACAATTCGATATACTTGCCGAGCGAGATTTGTTAAAGGACAAGTTTCCGTGCATCAAGTTTATGGCACCGTTGTCGGGAATTGATTTTGTATCAACAATGATTAAATTGGTGGATAACTAGATTGAGCATTTGTTTTTATTTTGTTTGATTTAAGTTCATTTGAGTAATTTACTTTCCTGCCAGTTATTTTCTTCCCTTTNNACCAAACCGCGAATATGAGCTCTCCACATACTATGCCTGATCAGTCGGGGGAAGTTTACCTCCTTCCCTTCCATTACACACCCAATTAGAACTAGCATATCCATCAAAATCTTTGAGAAGTGAGTGGGGGAAAAGACATATTGGGCGAAGATATGCTGCCAGGTCTTGGCCTCCTTCGTCAGATAAGCAAAGCACATCCCCTTGGGCTTCTTGTTGTTCGAATCTATCACCCAAGGAGCGTCTGGTGTGGCAATCACGCGCTTAAGCGCCTCATAGTCAAAAGTCATGGAGAGGATAGCTACCTCTGCCTGCCTATAGGCACAAGTCTCATCAGGACGATGGTGGCAAAGCAGTGCATCCTCAATAGCATCCTCAGTGATTATAATCTCTCTACCCCGCAGCTGCACTGAATCAATATTGGCTCGAAAGAAGTTGCAATAAAATTCTCTCACCCATGAAGTGTTCACCCTCTCCAAATCTCTGTCAACAAAGTCCAATCCTAACTCCAGAATGCGGGCGTTAATGGCACGCCTCACATCATAGGGATGAAGCAGTTTCTTCTCAATGTTCAGATTTTTCTTCCGAAAGTCAGAGAAGGAAGCTCACAGTAGAGGTTTGGAATTTTGATTGGGTCAGTGGGTGGTAGCAGCTGATTTCCCTTGTCGACCTCATTCAACGGATTCTTAGCATAATTTGCATAGGGAGAGGGGGGTAGAGGACTTAGAGCGCTTTCTCTTTTTGGAAGTGGTGGCTATAGCCTTTCCTTTGTCTGACATCCTGAAAAATAGAGATGATATAATATAAGCAGATAGCCAAGTAGATACAAAGAACTCAAAGCAAAGCATATTCATGAAGTGAATAAGGAAAGGAGATTTCTTGGAATGCAAGCAACAAAATTCAGAATTCAAATCATACTTCAAACCAAGAATTCAACCCACATTTGCACATTACATGTTCATCAAGTCTAGGAAACACCATATCCAAAATAATGATCAAAAGAGTTAGGTTGAAAACCAAAAGAAGTTAGTTGGTTAAACAGATTAAAGTTAGAAATCAGTTTGAAAATCAGTGATATGGTGGTTACAAGCTCAATTCAAAAAAGAATGCACAAAATAGGAATGTAAGCATGTTCACAATCATGAAATGCATCAAGTCATTGATGATGAATTATGGTGTAGCTAAAAAGCAACTAATATAGAACAAACCATCAATCAATGCAAGGATCACTAGAGTTATGTGAATTGGTGTTGGTGAAAGCGAAACCTTGAAAAACAAGTAAATCAAGCATATTTAACACCAATTCCAACAATGCATGCAAGTCACAAAGATTGGGATGAGATTTGAAAAATTTTTGACAACTCAAATTTTTGAAAAATTCATGCGCTATGTGACCAAGGGTAATTTGGGCATAAAGGAATTGAATCACAGTGGCCACATAGATAGAAGAACTCATCAATCTTGTGAAGCAAGCAAATTAGGCTCAATTCTCAATCATGCAATGCATATATGCGAGTTAGCATTGCAAGCAAGCAAGGAGTATTAGAGGCATGACCAAAGAACCTGTTCTTGACGAATTTTCAAAACCATTTAGACGACACAATTTTATCTGACACAGAAATCATCAAATAGAAGTTTGTTACATCCATCAAACATTGTCAATTCAAGAAACATGGTTAAGAAAAATTCGGCAGCATTTTAGCAGTACATTGGCTAAATCCTAAATTTAAACAGTCAAATCAGATTCTATATAAATTCATCAAAAGTCAAAAGTACAAAGATCATGTATGAGTTCATATGACTGGGGCAATCAAGCCAATAGTGTAGCAGCAAAGCATTAGAGAGAGATTTAAACTAAATCAGCCAACAAGTAGTTATGAACAAGTAAACAACCAGTATCCATGAGCAAAGCAATACTCAATAATGGCATGCCAAGCATACAGCACAAGCAAGGCAATGGAACAGAGTAATTTCACACAGTAGCAAAATATTTAATCAATCCTAAATCCACTACTCAGCCCAGATTCGCTAACCACCTAAAGTAAACTAAACTAACTAACTAAGCTAACGAAACTAAATTAATAAAAATTAATGTAACACAATAAAGGAGTAGAACAGGGGGCAGAAACACGGGAGACAGAGAGGAAGTGGAACAGGAAAGAAGAGCGGCCAGGGCAAGGACGGTAGCCTGGGATGTCACCGGGGAGTTTGCCGATGACAATGGGGTCGCAGGTGTCGAGGGCCGTGACGGAGCAGAGGCGAAGTGAGAGAAAATAGAGAGGAGGAGGCAGAGGAGTGAGAGAGAGTGGGAGAGCGAGGAAGTGGGGTGAGGGCGAGGAAGAGGGGGCTGGGACGCATGGCAATGGCGGCAGTGGTGTGCGCCGTAGGTCGCTGGAGGGAGGCTGGTTATGGAGATGATGGTGGTGGTTATGGGTGAAAGGGAGAAGGAGAGACGTTGGGTGAGGGACGAAGGGGGTTTTGCGCGAATGCGCTAGGGCGTCGCGTCCCTGGGTAAGTAAAAATTCGAATCCACGCGTGCACGCACCGTGCGCGTCCGCATGGGTGGAGGAAATTAAGGATTGGCGTGGAAGCGCCATACGCACTTACGCGTAGATGGGAGAATTAGGGATTGATGATCGAATATTTTATATGCTTTTTGAGGGTAATTTCATGTAGTTTTTTGTATGTTTTAGTTAG
The DNA here is from genome assembly GCF_000816755.2 of Arachis ipaensis. Taxonomy (NCBI): domain Eukaryota; kingdom Viridiplantae; phylum Streptophyta; class Magnoliopsida; order Fabales; family Fabaceae; genus Arachis; species Arachis ipaensis. The sequence goes on along the minus strand of NC_029790.2, from coordinate 46,801,594 downwards.
TTTTTAGTATATTTTTATTAGTTTCTAGGAAAAAATTCATATTTCTGGACTTTACTATGAGTTTGTTTGTTTTTCTGTGATTTCAGGTATTTTCTGGCTGAAATTGAGGGAGCTGAGCAAAAATCTGATTCAGGCTGAAAAAGGACTGTAGATGCTATTGGATTCTGACCTCCCTGCACTCGAAATGGATTTTCTAGAGCTACAGAAGTCCAAATGGCGCGCTCTCAATTGCGTTGGAAAGTAAACATCCAGTGCTTTCTAGCAATATATAATAGTCCATACTTTGCTCAAGGATAGATGGCGTAAACTGGTATTCAACGCCAGTTCCATGTTACATTCTGGTGTTAAACGCCAGAAACAGGTTACAAGTTGGAGTTAAACGCCAGAAACAAGTTACAACCTGGCGTTTAACTCTAGAAACAGCCTAGGCACGTGTAAAGCTCAAGTCTAAGCCCCAGCACACACCAAGTGGGCCCCAGAAGTGATTTTCTGCACTATCTATCTTAGTTTACTAATTTTCTGTAAACATAGGTTACTAGTTTAGTATTTAAACAACTTTTAGAGATTTGTTTTGTACCTCATGACATTTCAAATCTGAACTTTGTACTCTTTGACGGCATGAGTCTCTAAACTCCATTGTTGGGGGTGAGGAGCTCTGCTGTGTCCTGATGAATTAATGCAATTATTTCTGTTTTCTATTCAAACACGCTTGTTTCTATCTAAGATGTTCATTCGCACTTCAATATGATGGATGTGATGATCCGTGACACTCATCACCATTCTCAACCTATGAACGCATGCCTGACAACCACCTCCATTCTACCTTCAATTGAATGAGTATCTCTTCGATTCATTAATCAGAATCTTCGTGGTATAAGCTAGAATCCATTGGCAGCATTCTTGAGAGTCCAAAAAGTCTAAACCTTGTCTGTGGTATTCCAAGTAGGATTCAAGGATTGAATGTCTGTGACGAGCTTCAAACTCGCTAGTGTTGGGCGTAGTGACAGACGCAAAAGGAACAATGGATCCTATTCCAGCATGATCGAGAACCGACAGATGATTAGCCATGCGGTGACAGCGCACTTGGACCATTTTCACTGAAAGGACGGATGGTAGCCATTGACAACGGTGATCCACTAACACGCAGCTTGCCATAGGAGGAAACTTGCGTGCGTGACGAAGATGACAGTAGGAAAGCAGAGATTCAGATGACAAGCATCTCCAAAACTCCATCATATTCTCCATTACTGCATAACAAGTATTTAATTCATGCTCTTTTATTCTTCGCAATTCAAACAGATAATTATAATTGATTTCCTGACTAAGAGTTACAAGATAACCATAGATTGCTTCAAGCCAACAATCTCCGTGGGATTCGACCCTTACTCACGTAAGGTATTACTTGGACGACCCAGTGCACTTGCTGGTTAGTGGTACGAGTCGTGAAAAGTGTGATTCGCAATTCGTGCACCAAGTTTTTGGCGCCGTTGCCGGGGATTGTTCGAGTTTGGACAACTGACGGTTTATTTTGTTGCTTAGATTAGGAAAAATTTTTCTTTTTGGTTTAGAGTCTTCTATTATTGTTTTTGGTTGAAAAATTTTTTTTATCTTTTTTTTTTCTTTTTAAATTTTTCGAAAATTTTATAAACTGATAATTGAGTTTTTCTATTTGAGTTTAGTTTCATATTTTAAGTTTGGTGTCAATTGCATTTTTTTTTTATTTATTTTATTTTATTTTCTTTTCTTTTAAATTTTTGAATTTGTGTTCATTGTTCTTTCTTAATCTTCAAGTTGTTCTTGTTTATTTTCCTTCTTTAATCTTTGGTTTGTCTTGTTTTGTGTCTTTTCTTGTTTATCTTGTGCTTTTTCGAATTTTTAGTTTCAAAAAAAAACTTTTATTTATTAAATACCTTGTTAAAACACGTAAAATTTATAGCTCAATTGGCTAGAGCGTTGTGCTTATGTTCTTAGTAATTGGCTATCCTTTTTTAAAACTTTTTCAAAAATAATTTTTCTTTAAATAAATCTTGTGCCAAACTTTAAGTTTGGTGTTCTCCTGTTAACTTTTCTTTAGTTTTCAAAAATTTTTTTTGGTTTTCTAAAAATTTCAAGTTTGGTGTCCTTTCTTCATGTTCTTGTTGTTCTTGTGAGTCTTCAGAGTGTTCTTGAGTCTTCCTTATGTTTTGATCTTAAAATTTTTAAGTTTGGTGTTCCTTGGTGTTTTCCCTCCAAAATTTTTGAAAATAAGGAGCATTAGATCTAAAAACTTTAAGTCCTGTGTCATTTTATTGTTTTTCTCTTTCCTCATTAAATTCAAAAATATCTTTTCTCTTTACTTTAAATTTAATTTTCGAAAAATACTTTTAAAAATTCAGATTTTTGTTTTAAAATCAAATCCTTTTAAAATTCAAAATCTTTTTCAAAAATCATATACAAAGTTTTTCAAATCTTCTCAATTAAGCAATTATTCTCATTTTTAAATTTATTTTTCCCTTGGTTTTCGAAAATTACATTTAAATTTCTAATTATTTTATTCTATTTTATCTTATTGTTTTTATTTATCTTAATAATTTGGTTTGTTCTACTTCAATAAAATAAAAACAACAAATAATAAATATATATTTTACTTGCAATTCACATCATCTCCCTTTCTCCGTCATGGATCTAAGTGAAAATGAGCAGTCCAGAAGGACTCTGGGGTCATATGCTAACCTCACTACTACTGCATATGGGAGTAGTATCTGTATACCTTCCATCAAAGCAGGTAGTTTTGAGCTAAATCCTCAGCTCATTGTCATGGTGCAGCAAAACTGCCAGTATTCTGGTCTTCCACAGGAAGAACCTACTGAGTTTCTGGCACAATTCTTGCAAATTGCTGACACATTACGTGACAAAGAGGTAGATCAGGATGTATACAGACTGTTACTATTTTCGTTTGCTGTAAAAGATCAAGCTAAAAGGTGGTTAAATAACCAACCCACAGCAAGCATAAGGACATGGAAACAGTTATCAGACAAATTTTTGAATCAATATTTCCCTCCAAAAAGGATAACACAGCTAAGGCTGGACATCCAAGGCTTTAAACAAGAGGATAATGAATCCCTTTATAATGCCTAGGAGAGGTACAGAGGGATGCTAAGGAAATGCCTCTCTGAATTATTTTCAGACTGGGTGCAATTAGACATCTTCTACTATGGGCTTACAGAAGGAGCTCAGATGTCCCTAGACCACTCAGCTGGTGGATCTATACACATGAGGAAAACTATTGAAGAGGCTCAAGAGCTTATTGATATAGTTGCCAGAAACCAGCATCTATACATAAGTAATGGGTCCTCCATAAAAGAAGAAGCCAAAGCAGTGTCTACTGAACTTGGTCCTCCAGAACAAGTTGCTGAACTCAATCAACAATTGTGCTTTCTAACAAAACAGCTAGCAGAATTCAAGGAGATGCTACAAGACACTAAAAATGGTAATAAAAATATGGAGGCACAATTGAATCAGACAAAACAGCAGTTATCAAAGCAGATAATAGAAGAATGCCAGGCAGTTCAATTAAGAAGTAGGAAAACATTAAATACCTTGCTTCAGAACATCAGAAAGCCAAGGAAAGAACAACTGACAGAGGATGAGCAAAATATCATCCAAAATCCCTCTGAGGATAGTAAGAGCCCAGAGAGGAATGATTCTGGCGCTCAAACGCCAGAAAAGGATGGAGAGCTGGCGTTAAACGCCCAACCAATGCTCAGTTCTGGCGTTCAAACACCACAAACAAGCAAGGAGTTGGCGTTAAACGCCCAAAGGAAGCTCAGTTCTAGCGTTCAAACGCCAGGAACAGGTAAGGAGTTGGCATCCAATGCTAGTCCAGCTTCCACCCCTGGCATTCAAACGCCAGTGTGGGATCAGACACACACAAGTGCTGATAACAACCCATCTAAAAAGGCTTCCCCAACCACCTCTGTAGGAAATAAATCTGCAGCAACCAAGGTTGAGGAATACAAAGCCAAGATGCCTTATCCTCAAAAACTCCGCCAAGAGGAGTAGGATAAGCAATTTGCTCGCTTTGCAGACTATCTCAGGACTCTTGAAATAAAGATTCCGTTTGCAGAGGCACTTGAGCAAATACCCTCTTATGCCAGGTTCATGAAAGAGATCTTGAGTCATAAGAAGGATTAGAGAGAAACTGAAAGAGTTCTCCTCACTGAAGAATGCAATGCAGTCATTCTGAAAAGCTTCCCAGAAAAGCTTAAAGATCCCGGGAGCTTCATGATACCATGCACATTAGAAGGTAATTGCACCAAGACAGCTCTATGTGATCTTGGGGCAAGTATCAATCTAATACCTGCATCCACTATCAGAAAGCTTGGTTTAACTGAAGAAGTCAAACCAACCCGGATATGTCTCCAACTTGCTGGTGGCTCCAATAAATACCCATCAGGCGTGATTGAAGACATGATTGTCAAGGTTGGGCCATTCGCCTTCCCCACTGACTTTGTAGTACTGGAAATGGAGGAGCACAAGAGTGCTACTCTCATTCTAGGAAGACCCTTCCTAGCAACTGGACGAACTCTCATTGATATCCAAAAGGGGGAAGTAACCCTGAAAGTCAATGAGGATGAGTTTAAGTTGAATGCTGTCAAAGCCATGCAGCATCCAGACACACCAAAAGACTGCATGAAAGTTGATCTTATTGACTCTTTAGTAGAGGAGATCAACATGGCTGCGAGTCTCGAATCAGAGCTGGAAGACATCTTTAAAGATGTTCAGCCTGATCTGGGGGATTTAGAGGAATTGAAGGAGCCTCTGGAAATTCCTCAGGAAGAGGAAAAACCTCCTAAACCCGAGCTCAAACCATTACCACCATCCTTGAAATATGCATCTCTGGGAGAAGGTGACACTTTTCCAGTGATCATAAGCTCTGCTTTGAATTCACAGGAAGAGGAATCACTACTTCAAGTGCTAAGGAGACACAAGACAGGTCTTGGGTGGTCCATAAGTGACCTTAAGGGCATAAGCCTAGCCAGATGCATGCACAAGATCCTATTGGAGGATGATGCTAAGCCAGTGGTTCAACCACAGAGGCGGTTAAATCCAGCCATGAAGGAAGTAGTGCAGAAAGAGGTCACCAAGTTACTGGAGGCTAGGATTATTTATCCTATTTCTGATAGCCCCTGGGTGAGCCCTGTTCAAGTTGTCCCCAAAAAGGGAGGCATGACAGTGGTTCATAATGAAAAAATGAACTGGTTCCTACAAGAACAGTTACAGGGTGACGCATGTGTATTGACTACAGAAGGCTCAATACAGCCACCAGAAAGGATCATTTTCCTTTACCATTCATAGACCAGATGCTAGAGAGACTAGCAGGTCATAATTTTTACTGCTTTTTGGATAGCTATTCAGGTTACAACCAAATTGTAGTAGATCCCCAGGATCAAGAGAAAACTGTATTTACATGTCCATCTGAAGTATTGCCTACAGAAGGATGCCATTTGGGCTGTGTAATGCACCTGCAACCTTTCAGAGATGCATGCTCTCTATTTTCTCTGATATGGTGGAAAAATTTCTGGAAGTCTTCATGGATGACTTCTCAGTATATGGAGACTCATTCAGCTCCTGTCTTGATCACCTGACACTAGTTTTGAAAAGATGCCAAGAGACTAACCTGGTTTTAAACTGGGAAAAATGTCACTTTATAGTGACTGAAGGGATTGTCCTTGGGCATAAAATTTCAAACAAGGGAATAGAGGTGGATCAAGCTAAAGTGGAAGTAATTGAAAAATTACCACCACCTGCCAATGTTAAGGCAATCAGAAGCTTTCTAGGGCATACAGGATTTTATAGGAGGTTTATAAAGGATTTTTCAAAAATCGCAAAACCTCTGAGCAATCTGCTAGCTTCTGACACGCCATTTGTGTTTGACACAGAGTGTCTGCAGGCGTTTGAAACTCTGAAAGCTAAGCTGGTCACAGCACCAGTTATTTCTGCACCAGACTGGACATTACCATTCGAATTGATGTGTGATGCCAGTGATCATGCCATTGGTGCAGTATTGGGGCAGAGGCATGACAAGCTTCTACATGTCATTTATTATGCTAGCCATGTTTTAAATGACGTCTAGAAAAATTACACAACCACAGAAAAAGAATTGCTTACAGTGGTTTATGCCATTGACAAGTTTAGATCATACTTAGTAGGATCAAAAGTGATTATGTACACTGACCATGCTGCTCTTAAATATCTATGGCCTACCCTTTATAAAGATTCCCGAGAGTTTGTACGTAACTGTGACAGTTGCCAGCGAGCTGGTATTCTGCCTCATGGTTACGCCATGCCTCAACAAGAGATCTTGGAGATTGAGTTGTTTGATGTTTGGGGTATTGACTTCTTGGGGCCTTTCCCACCATCATACTCAAACTTATATTCTGGTTGCAGTCGACTATATATCTAAATGGGTAGAGGCCATTGCCACACCCACTAATGATACTAAGACGGTGCTGAAGTTTCTCCAGAAACATATCTTCAACAGGTTTGGTGTCCCTAGATTATTAATCAGTGATGGGGCACTCACTTCTGCAACAAATAGCTTTACTCTGCCATGGTCCGGTATGGAATTAGCCACAAAGTGGCAACTCCATATCAACCACAGACAAATGGGCAAGCTGAAATCTCTAACAAAGAACTAAAAAGAATCCTGGAACGGACTGTAAGTACCCATAGAAAGGATTGGGAAAGAAGCTTGGATGATGCTCTGTGGGCTTACAGAACAGTATTTAAGACTCCTATAGGGACCTCTCCATACTAGCTTGTGTATGGTAAGGCTTGTCATCTGCCCGTGGAACTGGAATACAAAGCCTACTGGGCAACTAGATTCCTAAACTTTGATGCCAAATTAGCTGGAGAAAAAAGATTGCTCCAGCTGAATGAGCTAGAGAAATTCAGACTCGCTACTTTCGAAAATGCCAAACTCTACAAGGAGAAAGCAAAAAGATGGCATGACAGAAAGCTGTCATCTAGAGTCTTTGAACCAGGACATAAAGTTCTGCTATTTAACTCTAGGCTCAGGCTATTCCCCGGGAACTGAAATCCCGGTGGAGGGGACCATATGTGATTACAAGTGTGTCACCATATGGCTATGTGGAGCTTCAAGACATTGATTCTAATAAGAAGTTCATTCATAATGGACAGAGAATCAAACATTATCTTGAAGGAAATGTTGAGCAAGAATGCTCAAGGCTGAGGCTAGATTAAAAAGCTCAGCAAGGTCCAGCTAAAGACAATAAAGAAGCTCTTGCTGAGAGGCAACCCAGCCATTAGCAAAACTATTTCTGTTATTTTATTTTATTCTATTCTTCATTTTATTTATTTTTAAAGCATATAAGTTCCATATTAACAAGGTAAAGAATCAATTGCATAAGTTCACAGGGCTACAGAAGGATTCAGAGCACAAAACAGGAAAAAAGAGCTCACTGGCAAGAAAACGCCAATAAGAGACACAATTGGGCGTTAAACGCCCAAAAGGAGCATCTACTGGGCGTTTAACGCCAGTAGAGATAGCCATCTGGGCGTTTAGAAAAATGCCCAGTAACGAAGGAGTTTCTGGCGTTTAACGCCAGCTGGAAGCAACAGCTGGGCGTTAAACGCCCAGACCAAGCACCATGTGGGCGTTAAACGCCCAAAACATGCAGCAGTTGGGCGTTTAACACCAGGATTGTGGGGAGTAGGCGATTCGTTTTCAATTCAAATTTTTTCCATTTTTTATGTTTCAATTCATGATTTCTTACACAAACATGTTACAAATCCTAATTTTTCAAATCTTTTTTCAAAAGCTATCAAATGTATCTTAATTCATAAACCCTTTTTTAATCCTCTTCAAATTATTTTCAAATCCTTTTCAAAACAAATCTATCTCTTTTCCTTCTAAAATCTTGTCAACTCATCAATATCTTTTTCAAATCTTCGCAACATCTTTTTCAAAATTCAGATTTATCTTTTTCAAAAATCTTTCATATCTTTTCAATTTTAAATTACATCTTTTCCTATCATACTTATCTTTTCCAAATCACTTTTTCTATCATATCTTTTTCAAACAATTTTTGAAACCCACCCCTCCTTCCCTTTAAATGTTGGTTCGGCCTCTCCCCCTCTCCCCACTAAGATCATGGCTCCTAAGGGAAAACAAACCAACTCAAGAGGCAAGAAAGAGAATATTCCAAAACCACTTTGGAATCAAGGGAAGTTCTTAACCAAAGAACATTCAGACCATTACTACAAAATAATGGATCTAAGGTCAGTGATCCCGGAAGTTAAATTCGATCTGAAAGAAGATGAATATCCAGAGATCCAAGAGCAAATTCGAAACAGGAGCTGGGAAGTCCTAGCTAATCCTAAAACAAAGGTGGGAAGAAGCATGGTTCAGGAATTCTACGCAAATCTGTGGCAGACGGATAGGCAGGGAATAGCGGGAACCGCATTCTATGACTATAGAACTCTGGTCAGAGGGAAGATTGTTCACACCCACTCTGACAAAATAAGGGAGATCTTCAAGCTGCCTCAACTGCAAGATGACCCAGACTCCTTTAATAGGCGAATGATGAGATCAAACCTGAACTTGGACAAGATCCTAGAGGACATATGTCTCCTTGGAGCTAAATGGACAACCAACACAAAGGGTGCCCCGAATCAACTCAAAAGAGGAGATCTCAAACCAGTTGCCAGAGGCTGGTTGGACTTCATTGGGCGCTCTATACTACCCACTAGCAACCGCTCTGAGGTCACCATCAGAAGAGCAGTAACGATTCATTGCATTATCCTGGAAAAAGAAGTGGAAGTTCATCAGCTGATTGCTTGTGAGCTTTACAAAATTGCAAATAAGAACTCCAAAGATGCCAGATTGGCTTACCCAAGTTTGGTCTCTCTGTTATGTAAAGATGCTCGGATAAAAATTGGAGTAGATGAGTACATCCCAGTTGAGCTACCAATCACCAAAAAGTCTATGGAAGGACAACAAGTGCAGGACGACCCCATCAAGAGGAGAGCACAGGAGTTCCTCCCGGAAATCCCTCAAATTGAATACTGGGAGCGCCTAGAAGCATCTGTCACCAAGTTGCAAGAAGTTGTGGATCAACTGAAGGAAGAACAGCAAAATCAAAACAGCATGCTCTGCAAACTGCTCAGAGAACAAGAAGAGCAAGGGCGTGAACTGAAGGAACTGAAGCGCCAGAAGCTATCTCTTGAAGGGCCAAGCACTCCACAGACTAAGGAGGCATCCACCTCCCAAATTAAAGGTTGTTGAGTTCTAATCTTAGCCTTAACTCTGTGATAATTGTTCTTATTAAAAATTTACCTTAGAAGTTATATATGAGTAGTAGTAATTAGTATTTCTATTTTGACTTTATCTCCAATTAAGCCATAATTTATTTTTCTCATCATCATCAAACATGAATAAAATAGCAGATTTTTAGAATAAGGAGGCAATATTTTTTCGAGTTCTTAATAAGGAAAATTCTAATTATTTATATGTGGTGGCAATACTTTTTGTCTTCTGAATGAATGCCTGAACAGTGCATGTTTTTTATATTAAATTTTATGAATGTTAAATTTGTTGGCTCCTGAAAGAATGATGAACAAGAGAAATGTTATTGATGATCTGAAAAATCATGAAATTGATTCTTGAAGCAAGAAAAAGTAGCAAAAAAAAAAAGAAGAGAAAAGAGAAGGAGCAGTAGAAAAAGCCAATAGCCCTTAAAACCAAAAGGCAAGGGTAAAAAGGATCCAAGGCTTTGAGCATTAATGGATAGGAGGAACTAAAAGGAATAAAATCCTGGCCTAAGCGGCTAAACTAAGCTATCCCTAACCATGTGCTTGTGGCGTGAAGGTGTCAAGTGAAAACTTGAGACTAAGGGGTTAAAGTAAAGGTCCAAAGCAAAAACAGAGTGCGCTTAAGAACTCTGGACACCTCTAATTGGGGACTTCAGCAAAGCTAAGTCACAATCAAAAAAGGGTTCACCCAGTTATGTGTCTGTGGCATTTATGTATCCGGTGGTAATACTAGAAGACAAAGTGCTTAGGGCCACGGCCAAGACTCATAAAATAGCTGTGCTCAAGAATCAACATACTAAATTAGGAGAATCAATAATATGATCTGAATTCTGAGTTCCTATGGATGCCAATCATTCTGAATTTCAAAGGATAAAGTGAAATGCCAAAACTGTTCGGAAGCAAGAAGCTACCAGTCCCGCTCATTTGATTAGAATCTGAGCTTCACTTAAAACTCTGAGATATTATTGCTTCTTGATTTCTTTTCATCCTATTTTATTTTTCTAGTTGCTTGGGACAAGCAACAGTTTAAGTTTGGTGTTGTGATGAGCGGATATTTTATACGCTTTTTGAGGGTAATTTCATGTAGTTTTTAGTATGTTTTAGTTAGTTTTTAGTATATTTTTATTAGTTTCTAGGCAAAAATTCATATTTCTGGACTTTACTATGAGTTTGTGTGTTTTTCTGTGTTTTCAGGTATTTTCTGGCTGAAATTGAGGGAGCTGAGCAAAAATCTGATTCAGGCTGAAAAAGGACTGCAGATATTGTTGGATTCTGACCTCCCTGCACTCAAAATGGATTATCTGGAGCTACAATAGTCCAAATGGTGCGCTCTCAATTGCGTTGGAAAGTATACATCCAGGGCTTTCCAGCAATATATAATAGTCCATACTTTGCTCAAGGATAAATGACGTAAACTAGCGTTCAACGCCAGTTTCATGTTGCATTCTGGCGTTAAACGCCAGAAACAGGTTACAAGTTGGAGTTAAATGCCAGAAACAGGTTACAACCTAGCGTTTAACTCTAAAAACAGCCTAGGCCCATGTAAAGCTCAAGTCTAAGCCCCAGCACACACCAAGTGGGTCCCAGATGTGGATTTTTGCACTATCTATCTTAGTTTACTCATTTTCTGTAAACCTAGGTTACAAGTTTAGTATTTAAACAACTTTTAGAGATTTATTTTGTACCTCATGACATTTCAGATCTGAACTTTGTACTCTTTGATGGCATGAGTCTCTAAATTCCATTGTTGGGGGTGAGGAGCTCTGCTGTGTCCCGATGAATTAATGCAATTATTTCTGTTTTCTATTCAAACACGCTTGTTTCTATCTAAGATAGTCATTCGCACTTCAATATGATGAATGTGATGATCCATGACACTCATCACCATTCTCAACCTATGAACACATGCCTGACAACCACCTCCGTTCTACCTTCGATTGAATGAGTATCTCTTGGATTCATTAATCAGAATCTTCGTGGTATAAGCTAGAATCCATTGGCAGCATTTTTGAGAATCCGGAAAGTATAAACCTTGTCTGTGGTATTCCGAGTAGGATTCAAGGATTGAATGTCTGTGACGAGCTTCAAACTTGTGAGTGTTGGGCGTAGTGACAGACGCAAAAGGAACAATGGATCCTATTCCAGCATGATCGAGAACCGACAGATGATTAACCGTGCAGTGACAGCGCACCTGGACCATTTTCACTGAAAGGACGGCGGGTAGCCATTGACAATGGTGATCCACTAACACACAGCTTGCCATAGGAGGAAACTTGCGTGCGTGACGAAGATGACAGTAGGAAAGCAGAGATTCAGATGACAAGCATCTCCAAAACTCCAACATATTCTCCATTACTGCATAACAAGTATTTAATTCATGCTCTTTTATTCTTTGCAATTCAAACTGATAATTATAATTGATTTCCTGACTAAGAGCTGATGCCAGAGCATCTTGGCCAGTTTTACTGACCTTTTCTTTACTGTTTTTAGGTTAGTTTCATGCATTTCCTTAGGAAATAAGCTAGTTTTGGGTAGATATTCACTTACACCTTGAGTCAAGCATACATTGTGCATTTTACATTATTTCATGAGGATTTTGCATAAGTTTAGTGACAAATTGTATGTTGCATTGCCCATGACTTGGACTAGAACTTTGATGCACTCTATTGCTTGATTTCAGGACCAAAGGAAGCAAGGAAAGGGAGGAAACTTGCAAGGTTAATGAGAAAAGTGATTGCCAATGACACTCTGATAACCATCATTGCCCACGTTAAGAGTCACGTTAACTAAGTTAACGTGAACTCTAACGTGGAAAAGGGAAGTTGAGCCAACGTTAGTGACACTTAACATTGTCACTAACGTTGGCAAACACTCATAAGTGGCCACGTTAGAGCCCACGTTAACCTAGTTAATGTGGCCTCTAACGTTAAAGGGGGAAAGAGAAGCCAACGTTAGTGACACTCAACATTGTCACTAACGTTGGCCTAAGGATGCAACACACCACGTTAACTCCCACGTTAACTTGGTTAACGTGGGAGCTAACGTAAGAAGTGAGAGTTGTCGCCAACGTTAGTGACACTCAACATTGTCACTAACGTTGTAAGCAACCACACAACCCCCCAAGGAGCCACGTTAACTTCCATGTTAACTTAGTTAACGTGGAAGCTAACGATGAGGAATGAATGATGAGCCAACGTTAGTGACACTCAACATTGTTACTAACGTTGGGATGGCTAAGAATGGCCATGTTAGGAGCCACGTTAACCTAGTTAACGTGGACTCTAACGTAAGATCTAGGGGCACATTGGAACGTTAGTGACAATGTTGAGTGTCACTAACGTTCTCGAAGGTTGGCAAGGCCACGTTAGAAGCTACGTTAACCTAGTTAACGTGGGCTCTAACATGAGGCAAAGGGGTACATTGGAACGTTAGTGAAAATGTTAAGTGTCACTAACGTTCTCGAAGGTTGGCAAGGCCACGTTAGAAGCCACGTTAACCTAGTTAACGTGGGCTCTAACATGAGGCAAAGGGGTACATTGGAACGTTAGTGAAAATGTTAAGTGTCACTAACGTTCTCGAACTTATACTTTCACTAAATGTTAACACCTCTAACGCCCTGAGCTGAAGTCTCTGCCCACTTAGCACTTTCTCTCTGCAAGTAAAGCCAAGCCCAAATGAGGAAAATAACTGCTTCAAACTCAAGATCCAAAGGCCCAAGACTTGAAGAGCAAACTAGAAGCTGAGAAGAGTAGTATATATAGGAGTAGCTTTGAATTGTAAAGAGAGTTCTGGAGGCTGGAAAAAGGAGAACTACTCTCTGTATTTTATCTTCTCTGCATTTTCTAGTTTTAAGATGTATTCTCCATCTTTGTTTTCATTTTCAAGAGCTATGAACAACTAAACCCCTTTCATTGGGTTAGGAAGCTCTGTTGTAATTTGATGGATCAATACTAATTTTCATTATTCTTCGTCTATCTTTTCAGAGATTGAATTGCAAGAAATTGTAATTCAATCACTTAAGATTGCCAAGGAGATCAATGAGTGCATTGATTGAGGAAGAGATGAAAGTGAACTTGATCCGGAGAATTGCAACATCTCCTATGCCCAATGAACTCCCCATCTCTGATCTTACCCATTCTCTTTAATTTCTGCCATTTAATTTTATGAGCAAATCCCCCATTCCCATTTACAATTCTGCAATTTATTTTCAGTCATTTACTTCCAATCCTTTAATTCTAGTATTTACTTTTCTGTTATTTACATTCCAGCCATTTTATTTTCTGCAATTCTCAACCCAAATTCTAGATTCGCTCAACTAGAACATTCTTCTAATTAAAGTTGCTTGATCAATCAATCCCTGTGGGATTCGACCTCACTCTATTGTGAATTTTTACTTGACGACAAATTCGGTATACCTGCCGAGGGGAGATTTGTTGTGAGACAAGTTTTTCCCGCATCAAGTTTATGGCGCTATTGCCGGGGATTGATTGTGCATCAACAATGATTAAATTGGAAGATCACTAGATTGAGCATTTTTATTTTGTGAATTTCATTTTCTGTTTGAGTGATTTACTTTTTATTTTAGTAAAATTCTTCCCTTCCTCGTCTACTCTTTTGTTCTGCTTTGTTATTTTCAATTCTGTTTGCTAACCCACTAACTGTTTGATATATTGCATCAACCACAACTAACAGTAATTCTGACACAAATACTTTCTGCACCTATCTTTTCTTGCTTGCACTTGATAGTTGTATGACAGGGAGAAGAAGCGGGGCTTCAACTTCCTTCGATTCTGAACCTGAGAGGACCTTCCTTAGATTAAGGAGGGAGGAAAGAGGAAAGAAAGTGGTTGGTGCTGAGGAAGAAGAGGAATTCTTTGAAACAAACATGGAAGACAACATGGAAAACCATCATGAAGAAGAAGATCACAACCATGGGGGAGGAGGTAGAGCAAATCATGTTGGGGAGGATAGAAGAGTTTTGGGCTCTTACATCAATCCAAACCCAGGCAATTGTGGAAGTAGCATCCAAAAGCCAACAATCCATGCCAACAACTTTGAACTTAAACCACAGCTCATCACCCTTGTTCAGAACAACTGTTCGTTTGGAGGAAGTGTTCAAGAAGACCCCAATCAACATTTAACCACCTTCCTGAGAATATGTGACACAGTAAAGTCTAATGGTGTTCATCCTGACACCTATAGACTGCTCTTATTTCCATTCTCACTCAGGGACAAGGCAGCCAAATGACTGGAATCTTTCCCAAGGGAAAGCTTGACAACTTGGGAAGACGTGGTGAACAAATTCTTAGCAAGATTTTACCCTCCTCAACGAATCAATAGGCTGAGAGCTGAGGTCCAAACTTTCAGGCAACAAGATGGTGAGACTCTATATGAAGCATGGGAGAGGTTCAAGGACTTAACAAGGAGGTGTCCACCTGACATGTTCAACGAATGGGTGCAGCTACACATTTTCTATGAAGGGCTCTCTTATGAGTCAAAGAAGGCCGTAGACCATTCATCTGGAGGATCTTTGAATAAGAAGAAGACCGTTGAGGAAGCCATAGATGTTATTGAAACAGTAGCAGAGAACGACTACTTCTATGTTTCCGAAAGAGGGAACACAAGAGGAGTAATGGAGCTAAACAATGTAGATGCTCTGTTGGCCCAAAACAAGCTCATTACCCAGCAGCTGGCTGACCTCACCAAGAAGATGGAGATGAACCAAGTAGCAGCAATCTCCACTTCATCAACAATCCAAGAAGGAGTAAATGAATAAGCAGAGGGGAGTCAGGAGCAAGCCAACTACATTGGGAATTGTCCAAGGAAAAACTATGATCCATACTCCAAAACCTACAACCCTGGATGGAGAAACCACCTAAACTTTGGGTGGGGAAGTGAGCAAGATCAAAACCAAGACCAGAGACGTTACAACTCCAACAACAATGCAGCTCACCAGCAATTCACACAGAGGACGTCTCAACACCCCCACAACAACACTTCTTCATATGCTTATCAAAACCAAAATAGCACATCTGCTCTGAATCACCCATCAATTGATGACAAGCTCTCTAAGATTGAAACCTTACTTGAAGGAATATGCCAAGAGATTCAAGAAAATAAGGTGTTCAAAGAGGAAGTGCGAGCCAACATTAAGAACCAGGGAGAGACCATTAGGAAGCTGGAATTCCAGGTGGGATATTTAGCTGAGAAGATTCCCAAACCTACCGATAGTTTCCCAAGTGACACAGAGAAAAACCCCAAGGGAGAAGCAAAGAAAGTAAGATGGGAAGATTGCAAAATGGTCACTACAAGTGATCAAGAGACTGAAGACAAGCAAGGCAAACTTTTCGAACAACCTGAAGACAACTCAACAAAGGAGGAGGATAGAGATCACCAAGAACCAGAAATCTCACAACAAGAGCTGCTGAAGCTCTATGCACCCTTCCCCAACTACTCAATGGTGCTGTGGGAAAGAGAATATACTCAAGGTTTCTAGACTTGTTTGCATCTCTGCATGTAAACATACCATTCATCAAGGAAATTCAACAAATGCCTGCATTCATCAAGTATATGAAGGAACTTCTTCCCAGGGAAAGCTCACTCAAAGGAGGCCAGACTATAGTGATGAACAAGGAATGTAGTGCCCTTATTCAACCTGAGCTGCCTATAAAAAAAAGAGACCCAGGGAGTTTTCACATCCCTTGTGCCATAGGTGAAACTATGTTCGATAGAGCACTATGTGATTTGGGGGCCAGCATCAACTTACTGCCTTTATCCCTGGTGAAGAGGCTGCAGATTAATGAGATAATGCCCACAGATGTAATCATCAGACTGGCTGACAAAACTCAAAAGCAAGCAATAGGAGTGGTGGAAAATGTGTTGCTAAAGGTTGGGAAATACTTTTTCCCAACAGACTTTGTCATTCTGGACATGGAAGAGAGTCACACTCACCCAATCATATTGGGAAGACCATTCCTAGCTACGGCCAGAGCACTTATCGATGTAGAGAAAGGGGAGCTAATATTGAGAATCCATGATGAACGACTCAGCTTCAATGTCTTCAAACTCTCACAAGAAACAGATCAAGAGGACAAGAAACTAAGCACAAACAATAAAAAGACACTGAAGGAGGAGACAAGCACTGAAGCACAACCAGTTCATTCTGAAACCCCCTCAATTGATAAACAAGGAAAACAGCAATTACCACAGCTCAAAGAAAAGTTGGAGGAACCTAAACCTCTAGAGGCATGTGAAGACAACATCACAACTCCTTGGAAAAAAAAAGGTCACCAAGGGGAAGGCAACCTTAAAAGAAACAAAGAAGAAGGTACCAAGGAGATGGAGGAACAAGAAGATCCCTACGGAAGCTTTCTCTCCAGGGGATAGAGTTGTCTCAGCTTACTTCCCAGATATTCCCCCTAATCTCCCTACTGTACCATCTCAATTACCCAAGGTCTTCACTATCAACAGAGTTCTTTCCCTGGAACATGTGGAGATCATTGATCCAACCAATGGATACAAGTCCACAGCAAGAGGGGAGGACTTTAAGCACTACCAACCACCCTGATGAAGGAAAAACGTCAAGCTAGTGACGCTAAAGAAGCGCTTCATGGGAGGCAACCCACGTTTTATATGTTTTTAAAATAATGAATAAATCAATGTTTATGAATTTCAACCCAAAACTTGACAAACACTTGGTGAAATCTTTATCATGCAGTCTATAGTGAAGAACAAGTTTGGTTTTCAAAGTAGAACTCTTGGAGCTTTGAACATAACTTTTCATCACATTGCTTCAAATTAAGTTTGGTGTCACCCCATGGTGCCACCAAAATGCATATAAGGACCCACCAATAGTTAGTTAGTTAGTTGGAATTCATAAATAAACAATCAATTCCTTTCTTCCCGTTTATTCTAGCCGTAGAGTTTGAATTTTTTTATGATATTAATTTTCTTATTTTAAATCTTTATAGGAAAGGAAAAGGAGCATAAAAAGAGATAGATTGGACAACCAAATAAAGAAGGTTCGGACACCACAAGAGGAGGGGTTACACACTTGTTCTAAAGAGGGAATACATTGGAAAATGTTGCCATGCAACATTGGAAAAAATGGAACCCCTAGAAGATCGAGCAATCCCCATCATAAAGTGATGATCCTTCTCTTATAGCCATGCATAACCCTAACCAACCATCAAGTGACCACTTCATCAATCTACACCCTCCATTCTCTCACAACTTCTTTATATAAACGACCCTTGTCAGTACCACCCTTCATTGTCATCACACACCCTTCACCACTCTTCATTTCGGTACAATACACCCCCTATCTGATTATAAACGTTCCTCCCCTCACTCTCTTCATTGCCATAAAACCCTAAACAACCAAAAGTCTCCACAACCTTACCACCTTCACATATTAATCATCATTCATGGCATCTTCAAGTTCTAAGAAAAGGGAGGGAAAGGAACCCATGGAAGAACACCCATATGATAAGAAGAGATTTAGAAGCTTGCATCATGCATTGCAATACGGGTGGATGGTTGATAAGCAAATCATCTATGAGCTGGGGTTTTAAGTTAAGAAGACTGAATGCCCCGAAATCACAGAGAAGGTAGAAAGGAGAAGATGGGAACTCCTCACTGAACCGGTCACTAAGGTGAATGCGAATCTCATAAGAGAATTTGATGCAAATGCAGTCAGATATGATAAGAAAGATGAATCATATACAAGCTTTGTGAGAGGAACAATGGTGGGTTTTGGTCCCATGAGTGTAATGAGGGCATTGAAGCTACGGTCTATACCATTTGAAGAAGAAAGTTATCACTCAAGATTGGACAACAATCCCAATTATGACCAGCTTTTACGAGACCTTTGTGTACCAGGAGCTGATTGGGAAAGGGGTGCAGGAAATAAACCAAAGTTCATTAAGAGAACAGACCTCACTCCTGAAGCTAAAGGGTGGTTCGAGCTAGTGAGGAGGTCTATTCTCCCAGCTACAAACAACTCGGAGGTAAATCTCGAGAGAGCAACAATGGTGCATTGTATACTCAAGGGAGGAGAAATCAAAGTTCATGAGATCATAGCTCAAGGCATTAGAAAGATGGCAGAGAAAAGTGACTCAAGAGGAACATTAGGTTACCCCAGCACTATTTACCGAATATGCAAGAAAGCTAGGGTGGTTTTTGAAGATGAGGACCCCGTTTGGATAAAGGAAGGCATTCCAATAATGGTCCGAAGGATGAATGCTGCAACATTCCCCCTGCCTCAACGGAAGCAAAGAAAGAGGACAGCCCCTCAAGTAGTGGAAGGCCAAGTCTCAGAGGGTCAAGCACAACAGACCTTGGACATGCACTAATTGCAGGAGGCCATTGATGGCTTGTCTAGACAATATTTGGAAAGCCAAGGAGCACAAAAAGAGCTTCAACTACAGATGATGGGGCAGCAAGAGGAAACACTTTCAAGATGGATGACTCAGCAAGGTGAGTGGCAAAGGCAAATGATGGAACAGCAACTAAGCCAAGGACAACAATGGGAAGAAGCATTCAACAGGATGGAACAAAGGCAAAACGAGCAACAAGAATCCACCCAGAGGCTAATCAACATCCAAGCACATCAAGGGGCACACATACATGAGATGCATCGAAGACAAATAAAACAGGCAGAACTATTGGACGAGCAAAGGGCATTCACAAAAGGAGTTTACATGAGCCAAACAGGACATCATATAAACACTCAAGCCAGGCTCAGCTACTTAGTGGGACAGCTGCCAATATTGCATCCAGGAATAGCCAAGTATGACGAAATGAAGGATGAATTAGCATGAAGGGAAAGACAAAGGGTGGAAGAGAGTCATGAGACAGTGAGGAAGGCACTTGAGGATTGGAAGTAAGCAAGATTGGCACGGATGCGAGGAAATGCAAGAGGAAACAAGGAGGACAAGCAAGGAAAAGAGCATGGACATCCACAACAGTAAAAGGTGGTGGAGTTCCTTCTTTGTTCCATCTTTCTCTATGTCTTAAAATAAGGAAGATCTTGTATGAAATAAAACCTGCTTCCATGTTATGTTTAAAACTTTTTAAATTATGTCTTTTAAGTTTTCTTTCTGAATAGGTCCATGATTTCTGGTTTAAATGTCACTGCATCTTTCCCTTATTTACTTGTAAGCTTGTCCATTTTAAATCAAATGAAGAAGAGAATGTTTATGTTTTTAAAAGACCAGAGTGGAGTTCATATTGTGGAAGTGCATTCATGAATCTTTGGGGTAGTCATAAGTTAGCTAAGTTGGTTCAACCACAAGGTTAGGAGGACAACTATCTATCCTGAATACTTGACTTTGGATATACCCATGAGACTGAGTATATGACAAGATCCTAATAAGAGAAAAGGGAAAGAATAATAGAAGTGAAAAACAAAAGAAAAAGAGTAAGCAATAAGGCTAGGCACCAATGGTTTGGACCTTGAGACAAGTGTCTGTGGTGCTCCTGTGTGAGGGATCTACTTGGATGAATAAGCTCTCAGGGGTGCTTTATCACTTGGTAACTTGGGTTAACTAATCCGGGATTATCAGCTGAAAATCCACTATCAAGAGTAACCCTCACTACAGAGCATTTAGTAACCCAAAGAGGTGCTGGACACCAAGGTCTCAAGAAAAGAAAATAAACAAACTATATGCCTGTGGTGTGTATGTATAGGGGAGAGACTTGAGGGAGTAAGTCCTTAGGGGTGCTTCAACACCTAGCACCTTGAACCAACTGGTTCGGGAGTGTTGGCTGAAAACTTATCTTAAAGAGTTGCCCCCTTACAGAGCACTTAACCTAAATAACACAAATAACCCTTGAAATAAAAGTCTCATGGGATATAGACAAAGTAAGTGTTTAGGAACATGATAAAGGTCTGAAAGCCAGTAATGGAAGATTAGGGACAAGAAAGATTTAAGTTTGGTGTTGTGATGCCAGGGCATCTTGGCCAGTTTTACTGACCTTTTCTTTACTATTTTTAGGTTAGTTTCATGCATTTCCTTAGGAAATAAGCTAGTTTTGGGTAGATATTCACTTACACCTTGAGTCAAGCATACATTGTGCATTTTACATTATTTAATGAGGATTTTGCATAAGTTTAGTGCCAAATTGTATGTTGCATTGCCCATGACTTGGACTAGAACTTTGATGCACTCTATTGCTTGATTTCAGGACCAAAGCAAGCAAGGAATGGGAGGAAACTTACAAGGTTAATGAGAAAAGTGATTGCCAATGACCCTCTCATAGCCATCATTGCCCACGTAGAGAGTCACGTTAACTAAGTTAACGTGAACTCTAACGTGGAAAAGGGAAGTTGAGCCAACGTTAGTGACACTCAACATTGTCACTAACGTTGGGATGGCTAAGAATGGCCACGTTAGGAGCCACGTTAACCTAGTTAACGTGGACTCTAACGTAAGATCTAGGGGCACATTGGAATGTTAGTGACAATGTTGAGTGTCGCTAATGTTCTCGAAGGTTGGCAAGGCCACGTTAGAAGCCACGTTAACCTAGTTAACGTGGAGCTTTAACGTGAAGCAAAAAGGGGCACACTGGAACATTAGTGACAATGTTGAGTGTCACTAACGTTCTCGATGTTTGGCAAGGCCATGTTAGAAGCCACGTTAACATGGTTAACGTGGGCTCTAACGTGAGGCAAAGGGGTAGATTGGAACGTTAGTGAAAATGTTAAATGTCACTAACGTTCTCGAACTTATACTTTCACTAAATGTTAACACCCCTAACGCCCTGAGCTGAAGTCTCTGCCCACTTAGCACTTTCTCTCTGCAAGTAAAGCCAAGCCCAAATGAGGAAAAGAACTACTTCAAACTCATGATCCAAAGGCCCAAGACTTGAAGAGCAAACTAGAAGCTGAGAAGAATAGTATATATAGGAGTAGCTTTGAATTGTAAAGAGAGTTCTGGAGGCTGGAAAAAGGAGAACTACTCTCTGTATTTTATCTTCTCTGCATTTTCTAGTTTTAAGATGTATTCTCCATCTTTGTTTTCATTTTCAAGAGCTATGAACAACTAAACCCCTTTCGTTGGGTTAGGGAGCTCTGTTGTAATTTGATGGATCAATACTAATTTTCATTATTCTTCTTCTGTCTTTTCTCTTGATTTTACTTGAAAGCTTTCGATCTTCATCCAATTGAGTAGTTATCTTGGAAGTGAAGCTATTCAAACTTGGATCTCTTTTGAACCTTGAAAGAGGAATGAAGAGATCAAGCTAGAAATGCTTTCTCATGCTGGACCAAATTGGGTTTGGATGGGTATGTGACTATAACCCTCTCATTACTTGATTTAGGAAATGCATGTGGTATAATCAGTGACCATACTTCATCTCTTCTTATGAGCAATTGACCAAGGAATTGGCTATTGATCAAGATTTGAGAGATTGAATTACAAGAAATTGTAATTCAATCTCTTAAGATTGCCGAGGAGATCAATGAGTGCATTGATTGAGGAAGAGATGAAAATGAACTTGATCCGGAGAATTGCAACATCTCCTAAGCCCAATGAACTCCCCATCTCTGATCTTACCCATTCTCTTTAATTTCTCCCATTTAATTTTATGAGCAAATCCCCCATTCCCATTTACAATTCTGCAATTTATTTTCAGTCATTTACTTCCAATCCTTTAATTCTAGTATTTACTTTTCTGTTATTTACATTTCCGCCATTTTATTTTCTGTAATTCTCAACCCAAATTCTGGATTCGCTCAACTAGAACATTCTTCTAATTAAAGTTGCTTGATCAATCAATCCCTGTGGGATTCGACCTCACTCTATTGTGAGTTTTTACTTGACGACAAATTCGGTACACTTGCCGAAGGGAGATTTGTTGTGAGACAAGTTTTCCCCGCATCAAGACCTACAAGATAACCATAGATTGCTTCAAGCCAACAATCTCCGTGGGATTCGACCCTTACTCACGTAAGGTATTACTTGGACGACCCAGTGCACTTGCTGGTTAGTGGTACGAGTTGTGAAAAGTGTGATTCATAATTCGTGCACCAGGGATCGGCGCGGATGTGTACAGTGCGCATCCGCGTGGGTGTGCTGGGCTAGAGGCACAAAAGAGGCCCAGAGTTGGCACAACTCTCGGGTCCTTTGGCCTGGGTGATGCAAAAACGCATCGACGCACGCGCGCACTGTGCGCTTGCGCGTGGATGGTTTGATCTTAAAGGATGGGCACGGAGGCGCGAAGTACGCCAACGCGTGGGTAGTGAAACAGGGAGTGGCGCGGACGCGTACAGCATGCGTCCGCATGGGCTAAGACACAGAGTTGGCCCAAAAGTGGCACAACTCTCTGGTCTTTGGCCCAGAAAGCTAAAAATGTGCAGCCGACGCGCGCGCGCGCTTTGTGCTTGCGCGTGGCTTGGGGGGTTTTTTTATGAGCATCAAAAGAGCTTATAACCTTCCCATCCTTCATCAAAATTTTAAAACTAGCTAAGATGCAAAATTAAACACATTTTGAAATATTGGGGATTTTTCAAACAAATTGAGGAAACTTGCAATCCAAGTAAAAACTCAAATTCAAAGAATCATCCCTAATTAGAGCATAGAATATATAAACAACTTAGCAAGCAAGCAAAATATTTCAAGAAGTAAAGAAATTATATACAATGGAACTCAATTCATTCATTCTTTATATCTATAAGAGAATGGAAAGAGTTTACCATGGTGGGGTGTCTCCCACCAAGCACTTTTAGTTTAGGTCCTTAAGTTGGACATTGGGAGGCTTCTTGTCAAGGTGGCTTATGCTTGTATCCATCCTTGAACCTTTAAGAGTGCTTGTCCTTCAATCGGTTGTCAGAAGTTCCAACCATCTTCACTAAGCTTGAGTAAGGTCCTCTCCAAGACATGAGCTCCCAAAATTGATTCTCACAGGGTAATCCAGGATCCCATATCTTGTCCTCGCACCCATCTTCTAGTTGATTGCCTTGACTTTGTCCGGGCGACGAGAAAGCGGAATTCTCATGGAAGCACCAAACTACTCTCCTTGACCCATTTAATTGAGAATCACACCAATCCGTGCTCTTCAATTTTGAGCTTCCAACCATAATAAATCTAGACTTACAATGCCAACCACTAAACATCCTCCTTTTTTGCTTAATTCCACAAAGCGCCCTAAGCTGGCCATCCGTCTCAAGCAGACCATACTCCAGTGGGATAATAAAGCTGAGAGTTAGAAGTTTTACCCACTCAAGTGAAGGATTGGATGGCGAACTAGGTGAAGAAGTACCCAATGGTCTTGATAAAGCATGCTCTACTCCCGTCCATCCTCTTCTAGAGGTTTCCACCACTCGGCAAGGTTCTTCAAGTTTCTCCTCTTGCCAAGCTACCTCAAGTTCACATTCTTCTTCACTAATTCCTTCTATCTCCTCCCCATCACTCTCATCATAGATCAGAGGTCTAGTAAAGTCTACCTCATCATCAAGTCTAAGCATTTTGGGGATGGACTCTTCAAAATCGAAAGGATCATATGTTGATGCGGAATCATCATAGATAGGAGGGCTTGTTGCTTGGAACACTCCTTCCAGTTCTTCACTTATGATGGGTTTTGGAGGTGGCTCATCCTCCTCAACCTTACATTCTAGTCCACTGGGGGAAGGCTTAACAAGATTGTCAAGGGAATTGGTCAATGTGGGCAAAAAATCACTAGTGATGGAATCCACTTCTTGATCATTTTCCTTCAACTCTCTGTTTACTTCCGCAACTTTACTCTCCTCTTTACCATCCTCTATATGCTCAAAATATCCCAAACATCCACCCACTACTTCCTTTTGTTCGCTAATCTCTACCTTCTCCTCTTGTTGTACCTCTTGCTTCAACCCTTCTTCCTCACCATGGAGCTTCAAGTTCACTCCCTCACTAGGCTTCTTGATAGTTTCTCTACATTCAACAATGGAAGTACCCAGGGTACATGAGCCTAGGTGGGATGTTAGGTGATTCACGGCTTCTACCATGCTAGCTATCCTTGCTCTTAACTCCTTGAACTTAGTTTCATCATCCTCTTGTCGCCGTAAGATACGAGATTCAAGGTCTCTCAATTCTAACATGAAGGCTTCGTCGGGAGGTGGTGGTGGAAGATAGCGTTCAGTGTTTGAAGGAAGGTTGTTAATGTTGGAAGGTGGTTCATATTGGTGGAATCCTTGAGGTGGTATATGTGAAATTTGTGGTTCTTGGGAGTATTGGTGTTGGGATGGTGGTTGTTCTATATGTGATTCAAATGGTGGTTGATACGGTGTGTATGAGTTATGGTCATATGGAGTTGAATGGTGGTGTGAGCCTTGTGAGTATGGTGTATGGCTATATTGAGGAGTGGGATCACATGCATATGATGATTGTGGTTGACAACTACAATGAGGGTCATCACACACATTGGATTGATATACATTAGGATCAGGATTATATCCATAGAAGTTCGTAGGAGGTTGTTGCCATGAAGGTTGTTCATAAGCATGAGGTTCCTCCCATCCTTGAATTCTAAATCCTTGATGCATATCCTCATTGGAGCTTTCATTCCCTACAACATAGTTTGAACTACACTCATAGCCAAAAGAATGAGAATTCATAGTGAAAGAGAAAAAAATAAAACAAAGATTAATAAGAAACAAAGAAGATAAAATCTTAAACTAGCAAAAACTAGCAAACAAACCAAAATTCAAGCTATTCACAATATATACAATAGCTAATAACATAGCACCATTGTGTCATCAGCAACGGCGCCATTAATTTGATGACTGAGTTTTGCTCGATGATCTAGATTTTCTTCTTAAGGAAAGAATTACTTCGTTGCAAGCATAGCTCCAAACCAACAAACAACTCTCGCATCAAATTAAGTTATGGTTTTGTCATAAATAACGAACCCCAAATAAGAATTAAGCGAAGTATTTGGACTCTGGGTCGTCTCCTTAGGAAACAATGTAGTGCTTAGTTATTGGCTATGAGGGGTCAAAGGGGGGTTTTGGTTCATAAGAGGGCAAGAGAAGTAGATTTAGCAAGCAAGTAAAGGAAGCAAGATAAAGAGCTCTTGGCTAAGACTTGGGTAATTGGGATCACCATCCTTGTCAACAAACCGAATATTGATAATTAAGAGAGGCCAACCTATTAAGTCTACTTCCCAAAATCTTTAAGTACGTCATATTTACTCCTAAGCTTGAAGTACGTCAAATAGATTTGATCACATCAACCCTTAAGTCCTAACCTACATACTAATTAACTTAGTAGTGAGTTAGCGTCAATGGGTATCAAATTGATCACCATGGGTTCTCAAATCACCAATTCCATCAAACCCGATGACTCAAGATTACCCAATTCCCTTGGCTTAGACCAAGAGTTTACAAAACTACTCAAAAACTAAGGAGAACATTTCATCAAACACATAGAGTGCAATAAAAGTAAACATCATAAATTGCAAGAACAATAAAATCTAACAACTACTAAGTGCAAGAAAAGCAAGATCAACAACTCAAATCAACAATAAAGAAACATCAAACATTAAATTGCATTAAAAGTAAATCAAATCCAACATGAGTTCATTATCACAAAAGGGAACAAAATGTGAAATTAACATCACAATTAAGAGAATCAAGATGTAGAAATGAGAAATTATAAAAGAGACAAGATAAGATCAAGTAATTAAACATGAATTTAAGACAACCTAACCAAATCCTAACCTAATTCTAGAGAGAAGAGGGAGCTTCTCTCTCTAGAAAACTAACTAAAGGCTCATGTTGGCTAAAACTAATTGATCCTCCTTTGCTTGGACTTCAATTATGCATGAAATACACTCAGAAACAAGTTGGAATTGGGCCTGGGCAGCTCAGAAATCGCCCCCGGCGTTTTGCCTTTAAGTGGGCGATGTAAGAGTATTGGCGCATGCGCGCCATGTGCGCGTGCGCGTCGATTGGCAAATTTCCATCCGCGCGGGTGCGGCATGTACGCGTGCGCGTCTATGGGCGAGACCACTTTTGCACGTACGCGTCTTGTGCGCATGCGCGTCCCTTGATGCATTCCCAATTTTTGTTTCTTCATCCATTCTCCCCTTTGTATGCTTTTCTACTCATTTCTTCCATCCAATACTTGCCTTATAAACCTGAAATCACTCAACACACATATCAAGGCATCGAATGAAATTAAAGTGAATCAAAATTACCAATTTAAGGCCTAAAATGCATGTTTTTACACTTAAGAAAAATTCAAGGGAGAATCACAAAACCATGCTATTTTATTGAATAAATGTGGAAAAAGGTGGTAAAATCCCCCAAAATAAGCACAAGATAAATCACAAAATCGGGGTTTATCAATCTCGCCTTGCTTGTTTGGTGTGCTCTCACGGAGAGGCCAGTGAACATTCCGTTTCTTGTCAAGCAAGCGATGAGTCAAGTCCATGTCCAGGGTAATTTACCATTTCCAGCATTGGTATCTGATTTAGTTGCTGCTGCGGGTGTTCCTTGGAAAGCCAAGGACAGGAAGATTATAGTTCCGGCTAAGGGCAATGTGGTCCCAAGCGGAAAATACTTACATCTTCCCATGAACAACCCAAGCCTTGACATAGCCCTTCCATCTACTATCCCTTCCACTTCATCATCACCACCACGGCAAAGATCAACACTTCAGAGGATAGAAGATCTACACCGGAAGCTTGATAGATATGAGCAGCGCAATCAACGCCGATATACTTACATCAAGAAACTTCTGCGTTGTGTTACCCCTAGCATGGATTAACCCGAAATATTCACATTCACCTCAAACCCAAGTGATGGGAGCTCTGAAGGAGAGGATAGTGACGGTTCCGGTTCCGACCGCCCTTTGCGCATTATACGTAGCACGGAGGAACGTGCTAATTTTTAAGTGTGGGAAGGTCGTTCAACCGATCTCCATGGGTAACAATCTCTTCCTTTCAATACCCATGGATTTATCATTTGCTTAGTAGTTAGTACATTGTTAGTATATTGCATGTGTAGTTAGTTTTGCTTGTAAATACTCCTTGCATGATAGCTAGTTTCTATTGAGTTGCTTGATCAAAACAATAACTTCTTTATGGTTTTAAGGTAGTTTCATGCATTTTCTTAGGAAATAAGCAAGTTTTGGGTAAATAATCACTTACGTCTTGATTCAAGCAAATATTGTGAATTTTACATGATTTCATGAGAATTATGCATGAATTGAATGACAAATTAGATGATGCATGTCTCATAACTTGGACTAGAACTTTGATGCACTTTATTGCTTGATTTCAGGACAAAGGAAGCAAGGAAGAACCACGTTAGCAGCCACGTTAGTCTAACTAACGTGACCTCTAACGTGGAAGGGGAGCTAGCTTGCAATGTTAATAAGAAAAGTAATGGCCAATAACGTCCTCGAAGCCATCATAGCCCACGTTAATTGCCACGTTAACTACATTAACGTGGTAGTTAACGTGGAAGAAGAAAATGAAGCCAATGTTAGTGACACTCACCTTTGTCACTAATGTTTGACCAAGCTCATATTGGCCACGTTAAGAGCAACGTTAACTCAGTTAACGTGGACTCTAACGTGGACTCTAACGTGGGAAAACAAAAGAATGACCAACGTTAGTGACACTCACCTTTGTCACTAACGTTGAGCTAAGCCACTTTGAGCCACGTTAGTTGCCACGTTAACTCAGTTAACGTGGACTCTAACGTGGAGGGAGCAAAGAATCGGCAACGTTAGTGACACTCACCTTTGTCACTAACGTTGGGATGAGCCACTATGAGCCATGTTAACTCCCACGTTAACTACATTAACGTGGAAGCTAACGTGAGTAAAAGGGATGATGAGCCAATGTTAGTGACACTCACCTTTGTCACTAACGTTGGAGATGGCTAGGAATACCACGTTAGAAGCCACGTTAACCTAGTTAACGTGAACTCTAATGTGGGAAGTAAAGGCATTTTGGAATGTTAGTGACAAAGGTAAGTGTCACTAACACTCTCGAAGATGTGGCAAACCTACGTTAAAGGTCACGTTAGCCACACTAACGTGAACTCTAACGTAGGGAGAAAGGAGGATTCTCAAGGTTATTGAAAAAAGTAAGTCCCAATAACGTGTGCGAAGGACCAAGAGGCAACGTTAGTGGTCACGTTGGTGCCACTAACGTTGAAGTTTACGTGGACCATTCTTGGGTGAGAAACGTTAATGAAAAAGGTGATTGTCACTAACGTTCTTGAACCCACACTTTCACTTAACGTTAACGCCACTAACATCCTAAGCTAGAATCCCTGCCTACTTCACACTTTCTCTCTTCAAGTAAAGCTAAACCCACTGAAGAAGATAACTGCTTCAACTCAAGATCCAAAGGCCCATATCCAAGACTTGAAGAGCCAACTAGAAGATCAGAAGAATAGTATAAATAGTGAGAGCTTTGAACTAGAAAGGAGCTTTTGGCATTATTAGAATTACTCTCTGTATTTTACTTTCTCTGCAACTTTTAGAATGTACTATCCATCTATGCTTTTCATTCCCAGAGCTATGAACAACTAAACCCCTTTCATTGGGTTAGAGAGCTCTGTTGTAATTTGATGGATCAATAATAGTTTTCATTATCCTTCTTCTCTCTTTTCTCTTGATTTTACTAGAAAGCTTTCAATCTTCATCCAATTGAGTAGTTATCTTAGAAAAAAAGCTATTCATACTTGGATCTCTTCTGAACCTTGGAAGAGGAATGAAGAGATCATGCTAGAATTGCTTTCTCATGTTGGACCAAATTGGGGTTTGGGCGGATATGGTGACATACAATTCTCCCAATACTTTGATTTGGAAATACATGTGGTATAATCAGTGACCACACTTCATCTCTTCTCATGAGCAATTAGACCAAGGAATTGGCTATTGATCTAATTTGAGAGATTGAATTAACAAGGAATTGGAATTCAATCACTTAAGATTGCCAAGGAGATCAATGAATGCATTGATTGAGGAAGAGATGAAAATGAACTTTATCCGGAGAATGCAACATCTCCTAAGCCCAATGAACTCCCCATTTCTGATCTTATCCATTCTCTTTACTTTCTGCTATTTACTTTCATGTTAAACTCCCCTTCCCCATTTAAGATTCTGCAATTTACCATCCGTCATTTATTTTCTGCAATTTACTTTTTCGCCATTCAATTTCCTGCAATTCTCAACCCAATTTCTACTTAGCTCAACTAGAGCATTCTTCCAATTAAAGTTGCTTGACCAATCAATCCATGTGGGATTCGACCTTACTCTATTGTGAATTTTTACTTGACGACAATTCGATATACTTGCGGAGGGAGATTTGTTAAAGGACAAGTTTCCGTGCATCAAGTTTATGGCACCGTTGTTGGAGATTGATTTTGTATCAACAATAATTAAATTGGTGGATAACTAGATTGTGCATTTGTTTTTATTTTGTTTAATTTAAGTTCATTTGAGTAATTTACTTTCTGTTTTGCTATTTTCTTCCCTTTCCCCTACCCATTTTCTTAGTTGTTTACAATTCAGTCACTAACCCATAACTGTTTGATATATTGCATCACTCACACTAACAGCATTTTTATAGAAATTACTGTCTGCATCTATCTCTCTTGCTTTTGCTTTGTTGGTTGTATGACAGGTAGAAGAAGTGGGGCTTCAACTTCCTTTGATTCTGAACCTGAGAGGACCTTCCTTAGATTAAGGAGGGAAGCAAGAGGAAAGAGAGTAGTTGGTGCTGAGGAAGAGGAGGAGTACTTTGAACCAGATATGGATGAGAATATGGAGAACCATCATGAAGAAGAGGCTCACAACCATGGCCGAGAAGGTCCAGCACATCAGGCTGGGCAAGAGAGAAGAGTTCTGGGTTCTTACATCAACCCAAACCCAGGAAACTGTGGAAGTATTATCCAACGGCCAACCATACATGCCAACAACTTTGAACTAAAGCCTCAGCTCATCACCCTTGTTCAGAACAATTGTTCATTCAGAGGAAGTGTCCAAGAAGACCCCAATCAACATCTAACCACCTTCCTGAGGATATGCGATACTGTGAAGTCTAATGGTGTTCATCCTGACACCTATAGACTACTTCTGTTTCCCTTCTCACTCAAGGAGAAAGTATCTAAATGGCTGGAATCCTTTCCAAATGAGAGTTTAGCAACCTGGGAAGATGTGGTGAACAAGTTCTTGGCAAGATTCTATCCTCCTCAACGGATCAACAGGTTGAGAGCTGAGGTACAAACATTCAGGCAGCAGGATGGTGAGACTCTATATGAAGCATGGGAGAGGTTTAAAGACTTGACAAGAAGATGCCCGCCAGATATGTTCAATGAATGGGTGCAGTTGCACATTTTCTATGAAGGCCTTTCGTATGAATCAAAGAAGGCAGTAGACCACTCATCCGGGGGATCTCTGAACAAGAAGAAGACCATTGAAGAAGTCATAGATGTCATTGAGACTGTAGCAGAGAATGACTACTTCTATGCTTCTGAAAGAGGCAACACTAGAGGAGTGATAGAGCTGAACAACGTGGATGCACTGCTAGCTCAAAACAAGATGATTACCAAGCAATTAGTTGACCTCACCAAGAAGATGGAGAGGAATCAAGTAGCAGCAATCACCACTTCAGCAGCAACCCAAGAAGGAGTGAATGAAGAAGCAGAGGGTGATCAGAAATAAGCCAACTACATTGGGAATTCACCTAGGCAGCACCATGACCCATACTCGAAAACATATAATCCTGGTTGGAGGAACCACCCAAACTTTGGGTGGGGAAATCAACAAGATCAAGGCCAAGATCAGAGACGCCATAACCCCAACAACAATGCAACTCACCAACACTCCACACAGAGGTCTTATCAGCACCCACCTAACAACACACCTCAACATCCATACCAAAGTCAAAATGGCCCTTCTCACCCCTCCAATCTCAACTCACCATCATCTGAAGATAGACTCTCCAGGATTGAAACCCTACTTGAAGGCATATGCAAGGAAATCCAAGATAGTAAGATGTTCTGAGAGGAAGTGCGATCTAACCTGCAAAATCAAGATGCTGCCATCAAGAAACTTGAGACACAAATTGGCTACCTATTCCAGCAAGCTCCTAGCCATGACCTTTGTAGCAACATTGAGTCAAGGCCAAGGGAGGAGTGTCAAGCTATCACCCTCAGAAGTGGAAAGGAATTGAAGGAGACTTCTAAGCGACCACAAGAGAAGGATTCAGTTGGAAAGAAGGAGGAACAAGATGAAGTTCAAGTCCCCACCTCTAACTCATATCAAAAGGAAGGAGAGCTGAAGCCATATGTTCCGAAAGTCCCATATCCTCAACAACTGAAGAAGAAGGGGGATGACAGCCAGTTCTCCAGATTTTTAGAAATCTTCAAGAAACTACAGATTAACATACCCTTTGCTGAAGCAATAGAGCAAATGCCACTCTATGCCAAGTTCTTGAAGGAGTTGATGACCAAGAAGAGAAGCTGGAAGAACAACGATACTGTGATACTGACTGAAGAATGTAGTGCCATCATCCAGCATAAATTACCCCAGAAATTGAAGGATCCTGGAAGCTTCCAAATTCCTTGTATTATAGGAGAAATAACAGTAGAAAAGGCTCTATGTGATTTAGGAGCCAGTATAAATCTGATGTCTGTAGCTATGATGAGGAAAATGAGGATTGAGGAGGCCAAACCAACAAAAATGGCCTTACAACTGGCAGACCGATCATTCAAGTTTCCTCACGGCATAGTGGAAGACTTGCTAGTGAAGGTAGGAGACTTTATCTTTCCAGCAGACTTTGTAGTGTTGGACATGAAGGAAGGAGCTAAGGCTTCTATCATCTTGGGTAGACCATTCTTAGCTACTGCCGGAGCTGTCATTGATGTCCAAAAGGGTGAACTTACCCTTAGACTACACAATGAAACAATGATGATCAATGTGTTCAAGGCCATGAACTACCCACAGGAACCATTGGGAGAATGTATGAGGTTGGACTCACTGGAAGATGTGGTACAAGAGACTTTTGAAGAAGAAGAACTTGAGGAGTTAACAGAAAAGGAGGAATCAGCATCAAGCGAAGAAGCTGCAACAGCTGAAGTTCAGGTTCAGGGCACAATAGAGGAGAAGAATGAAAAGAAAGAAGCACCCAAACTTGAACTAAAGGCACTGCCACCCACTCTCAAGTATGCATATCTAGGGGAAAATGAAAGTCATCCGGTGATCATAAATTCATCCCTCAGCCAAGAACAAGAGGAAGAGTTACTTCAAGTATTACAAAAGCACAAGGATGCCATAGGATGGACCCTTGCTGACTTGAAGGGAATCAGTTCGGCCATATGTATGCATAAGATATTGTTGGAAGATGATGCCAAACCATCCATTCAACCCCAAAGGAGGCTGAATCCAGTCATGAAGGAAGTGGTACAGAAAGAATTCATGAAGTTGTGGCAAGGAGGAGTGATCTATCCGATCTCAGACAGCCCATGGGTTAGCCCTGTGCAAGTTGTCCCAAAAAAGGGAGGAATCACTGTAGTCCCCAATGAGAAGAACGAACTAATCCCTACAAGGACCGTCACAGGATGGCGGATGTGCATAGACTACAGAAAACTCAATGAAGCTACACAAAAAGATCATTTCCCCCTTCCCTTCATGGATCAGATGCTGGAAATACTTGCAGGGCATGCATATTACTGTTTTCTCGATGGTTATTCAGGATATAACCAAATAGTGGTTGATCCAAGAGACCAAGAGAAAACCTCCTTCACCTGCCGATATGGAGTGTTTGCCTACAGGCGCATGCCATTTGGGCTATGCAATGCACCCGCAACTTTCCAACTGGGAGTATGAGTCCCAGGTCGTCTCCCAACGAGTTGCAGAAAAGTGTGCTATTTTATTAATCAGATGTTTTCAAAAAGGTTTGAGTTGAGTAAACAGGAAATTAAATTGGTGAATTTGAATAATGTAAATAAAAGCCTTGACTGGGAATTGATTACATGGAAGCCCTATTCTTGATGGAATACTCTCAAGATTAATTGACAATTGAGAGTTATTTCGTTTAGTTATCCCTTACTAAGTAGGGGAAGATCAAACAAGTTGGAATGCTGTTCTATCCACAAGTCCCAATCCACTCTTGGGAGGATTGGTGTCAGGAACTAGAGAGAAAACCAATAATAACCCAATTACAATCTTTCTCTTGAACCTTCCAACTCAAGGGTTCCTTTCAATCAACTCCCCATCAAGTTAGGGAACTACTAGCTCATTGTGAATGTAAAATTCATAGCATATGAAAAGGAATTAAAGAAAGACATTGTAAATAAAAATCAAAATAGTCCATTAAAAAAAAAGTGATCCTTGTATTAAATAATCCTAAAAATATTCCAATGGTAAAATTAAACAAAGCAAAGAACATGGAAGAGTAAACCAAGTAAAGAAAACGAACTAGAATGACGAAGTCTTTATGAGGTAATAACTCTTCTCAATATCCCAATGCAAAAGCAAGAGAAAATTAAAATCCTAAGAACTATGAATGTGTAGAAAAGAAAAACCTAGAGGAGGAGTAAAAACTAGATCTAAAACTAAAACTGTGTAGAATGAATGTTGTCTTTGGTTTCTGCACGTTCTCTGGCTCTAGTCTGCTGTTCTGGGCCAAAAATTGGGTCAAACTAGGGTCCAAAATTGCCCCCAGCGATTGTGCAAATTATGCAGATCGCGCACGCCATGCGATTGCGTCGCTCATGCGGACGCGTCATTCGCATTTTGCTTCACCACGCGGGCGCGTAGTCCATGCCTCCGCATTGCTTGTGCTTTTTCATTCCGCGCGGTCGCGTGAGCCATGCGGCCGCGTCATTTCTCGCTGGTTATCTCCTCAATTTCTTGTGTTCCTTCCATTTTTGCTAGCTTCTTTTCCAATCTCCAACTCATTTATTCCCTAGAAAGCCTGAAACGCTTAACACACAGATCACGGCATCGAATGGAATAAAGGAGAATTAAAATGCATAATTAAAAGTCCCTAGGAAGCAGTTTTCAATCATGTAATAATTTCAGATTTTTCTCCTAACCAGTCAACAACAGTTAATATACCAATGCAAACATCATGAGGTCTTTTCAAAGTTGTAATGGGGCCAAGGTAGGGGTAGGGATACATGTATGGTTAAGTGAGCTTATAAATTGAATCTTTAATTAACCCAAGCTTTAACCCAACCTATATATTTAATGTAACCTTAGAATTCATACCTAGCTACCCAGAATTCCCTTTTTACATTCCATACTCATGTATCAACTTTTTATTTTAATTTTACTATATGTGCATTGATCTTTGAAGTAAACACACAAGAATAAAATAATTATGGTTAAATAAGGTAACCATTCATAAAGGCTCAAATCTTTACAAGTTGTGTGTTCTTTAGCTCAAAAATCATGTTCCAAATACAACTTCAAGCAGATTTATCATAAATTTTTTTTTAAAAAATTAGTGAAATTTTGTTTCAAAGATAGAGTCTTAGAAGAAACTTATTGTCTTTTCAATCAAGTAGAACATGCATGCAACTAACCTATTACTATGCAATTTATCCTATTCTATAAAAGAAAGAAAATCTAACTAAAATATCCTAATTTATTGGTGCTAGGGAAGAGAAATTACCTCCGGAAGTCATGTACTGACCGACCTCCCCACACTTAAGGCTTTGCACCGTCCTTGGTGCCATCTGTCAGGAATAGGTGTGGGCTGGTAGCAGTATCTCCACAGTCGGGACCATCATGGCTCCCTGTGCTGGTAAAGGAAGTGGAGTCCGGGGTGTCTAAGTCCTTGAAGTGTCCCTTGAGTAGCTCCTTGAGGTGTTTGAATCGGCACTCGTTACGGCGCTCTCTTAACTTCGCTTTCTGTTCATGCCGATCCAACCTTTCAATTATCTGCTGGAGCAGTTCGTCTGTTGTAGGTGCTTGTGGTATTGAAGAAGGAATATCTTCAACCGATGCAGTAGGAAGGCTTGTAGTGGCTGCTGGAAGTCTGATGTATTTCCCGTTAGGGACATACTGATCATCCCGTGGAAGCATGGCTTTGGTGTCCCCAGCTCTGTAGGAGACTCCGATTGCTCAGACAAGATCTGAGACCAAGGCGGGAAAAGGTAAGTTGCCCGCAATTGGTACGTGTTCCATGGCATTCCGGATATGTCTTGGTAGATTCAGAGGTTGGTCTTTAAGGATGCACCATAGTAGAACGGCCATGTCTGTAGTGAAGGAGGACTCGTGAGTGCTCGGAAAGACGTAGTGGGACATGATCTGTGCCCATACGCGAGCCTCCAAGGTAAGTGCTGAAGCCGAAATTTCCTTAGGGCGGGTACGATGGTATCCGTAGATCCAACGGCTGCCAGGTAGTGCGATAACTCTGAGAACGGCGTCCTAGTCAAATTGGTACATCTGGCGCTTGAGTGCGGCTTCCTGAAAGGCGTCTAATCCTTCTGGAATAGGGGGAAGACATAGAGCTTTTTGAATAGCCTCTTCTGTAATGGGGACTTGCTTCTGACGAACATAGACAGACTGCAGAGTTGGTAGGTGGAAGTTGGAGTAGAACTCGACTACCCAAGAAAGATTGACCTACCTTGGCTGTCTCTGTAGGAAATCCCATTGTCTTCAGGTAATTTGTGGCTCAATAAAAGTAGCAATATTGGGTGGGAGGATAAGAAGGTGTTCGTTGTTGTAGCTCCTTTCAGCCAGGATGGGGAACATATGCTCACAGTAGCGATTTGGAAATCATGCAGTGTCCTTTGCTGGAAAGGCTTTCTCCTTTTCATCAACCTTGATGATCCTCTTAACTCTTTTTGTTGAGGGCCTGACTGTAGTTGAAGAAGGCTCTGCCACTAGTGCTCTTTTAGTTCCTCTTCTTGCTGGGGGTTTGGGAGTAGCTTTCTCTTTTCCTTTCTTGGTGGCCATCCTGAAAAAGGGGAGAGAAAGTAAATTAAATTCAAAGAGATATATAGCAAGGAAGAGAAAAGGTGGTGATGGATGCACATTAGGAGGTGACTGACATTAACACACGCTCGTGAGTACATGTGAAAAGTTATCAGTGGAAAATAGTTAGTGCATATAATGACAAGTGAATGCAAGGTGTTTATTGGCATGCCGGAAAAGGGCATGAGTAGCATAGATCATGCATCACTTTGTAACAAACCATCATGTTTTTATTGACAATTAAATTTAATTAATACAATAGTAGAGGGAGTTTATGAAAAGCAAGCATTGAATAGTAGAATAGAATAATGTAGAGAAGTGCATAATGCCATATGGGCTTTTTCACAAACACATGGCATGCATGGTGAATAAGGTATAGAAAGTATTAAAGTGAACATGCAAGCAACCCTTTAAAGAAAATAATATATAATTGCCAAATAATTTGCAATAATCCACAAGCATATAATGAGGAATAATGACTCAAATAAAATTCTAGCACCATGTAAAAAGGAAAGAAGAAGGAAAATATGAATAATGAAATGAAAAAGAAAAGAAAAGAAAATAGCATATAAAATAAGAAGAATGATAGAAAAGGAAAGAGGGTGGAAGAAAATAAAACCTTGTTAATGGAAGTGAGAGAGAGAGAGTGAAAGGGGAGATAGAAGGAAGAAGGGAGAAGGAAGAAATAAGGAGGGAAAAGAGAAAATAGGATTTGGGGAGAAAAAGATATGATATTTGGCAAAATTAGGAAAAACTGTGCGCCGCAAGCGACGCGATCACATGGGGCACGCGGTCGCGCGACTTACGCTTAAGGTGATTAACGCGGTCGCGTCGGTCACGCGGTCGCATGACCCGGTTTGTGCCAGTGGCGCGAGGTTTTCCTCGCACTCGTATAACTCTCTGTTCAAAATCATTAAATGCCAAATTTTAGGTGATGCGATCGCATGGGACATGCGATCGCGGGAGTGGGCAGTTTTTGGAGTACGACGCGGCCGCGTGCGGCACGCGGTCGCATGAGGGGGATTAAGCGTCCAACGCCAGTCCAGCACCACTCTAGCACAACTTTCAGTTATGCACCATTATTACGCCGAAATCCTAATCACGCGGCCGCGTGGGGCGCACAGTTGCGTGGGAGGCCATTATTCTCGTATGAGGCGGTCGCATCAGCGACGCAATCGCGTGGGACGATTTGCACCATTGGCACGCCTCCAGCCACGCTCTCGCGTGACTCTCTGTTCATTTTTTATTTTTCACCCTTCTCCATGCGACGCGGACGCGTCGCTGATGCGATCGCGTCACGAGGCGTTTTTTTTTTATTAAATAAAAGTATGTAAATGTAGATGCACGAAATATACTAATAAGGAGAAGAGTTATTGAGTCAGAAAACTAAAAATAGAGAAAAGAACGATCATACCATGGTGGGTTGTCTCCCACCTAGCACTTTGCTTTAACGTCCGTAAGTTGGACGCTCCACTAGCTTAGTCTTCGGCTATGTGGGGATCTTCCAAGAGGAAGATCTCGAGTTCCTTGTCTTTCTTCTGCTTTTCGCCATGGTACAGCTTTAAATGATGTCCATTAACTTTGATAAGCTCAAAGCTCGAAGGATGGCTAAGGTGATAAACTCCGTACGGTTCGGCCTTCTCTACTCTGTATGGACCTTCCCATCTTGATCTCAACTTGCCTGGCATGAGCCTCAGTCGAGATTTGTAAAGGAGGACTGAGTCCCCAGGTTGGAACTCTTTCCTCTTGATATGCTGATCATGTACAGCCATCATCTTCTCCTTGTATATTCTTGAGTTCTCATAAGCTTCTAGGCGAAGGCTCTCCAGTTCTTGCAGTTGCAACTTCCTTTCAACTCCGGCTTTCTCCATTCCCATGTTGCACTCCTTGACTGCCCAAAAGGCTTTGTGCTCTATTTCAACAGGGAGATGACAAGATTTTCCATAAACTAAGCGAAAAGGACTCATCCCAATGGGTGTTTTGTATGCTGTTCTGTATGCCCAGAGTGCATCTTGTAGCCTGGTGCTCCAGTCTTTTCTGTGAGGTTTGACTATCTTCTGTAAGATACGCTTTATTTCTCTGTTTGACACCTCGGCTTGCCCATTGGTCTAAGGATGGTATGCTATTGCAACCTTATGAATTATCCCCTGCCTCTTCATTAATCCTGTTAGTCTCCTGTTACAAAAATGGGTGCCTTGATCGCTCACGATTGCTCGTGGTGATCGAAAGCGAAAAATAATATGGTTTCTCACAAAGGAAACAATAGTGTTAGCATCATCATTGCGGGTAAGAATTGCTTCCAGCCATTTAGAAACATAATCCACAGCTAACAATATATAAAAATAACCATTAGAATTTGGAAATGGACCCATGAAGTCAATGCCCCAAACATAAAAAATTTCACAGAAAAGCATATATTGTTGAGGCATCTCATCCCTTCTAGATATATTACCAAAATTTTGGCATGGAAGACAGGATTTACAAAACTCAACAGCATCTCTAAAAAGAGTAGGCCACCAGAATCCACAATCTAAGATCTTTCTAGTTGTTCGTTGAGGGCCAAAATGCCCTCCACTCTCAGATGAGTGACAGGCCTCTAAAATGGACTGGAATTCTGATTGAGACACACACCGTCTAATTACTTGGTCAGTGCCACATCTCCATAAATATGGGTCATCCCATATATAATATTTAGACTCACTTTTCAGCTTGTCCCTTTGATGCTTAGAAAAGTTTGGAGGAAAGGTGCGGCTAACTAGATAATTAGCTACAGGCGCATACCAAGGGACTATCTCAGATACTGCTTGTAGGTTATCAAATGGGAAATTATCAGCTATAGGAGTAGGGTCATCTGTAATGTGCTCAAGGCGACTAAGGTGGTCCGCCACTAAATTTTGGTTACCACTCCTATCTTTAATTTCTAAATCAAATTCTTGTAATAGCAGTATCCAATGTATAAGACTTAGTTTGGAATCCTTTTTAGCTCACAGATACTTTAGAGCTGTGTGGTCTGAGTACACTACTACCTTCGTACCAAGTAGATAGGCTCAGAATTTATCCAGAGCGAAAACAATAGCAAGAAGCTCTTTCTCAGTAGTAGTATAATTAGACTGAGTAGCATCTAAAGTCTTAGACGCATAAGCAATAACAAAAGGATCCTTACCTTCATGCTGAGCCAGTGCTGCTCCTACTGCAAGGTTGGAAGCATCACACATAATTTCAAATGGTTGGCTCCAGTCTGGTCCTCTTACAATTGGAGCTTGAGTTAGTGCAATTTTCAGCTTATCAAACGCTTGTTTGCAATCCTCACTGAACTCGAACTCAATATCCTTCTGCAGTAATCTGGATAAGGGAAGTGCTACCTTACTAAAGTCCTTAATAAATCTCCTGTAAAAACCTGCATGGCCAAGGAACGAACGGACTTCCCTCACAGAGGAGGGGTAAGGTAAACTAGAAATAACATTCACCTTTGCTGGGTCTACAGAAATGCCATTATTAGATACCACATGTCCTAATACAATCCCTTGTTTTACCATAAAATGACATTTTTACAATAGTGTGGTCACTTCCTTTTTGACAACTTCCAAGATAGTAGGATTCAATCTTCTTTGGGGTTGACGGACAGGTTTTGCTCCGTCTTCTAAAAATATTCTGTGCTCACATACTTGAGGGTTGATGCCTACTATGTCTACCAAACTCCACCCAATTGCCTTCTTATGCCTCCTCAGTACATCAAGTAACTGCTCTTCTTGTTGAGACGTGAGTTCCCTTGCAATGATGACTGGAAACTTCTGCTCAACTTCAAGATAAGCATATTTGAGATGTGGAGGAAGGGGTTTCAACACTAACTTCTGATCATGGGCAGGCTATGGATTGTCTGGGGCTTGTGAAAGTGCGGAACTGCCCTCATTGTCAGTCAAGAGGGTCCCCACACTTGGACCTTGTCCAGTGTGCCTCTCTTCTAATTCTTCCTTGTGAACTTCAGCTACAGTTTCATCTATGACATCACATTGAAAGATTGAATGATTTTCTGGAGGGTTGTTTATGACTCCATTCAGATTGAAGATTACTATTCGGACATCTATTTTAAAAGAGTATGTTCCTGAAAAAGCATCCAATTTGAATTTTGATGTCTCCAGGAATGGTCTTCCAAGTAGGATTGATGATGGCTTATCTGAGTCATTATGGGGCATCTCCAAGATATAAAAATCAGTGGGAAATGTAAGCCCTTTAATGTTTACTAAAACATCTTCAGCAACTCCAGCCACTGTAATAATGCTTTTATCTACTAACACAAAACGAGCTGCCGACCTTTTTAAGGGAGGGAGCCTCAAAATATCATATATAGACAAAGGCATTATACTAACACATGCTCCTTAATCACACATGCAATCATAAATTACTACTCCACCAATAGTACAACTAACT
Source organism: Arachis ipaensis (assembly GCF_000816755.2). Taxonomy (NCBI): domain Eukaryota; kingdom Viridiplantae; phylum Streptophyta; class Magnoliopsida; order Fabales; family Fabaceae; genus Arachis; species Arachis ipaensis. The sequence continues at coordinate 46,760,921 of NC_029790.2, read as the reverse complement.
ATACAAGGACCTGGGTCACTATACTTTTCAGGTAATCTTCCCATTAAATCAGATATGGAACTACCTAAAGGAATAGTTTCTAATTCATTAATATTGTCTTTATGTATACATAAATCTTTTAGAAACTTTGCATATTTAGGTACCTGTTGAATAACATCAAAAAGAGGAATAGTTACCTCAACCTTTTTGAATATTTCTACCATTTTGGGATCGGGTTCCAGCTGCTTCCTGGGCTTCCTTGCAAGTTGTGAAAATGGAATGGGAGTGGTGTTTTCTGCAGTGTCTGTGCCTTTTGGTGCTTCCTCCTGTGGTTGGGCTTCTTCTTTTTCAGTTATGTCCTGTATGTCCTCATCCTCTTCAACATCTTCTATTTCTACTGCCTCTTCAGCTGAGGCGTGTTCTGGTGGGCTTGGCTCCTCCTGATTCCTCTCTTGCAGTGTGGTTCCGGACCTTAGGGTGATGGCATTAATGCCTCCCTTTGGATTGGGTAATGGTTGAGAGGGAATTCCAGTAGAACTTGAAAGTTGGCTATTGGAATTTTGCATTGATCCAATCTGTGAGACAAGAGCTTGCAAAGTAGAGGTCAGACCATTCAGACTGGCATTAATGTTGTTCATAATGTTATTTTCCATGGTTTGTTGTCTTCGCTCAAAGGATTGTAGTAACTCTTCATTAGGAGATGAAGAAAGGTGAGTAAATTGAGAGGTCTGTTGTTGGGTATTTTGCGGTCCTTGGGATTGCCTCAGGTGAGGTGCTCTGTAAGGTTGGTTCTGCTGCTTGTTGTTGTTATTATTCCACCTCTGATTTCCTTGATTATCTCTGCCTCCTCTGTTATTATTGTCCCTCCAATTCTGGTTAGAAGTGTCCTGCCATCCATGGTTATGATTTCCACCTTGATTGTACCCTTGGTTGGGGCGGTCATAGAAGTTTTAAGTGGATGCCACCATGTTGTCTTCCTGCTGGAGTTGCGGGCATTCATCAGTATAATGGCTATAATCAGCACAAATTCCGCAGACTCTCTGTGGGACTAGCTGTTGGATTTGCTGTGCTAGAGAAGGTTGAGCTTGCTGAACTTGTTATTGATTCAATTGCATTTGCTTCAGCAAGTTGGTTTTTTCACAGATACTCTGAGCTAGAGCAGCAGTCTCTCTGCTAGAGGATACTTCTGCAACGGCTTTTGAACGACCTTGTTTCTGCCTGTGGTTCCTAGTAGATTTAGCTAAGTCGCTGATCAATTGCCATGCCTCATCAGTGGTCTTGTACTTCTTCATAGACCCATTGCTAGCACTTTCCAATGTGGTCTTATCTTGGGGCCTCATACCCTGTGTGATATAGCTGAGTAATACTATCATGTCAATCCTGTGGTGGGGGCATGCTTCCAGAAGATTATTGAAGCGCACCCAGTATTCAAAGAGAGTCTCGTTGTCATCTTGAACAATCGTGGAAATGTCTTTCCTCAGTTTATCAGTAACTTTAGATGGGAAGAATTTTTCTAAAAATTCTTTTCTGAGTGTATCCCAGTTGGATACATTTGCTAGGGGTTGAGTGTAGCACCACTCTCTTGCTTTTCCCTCAAGAGAAAACGGAAAAGCTTTCAGCAAAATTGAAGTTTCATCTGCACCATCACGCCTGACAGTAGAATAGGCTGCTTGGAAATCTCTCAGGTGCTTAATAGGCTCTTGAGCAGGTAAGCCATAAAACTTGGGCATCAAATTGAGCAGTGCGGTCTTTATTTCAAAATCTGTAGCCACTGCTGGGTGATGCGCTTGAAATGGTTGCATTGTAAAATCAGGGGCTCCTTCCTCCTGGATAGTAACTCTTCTGGCTGCCGCCATGTTACCTGTACATAAATCAACCGAATCAGTAGAACGGAGACTGGTTTCTTCCTCAAATGGCGTTTCAAATCTGCCCTCAGAGAGGACTAACCGACGCCGAGCTCGCCTTATTCGTGAAATAGTCCTTTCAATTTCAGGATCGAATATTGGCAAGCTTTGATCAGGAAGTGAACACGTCATTTGACGAAAGAAACATGCAACTCATAGTAGCAAAATAAAATAAAATGCAAATAAATAAATTCTAATTAATAACTTTAGCACTCTATTGCAACTCCCTGGCAACGGCGCCAAAAATTGATGCGGGCAGAAATTGGCGAATTAAAAATTGTTAATTTATATGCGTTGCAAGTATAGTTCTTAACTCGCCAGAAATCTGCCTATCAATTTAAAAAGGTGTCACAGAAAAATTGAAATTAAAATACTGGGAGTATGAGTCCCAGGTCGTCTCCCAACGAGTTGCAGAAAAGTGTGCTATTTTATTAATCAGATGTTTTCAAAAAGGTTTGAGTTGAGTAAACAAGAAATTGAATTGATGAATTTGAATAATATAAATAAAAGCCTTGACTGGGAGTTGATTACATGGAAGCCCTATTCTTGATGGAATACTCTCAAGATTAATTGACAATTGAGAGTTATTTCGTTTAGTTATCCCTTACTAAGTAGGAGAAGATCAAACAAGTTGGAATGCTGTTCTATCCACAAGTCCCAATCCACTCTTGGGAGGATTGGTGTCAGGAACTAGAGAGCAAACCAATAATAACCCAATTACAATCTTTTTCTTGCACGTTCTCTGGCTCTAGTCTGCTGTTTTGGGCCGAAAATTGGGTCAAAATAGGGTCCAAAATTGCCCCCAGCGATTCTGCAAATTATGCAGATCGCGCACGCCATGCGATTGCGTCGCTCATGCGGACGCGTCATTCGCGTTTCGCTTCACCACGCGGGCGGGTCGTCCACGCCTCTGCGTCGCTTATGCTTTTCCATTCCGTGCGGTCACGTGAGCCATGCGGCCGCGTCACTGCAATTTCTCCTCTTCCGCGCGGTCGCGTGAGCCATGCGGCCACGTCACTTCTTGTTTGTTATCTCCACAATTTCTTGCGTTCCTTCCATTTTTGCTAGCTTCCTTTCCAATCTCTAACTCATTTATGCCCTATAAAGCCTGAAACGCTTAACACACAGATTACGACATTGAATGAAATAAAGGAGAATTAAAATGCATAATTAAAAGTCCCTAGGAAGCAGTTTTCAATCGTGTAGTAATTTTAGGAAGGAAATATAAATGCATGCTAAATTAATGAATAAGTGGGTAAGGATCATGATAAAACCACACAATTAAACACAATATAAACCATAAAATAGTGGTTTATCAACGACTTCTCAGTATTCAGAGATTCCTTTCCTAGTTACCTAGATCACCTGGCCCTGGTATTAAAAAGATGTCAAGAAACTAATTTGGTCTTGAACTGGGGGAAATGTCACTTTATGGTGACAAGAGGAATAGTTCTTGGTCATAAGGTTTCTAACCAAGGCATTGAGGTGGACAGAGCCAAGGTGGAACTCATTGAAAAATTACCTCCACCAAGTGATGTTAAGGCAATTAGGAGTTTTCTAGGGCATACTGGTTTTTATAGAAGGTTTATTAAAGATTTTTCAAAGATAGCCAATCCCTTAAGCAATCTCCTTGTATCTGATACACCATTTATCTTTGATGAAAAGTGCTTGCTAGCATTCGAGAACTTGAAAAAGAGGTTATCCTCTGCTCCTATCATTTCCCCACCTGACTGGAACCTACCATTTGAACTGATGTGCGATGCATCTGATTTCGCAATTGAGGCAGTGTTGGGACAGAGGAAAGATAACTTGGTCCATGTGATATACTATGCCAGCAAAGTCCTCAATGATACTCAAAGAAACTATACCACTACTGAAAAAGAGTTGCTGGCAATAGTTTTTGCATTTGACAAGTTTAGATCATACCTCATTGGTGCCAAAGTGATTGTCTTCACAGATCACACAGCACTTAAATATTTGTTTCCCAAACAAGAATCAAAACCAAGACTAATAAGATGGATCTTATTGTTGTAGAAATTCAATATTGAAATCAGAGACAAAAAAGGAGTGGAGAACAAGGTAGCAGATCACCTATCCAGAATCCCTCATGATAAAGGAGGAACACATGATACAAATGTAAATGAGTTCTTCCCAGATGAGCAGTTGATGATGATTCACAAAGCACCCTGGTTTGCAGATATTGCCAATTTTAAAGCAACTAGGGCTTTACCTCCAGAACTCAACAAACACCAGAAAAGAAAGCTCATTAATGATGCAAAGTATTTTGTCTGGAATGAGCCATATCTCTTCAAGAAGTGTCCAGATGGAATCCTGAGAAGATGTGTTTCGGAAGAAGAGGGACGAGAGGTCTGTGGAATTGCCACGGCTCATGCTATGGAGGCCATTTTGGAGGGGACAGAACTGTAGCCAAGGTATTACAAAACGGATTCTTTTGGCCCACCCTTTTCAAGGATGCCAAAGAACTGGTAAAGAATTGCAATGAATGTCAAAGAGCTGGAAACTTACCCAAAAGAAATGAGATGCCACAGAACTTCATCTTAGAACTGGAACTGTTTGATGTGTGGGGAATCGATTTCATGGGACCATTCCCAACCTCATATTCAAACAAGTACATCATGGTAGTAGTGGATTATGTTTCCAAGTGGGTAGAGGCTATTGCAACCCCAACGAATGATAACAAGGTGGTCATGAACTTCCTCAGAAAGAACATCTTTAGCCGGTTCAGAGTCCCACGAGCACTCATTAGTGATGGAGGGAGCCATTTTTGTAACAGACCACTAGAAGCTCTCCTCCTACGATACAGGGTGAAACATAAGATTGCCACACCTTACCACCCCCAAACAAGTGGGCAAACTGAGATATCTAACAGAGAGCTAAAAAGGATTTTGGAAAAGACTGTAGGAGCATCAAGAAAGGATTGGTCGAAGAAACTGGATGATGCTCTTTGGGCATACCGGACGGCATTCAAGACACCAATCGGGATGTCCCCATACCAACTGGTGTATGGAAAGGCTTGTCATCTACCATTGGAGCTGGAACACAAAACCCTCTGGGCTCTCAAGCTGCTAAATTTTGATAGCATTGTTGCTGGTGAAAAAAGGATCTTGCAGCTGCAAGAAATGGAGGAGTTCAGATCTCAAGCCTATGAAAATGCCAAGATTTATAAAGAAAAGGCAAAGAGAAGGCACGACCTCCATTTGACACCTAGGAGCTTCGAAGAAGGACAGCAAGTGCTCCTCTACAATTCCAAATTAAGACTTTTCCCTGGGAAACTCAAATCAAGGTGGTCAGGACCCTTTCTTGTCACAAAGGTCTCGCCGTATGGACACATAGAAATTATGGAGGAAAGTTCAAAGAGGACGTTCACTGTGAACGGACAAAGGCTCAAACACTACATGGGCAACATGGGGGAAAACCCCAAAGTGAAGTATCACCTCAAGTAATGGAGGAATCGTCAAGCTAGCAATGCTAAAAGAGCGCTTCGTTGGGAGGCAACCCAACCTAAGGTAGTTTTTTTTTCATTTTCATTTTAATAAAAATCACAAGTAGTTTCCCCCGTATTGCGAGGAGCTAAGTTTGGTGTTACACACCAAAACAATACAAGAGTAAGTGTGTAATTCTAAGTTTGGTGTTCCACCAAAGATTTCAGTTAGAATCACACTACACTCCTTCAAGGGCAAATTGCTAGATCCAACCAATCAGGGGAACCACTTAACAGTAGTTAGTTCATAGTTGTCTTGCTGATAACAACCCATGAGATTTTCTGCATGTATTCAACCTGCTGTATTAGGCAAGGAACTAAGTTTGGTGTTCACACACCAAATTAAGTTCCGAAATTCACAAGCACACATGCATACTAACTATCTCTCAAGTGCTTTGGGGACAAGCAACTTCTAATAACTTTACAGGGATTCAATCAATCTTTTGGAAAAAAGTGCACCATCATCCAAGGAAGCGAGGAAGGATGCAGAAGCTATGGAGGATGACAACAAATGGGTAGCTGGAAGGCATCACCAAAAGGTTGTATTGTTACTTGATTCCATATGCTTGGAAATACTCAATTTGGAAGTCTGAATGTGCCCTTGATTAATAGTCACTCTTTAAGCTTAATTCACTAGAATTTGATGTTTGTTTTTGCTTAGGTCTATGATTGCTAGTCAAATTGCCTATTTTCAATTCCATCTTGCTTATTGTATGCTTGTCTTTTTTTTAAGCTAAATAAAAAGAGATGTTATAAAAGACTACAATGGAGTTCAATTTGTGGAGTAAGTTCTTAGATTTGTGGTGTAGTAATCACTTAGCTAAGTTGGTTCACCAACAAGGTGGGAAGGCAACTATCTGTCCTAAATCATATGCTTGAAACACACCCCATGAGACTAGCTAAATAATAAGATCCTAATAAGAAAAAGAAAAAGAACAATAAGAGTTGAAAAAGGAAAAAAAGTTAATAAAGAATAAGGCTAGGCACCAAGGGCTTGAATCTTGAGGGATGTGTCTGTGGTGCTCTTGTACCAAGGATCTGCTTGGATGAATAAGTTCTTAGGAGTGCTTCATCACTTGGTAACTTGGGTTAACTAACCCGAGATTATCAACTGAAAATCCACTATCAAGAGCAACCTTGCTACAGAACATTTAGTAACCCAAAGAGGTGTTAGACACCAAGACCTCAAGGGAAGAAAATAACAAATCATGTGCCTATGGTGTGCATGTATGGGGGAGAGAGACTTGAGGGAGTAAGTCCTTAGGCGTGTTTCAACACCTAGCACCTTGAACCAACTGGTTTGGGAGTGTTGGCTGAAAACTTATCTTAAAGAGTCTCCCCCTCACAGAACACTTAGCCTAAGGAAGAAATGAACCTTGGAAAGACAAAGGGATCAATAAATAAAAGTCTCAAAGGGTGCAATCAAGTGAGTATTCCAAGGCATGATAAAGGCCTGAAAGCCAGTAAAGGAATGAACCTAAGTTGCTATGCACGAAACCCCATAAAACCAAGAACATGACTTCCACAATAATAATTCATTCATTTTGTCATTTCATTCATCATTCTCTTGTTCCAGTACTTGCTTAGGGACAAGCAAGCTTTAAGTTTGGTGTTGTGATGCCAGGGCATTTTGGCCAGTTTCACTGACCTTTTCTTTATGGTTTTAAGGTAGTTTCATGCATTTTCTTAGGAAATAAGCAAGTTTTGGGTAAATAATCACTTACGTCTTGATTCAAGTAAACATTGTGAATTTTACAAAATTTCATGAGAATTATGCATGAATTGAATGACAAATTAGATGATGCATGTCTCATAACTTGGACTAGAACTTCGATGCACTTTATTGCTTGATTTCAGGACAAAGGAAGCAAGGAAGAACCACGTTAGCAGCCACGTTAGTCTAACTAACGTGACCTCTAATGTGGAAGGAGAGCTAGCTTGCAACGTTAATGAGAAAAGTAATCACCAATAACGTCCTTGAAGCAATCATAGCCCACGTTAATTGCCATGTTAACTACATTAACGTGGTAGTTAACGTGGAAGAAGAAAATGAAGCCAACGTTAGTGACACTCACATTTGTCACTAATGTTGGACCAAGCTCATATTGGCCACGTTAAGAGCCACGTTAACTCAGTTAAGTGGACTCTAACGTGGGGAAACAAAAGAATGACCAACGTTAGTGACACTCACCTTTGTCACTAACGTTGAGCTAAGCCACTTTGAGCCACATTAGTTGCCACATTAACTGATGCCAAGGCATCTTAGGCTAGTTTCACTAGCATTTTTTTTGTTAGTTTTAGTTGTTTTATGCATTTTCTTGAGCTTAAAGTAACCAAGAATGGTTAAATGAATAACAAAGCAATGAACCATCCAAACAGTATGATTTTGATGCAAATTCCATGAGTTTTTAGTTATATTACTTGAATGCTATGAATGGAAGATTTCTCATGAAATTTTGCAAGACTTTGATGCAATTGTTTGGATGATTTCAGGGAAGAAGAGGCTAGGCAAGGAAGAAACAAAATCAATAAAGGAAGCTTGCATATCACATGTGGAGTTTAAGTTCCAGTTTAAGCTTTATCACATGTGGAGTTTAAGTTCCAGTTTAAGCTTAAACTGGAACTTAAACTACCAAGCCATATAATGCTGGAAATAGCGTTTAAGTTCCAGTTTAAGCCTAAACTGGAGCTTAAACGCCAGAATCATGAAGGCTAAGAAATGCTGGAACTGGCGTTTAACCTCCAGTTTAACCTTAAACTGGAAGTTAAACGCCAGAATGAGAATTTCACCAAGGGAGCATTTCCACGTTTAAGCTCCAGTTTAACCTTAAACTGGAGCTTAAATGTGTTCGACACAATTTCTCACCAGGAAGCATTTCCACGTTTAACCTCCAGTTTAACCTTAAACTGGAGGTTAAACGCCAGAAGTAAGAAAGGCACCAGGAGCATTTCCACGTTTAAGCTCCAGTTTAATTCGTTGGGACCTCCTCGTTAACCCAGCTTGTGCAAATTCGAAGTCAAATTCCAATTTGACTTCGAATTTGCACCTTTACTCTTTCGTTGGGACCTCCTCTCTTTATCAGCTTGTGCAAATTCGAGGTCAAATTCC
>NC_029790.2:46751770-46752402 GCF_000816755.2 Arachis ipaensis | reverse complement strand
GATCATAAACCTAAAGCAAAAGGAAATCAGGGAAAGGCCTCAAAGCCCAAGAAACACAACAGAAGCTCAATTTAGAAAGTGTATAAATAGGATAGAATTTAAGTTAGAAAAGGAACTTTTTTTTACACGGAGAACTTCGGATTTTTCTTTTAGTTTTGTAATTGAATTCAGAGCTATGACTCACTAAACCCCTTTCATTGGGTTAGGGAGCTTTATTGTAATTCAATGAATCAATAATAGTTTTATCTTCTTCTTCAATCTTTTCTCTTGAAATTTTGTTAGAAAGCTTCTCGATCTAATTCCATTGGGTAGTTGTCTTGGAAAAGAAACTACCCATAATTGGAATCTTTCGAAACCTTGGGAAAGGAATGGAGGATTCATGCTAGAGAAGCTTTCTCACAGTGAATTGGATTGGGGTTTGGATGGATATTGTGACATGTAATCCTACCAAATTGTGGTTCATGAAACTGTGTGGTATAATCAGTGATCGAGCATCATCTCTTCTTATGAACATTTAAACCAAGGGATTGGGAATTTGTTCGTTTTTAGAGAGAATTGGTGAGCCAAGGGATTGGGATCCAATCATATAAGATTGCCAAGCAAAATTCAATGAATGCATTGGTTGAGGAAGG
>NC_029790.2:46748152-46750391 GCF_000816755.2 Arachis ipaensis | reverse complement strand
CGATCGTGCATTTTCCTAAATCGTAGCATAACAAGTTTATGCGCATCAAGTTTATGGCGCCATTGCCGGGGATTGGTTTTCGATTGACAATTCTCAAATTGGAAGTTAACTAGATTGAGCATTTTTCTTGCTTTGTTAATTCGGTTCAAGTTACTTGTTGAATTTTAATTTCTGCACTCTGTTACTTGTTTTCTTTCTTTATGCCTTTAAATTCAAGCAACTAACTCACTGACTCACTAACTATTTGAATTAATTCCTCAACTGCTCTAACCATACTCTTCCATTAACCAAGAGTATTTCACTTGTTTGGTGCCTGTGCTGTGTTCTTGTATAACAGGTAGGAGAGGAGAGACATCAACTCCTCCATATACTGAACCAGAGAGGACCCTTCATAGACTTAGAAGGGAAGCAAGAGGGAAGAGAGTACTGAGAGAAGAGGAATCTGAAGGAGAATCTGAGGACAATTTTGAGGAAGCTCTAGATCTCAACATGGATAGAGAAGTTCACAACCATGAGAGAGCTGATGGAAACAATGCCATTCCTGAGAGGAGGGTTCTTAGTTCATACATAAACCCAACCTCTGGGAATTGTGGTAGCAGCATACAGAAACCACCCATTCAGGCTAGAGAAGTAAGTAGGAGACTAAGTTTGGTGTTCACACACCAACTTAAGACTCAGACACTTACCCATACATAGTTGAGCTAACCACTCAAGTGCTTGAGAAGCAAGCAACTTCATCACTCTTTGCAGGAAAGGAAACAAGGATCTTAAAGCATGAAGCAACAACTAGGAGAAGAAGGAGAAATCAAATTGTTTCCTGGAAACAAAGAGAAAACAAGGAATTTCACAAGGTGGTGTTGTTCCTTGACAATTCTTTAAAAAGGGCAAACAAAAGCATGCTTGTTCTGGTTTAAACTGTAATTGTTGAATCTTTCTGGAATGTGAAGTTTCTAGTATGTTTATCTGTTTATTGCTTTGAATAAAGTGAATGCCTAGATGTTTGGATATAACTTCACCTTCTTAAACAAATGCTTGCCATGCTTGTTCTGTTTCCAAAAATAAAAGAAAAGTTTGAACAAAAATAACTTGGCTCAATTAGTGACAAATCAAGTAGAATTAAAGTGGTGGTATGCATGCTTGATTGTTTAGTCAGATCACTGGAAATAGAGTGTAGAATTATCATTTTTTGTGTAGAAAGTGAAAACTGTCTATGGATCTTGATGAATAAATGTCTTTGGCCATGAAAAAGAAAGAAAAAGAAGAAGAAAAAGCCACTGAAAAAGGGCAACCAAAAAGCAAAAAAATTGAGAAAATAAGCTAGGCACCAATGGTTTGAACTTCTGAGACAAATGCCTGTGGTGTTTATGTATTAAGGATATGCTTGGATGAATAGGTTCTGAGGAGTGTTTCAACACTTGGTAACTTGGGTTAACTAACCCGGGATTATCAACCAAAAGTCCATTATCAAGAGCAACCTAAATACAAAACATTTAGTCACACAAAGAGGTGCTGGGCACCAATGTCTCAAGAAGAAATGTGAACTAAAATGCCTGTAGTGGATATGTGTAGTGCACTGATAAGAAAAAGAAAATGCCAAAGGCTTGTGCAACACATGACACTAAGCAAACAAGGAACAAAGGAGCTCTAAGAAAAAGAAAAGAAAAACAAAGAAGAGAAAAGTGCCAAGGACATAAGAATAACAAGAGGCCATAGCAGTGTTTGATGGATGCAATGAAAAAGTGATAATCTTACCTGATAAGAATGAAAAAGTGATGCTGCAACTTTCTGCATAAAACCCTTTTGATGAACTTCAAATGCTTGCTAATATAGCCAATGTAATTGCTTTCTGTTTCATACTTTCTTCTCAAATAACTCAGGACTTGCTTAGGGACAAGCAAGTATTAAGTTTGGTGTTGTGATGCCAAGGCATCTTAGGCTAGTTTCACTAGCATTTTTTTTGTTAGTTTTAGTTGTTTTATGCATTTTCTTGAGCTGAAAGTAAGCAAGAATGGTTAAATGAATAACAAAGCAATGAACCATCCAAACAGTATGATTTTGATGCAAATTCCATGAGTTTTTAGTTATATTACTTGAACGCTATGAATGGATATAGATGTAGAACAAGGAGAGCTAATCTTGAGAATACATGATGAACAGATCATTTTCAATGTTTTCAAACCTGCATCTGAGCCTGAACCAGAACCTGAAAAGCCTAAGGATGATAGTAGCCATCTGTGTT
>NC_029790.2:46716276-46748072 GCF_000816755.2 Arachis ipaensis | reverse complement strand
CAAAGCAAAAGGAAATCAGGGAAAGGCCTCAAAGCCCAAGAAACACAACAGAAGCTCAATTTAGAAAGTGTATAAATAGGATAGAATTTAAGTTAGAAAAGGAACTTTTTTTTACACGGAGAACTTCGGATTTTTTTTTTAGTTTTGTAATTGAATTCAGAGCTATGACTCACTAAACCCCTTTCATTGGGTTAGGGAGCTCTATTGTAATTCAATGAATCAATAATAGTTTTATCTTCTTCTTCAATCTTTTCTCTTGAATTTTGTTAGAAAGCTTCTCGATCTAATTCCATTGGGTAGTTGTCTTGGAAAAGAAACTACCCATAATTGGAATCCTTCGGAACCTTGGGAAAGGAATGGAGGATTCATGCTAGAGAAGCTTTCTCACAGTGAATTGGATTCCGGTTTGGATGGATATTGTGACATGTAATCCTACCAAATTGTGGTTCATGAAACTGTGTGGTATAATCAGTGATCGAGCATCATCTCTTCTTATGAACATATAAACCAAGGGATTGGGAATTTGTTTGTTTTTAGAGAGAATTGGTGAGCCAAGGGATTGGGATCCAATCATATAAGATTGCCAAGCAAAATTCAATGAATGCATTGGTTGAGGAAGGGATGAAAGTTGTTTTGATTCGGAGATCTCAATATCTCCTAACACCCAATGAACTCCCCATTTCTGATTTACCACTTTCTCTTTACATTCTGCAATTAAATTCATGCAATCACCCCCATCCCTTTTAATTTCAGCAATTTAGCTTCTCGCTCTTTAATTCATGCAATTTTACATTCCGCAATTCTCATCTAAATCGTGATTCTGCTCAACTAGAACATACTTCTAATCCGAATTGCTCACTCAACCAATCCTTGTGGGATTCGACCTCACTCTATTGTGAGTTTTTACTTGAACCAAGGAATTGGAATTCGATCACTTAAGATTGCCAAGGAGATCAATGAATGCATTGATTGAGGAAGAGATGAAAATGAACTTCATCCGGAGAATGCAACATCTCCTAAGACCAATGAACTCCCCATTTCTGATCTTACTCATTCTCTTTACTTTCTGCTATTTACTTTCATGCTAAACTCCCCTTCCCCATTTAAGATTCTACAATTTACCTTCCGTCATTTATTTTCTGCAATTTACTTTTCCGCCATTCAATTTTCTGCAATTCTCAACCCAATTTCTGCTTAGCTCAACTAGAGCATTCTTCCAATTAAAGTTGCTTGACCAATCAATCCCTGTGGGATTCGACCTCACTCTATTGTGAGTTTTTACTTGACGACAATTTGGTATACTTACCGAAGGAGATTTGTTAAAGGACAAGTTTCCGTGCATCATGTGTGTCATTCAATTGGGAGGGTATACTTGGGAAATTTGGGTAGATATATAGGTGTATAATTGTAGTGTAATTGAAATTCTAGGATTTGGGAACATGCTCATGTATTGAATGATTGAACTATATGCATTGAAACTTTTGTACATAAAGCCCCAAAAAAAAAGGGATCATAAAAAAAAGCAATAAAAGGGGACAAAGAAACCCCAAGACAAGGTGATGAAGAAAACAATGCATATGGAATGTGAATTGAAAAGAATGCATGAGTATGTAAAAAGTGAAACACAAGGGTAGCTAGGTAATGTATTATAGTTGTATAGGTTGTTCTATGTGTCTAGTGGGATCCTAGGTTAATCAAGGACTCAAATTTTAAGCTCACTTGGCCATATACATCCTTATTTTCACCCTAGCCCCAATACAACCCATGAATAAGACCTCATGATACTTGTAAGCATGCATTAAGTAATTGTTGATTGTTAGATGAAAGACAAATCTTGGAAAGCATGATTAGGAGAAGATTGAGTGACGAACCCTATACACTTGAGCGAATAGAGCGGATACACTTCTGGTGAGGGTTCGATGCTGAATTCTTTGTACCCGGCTTTCACAAGCGTTCATTTAGCGAGTTATATGCACCCCTTAGTGATGTTCAATTTGGTAGGAGTCATGAGCTACGTACTATTTTCACCCCATATGTTCACATGTGTTCTTGGAGGATAGATTTACCCTTGACCAAGTAGGTAGATGATTTTACATTAGTTGCATGCATTCGCTTAGGTAGTTTGCATTTCATAAACCCTTTCTCACCATAATCTTTGGTCTTTTTATTCTAAGCATGAGGACATGCTTGGTTTAAGTGTGGAGAGATTTGATAAACCCCAATTTTGTGGTTTATATTGTGTAGAATTTGAGGGGTTTTGTCAATATTTCTTACACTTATTCACAAGAAATGCATGGTTTTGTGTTCACCTCCTAATATTGCTACATGATGAAAAACATGCTTGTTTTGCCTTAAAATTGCCATATTTTAATCCTCTTCTATTGTCATTCGATGCCGTGATGTATTTGTTGAGTAATTTCAGAAATTATAGGGTAGAAATGACCTAGAAGAGAGAAATAAAGCATGCACAAAAGGAGGGAACATGAAGAATTAAATTTTTGGGAAAATCAGCATTGGCGCGCACGTGCACTCCACGCGCACGCGTGGATGAGGATGGCTGGAAGCGGCGCGCAAAGATGGACGCATCCGCGTGGATCAGAAGATTCCTATCGATGCGCACGCGCACCTGGCGCACACGTGTGGATCACAAAGGTAATCGGCGTGCGCGCACGCATAGCGCGCACGCGCGGGAAGCTGCACGTGACCTCATTAAAGGAAATTGTACCTGGCAATTTCTGAGGCTCATGAGGCCTAATTTCAAGCTGTTTCTGCATGGAAAAGACCCAAGGATGCTAGGGGGAAAGGGGGGATCATTCATTTTACACTAAGACACAATTTTAGCTAGTTTTTCGTTCTTTGTTCTTCTAGAGAGAGAAACCCTTGTTCCTCTCTAGATCTAGTTTTAATTTGATCTTCCCTTGTTGAATTGTGAATTGGATCTTGTTAATTACTAGTTTTGATAGTTTAATTTGAATTCCTTAGTATAATTTTGCTTAGATCTTTTGTTAGTTTTATGAATTCTTGTCAATTGTCATTTTATACCCATTTCATGAATATTGTGAATCTTGACTTGTTGATGTTATATTGATGATTTCTATGATTAATTGTGTTGTTTGGATGATTGTATGTTGATAATTATTAGTGGGTATTGTTAATTTCAATTTAATTGCAATTTGAACATATCTTTTATTAATTCTTACCAAGTGTTTGATGAATTGTTTACCTTGATTATGGAGTAGTTCCTTTCACTCTTGGCCTAGGCTAAGGGAATTGGGTAAACCTGAGTCATTGGGTCTAATGGATTTGATGATTTGGGAGACCTTAGTGGTCAATTTGATAACCATTGACGCTAACCTTCTATTAAGTCAATTAGTAGTGAGGTTAGAACTTATGGGTTGATGTTGACCAAACCATTTGACGTACTTCAAGTATAAAAGTAGACTTAATGAGTTTGGTTCCTCATAATTATCAATATACGGTTATTAGACTAGGATGGTGACCCCAATTCCCATGCTTAGCCAAGAGTTGATGTTATCATTCATATTTGAAAACTCAAAATTCTTAATTACTTGACTTAGTTATAGTTACTTGTTTAGTTAGAATTGAATCATATTGAATGTTACTTGTTAGTTTGGAATTGCTCATGTCTTGCTTAGTTATGTGAATTAATTTCTTGCATTTAAGATTACTTTCTTGTTAACATTCCCATTTTATTTTCTTGCTCATGACTTGCAACCCCGGAATTCTAACCAATATTGAAGCACATGTTTGCCCATTCCTTGTGAGATGACCCGAGGTTTGAATACTTCGGATATTTTTATTGGGGTTGAACTTGTGACAACCAAATTCCTCTCTAAATTTGATCCTCGAGGCTTGTTAACCGTAGAGCTATACTTGCAACGCAACTTTATTGAGAAAATCTTTACCGACATAGCATCCTCTCGAGTGTCCCATCAATAACCACAAAAGTAAATTGATTATTTGATATTGGTTATTGAATTTGTGCAGGTGAAAGTGCAAGATTGATATAAAATAGCACAATAAACAACAACCAATCCCATAATAAACGGAAACTCCTTATTCATCATGAAACATAATGAAAAAGTCACATGGAAAGGTACTTGTTACAAAAAGTGATAAGCTTGATAAAAAATCAAGTCAAGTCACTCAAACAAATGCAAAGCATTAACAAGGAACAAGTACCGGGCATGTGATGAATTTCAACTCAAATCACTTGATTCAATGCACTTATATAATTTATCCTAGTGGTACAATCAAAATATGAGTAGCCAAACCCACTAGGTACTTGGTAAGTTAAGGCAAAGTATAAGGGCATTGGTGTAAGTTTCAAGCAAGAAGCAACCCTATCAAAATTAAGCAACACTTGCAATTTATTCACTTAACAAGTAAGTAAAGCAAAACTAATGAAATTACTAAAATGAAAACGAAATGCAAACAAAATAGACATGAAAAAGCATAAAATAGGGTGAAAGGGGGAGAAGATAGAGGAAGAGAAAAGAAGGAAAGAAGTAGAGAGAATGAAGAGGAAAAAAGAAGCATAAAAGTGAGAAAACAGGGTCATGCATACGCACAGACACGTGTGCATACGCACACTATGAGGAAAAAGGAAGGTGTGCACTCGCACACTCTATGCGAGCAATCCTCGCAGAAGAGGGAGTAAGAAGTGTGCGTGCGCACAAGGGTGTGTGCACGCACAGAAGAATTTTTGATTTTTTTTTAAACATGTAGGGCAGGGTCATGTGTGCATGCACACACAGGTCCGTGCGCACGCACAGAATCAAAAATAGAAGGGGTTCATGCGCACAAGTTGTTCCTTCGCTCCCACCAGAGGGGCTATCAATTGTGTGCGGACGTACACGTCTATGCGCCCGAAAAGATTATGCAAGAAGGGAGACACGTGCGGACGCACATCTTGGTGCGCACGCACAGGTAAAGAAAAACAGGGTAGCGCGCACGCACGGGCTGTGCTGGCGCTGTGACCAGAGGGCATGTCAAGGAGTGTGCAGACGCACAAGCTTGTGTGGCCGCACAGGTGGCAAAAAATGCAGTTTTATGCGCACGCACAGCATCGTGCGCACGTACAGATGCCCTGTTTCACAAAAGTTTTCTTCAAAATTCTAAGGTACCAAGCCTTAGTTCAATGAAAGCTCAACCCCAAAAACATTCTAATATCCAAAATTTCATGACCCACATGCAAATTTACCTACTAAACTCAAAATTAAACTAATCCTAAGCAAACCAAAATAAGCAAAAATGCAATAAACAAAAATTATCTACAAGAAAATGGGTAAGAACAATGTTACCATGGTGGGGTGTCTTCCACCTAGCACTTTGGTTTATTGTCCTTAAGTTGGACTTATGGAGAGCTCTCATCAAACCTCCTTGAAATACCACCCAAGCTTGTATTCTCCAAGGCTTTTGAGGCTCCCAAAGCTTGTGCACCCATATCTTATTGTCAATTCTTTTCATTCAATGTAGGTAACAAGCAATTGAAATTCCCAATTTCTATAGCACAATAGCACAAAACTCACAATGTAATGGGTGAGAATTCATAGGACAAAAAGGAAATAAAAACCAAAGGTAATAAGAACAAATAAAATAAACTCCTAAGACTTAGCAAAAACAAGCAATCAATTAAAAACAACTATTTACATAACATATTTACAATAACAAAAACAAGCAAGCAACATATGTACACTCAACCAAAAATAATCTATTTACATATTGACATATTTACAATTGCCAATAACAAGCACCATTACAACTCCCCAGCAACGGCGTCAAATTTGACAATGAGAATTCTTGCATAGTTTGGAATCAATCAAAGACAAGCATCAATTCATTGGTAGTATAGTCCAAACCAACGAGGAATTCTCAAGATCAAATAATAAATTCAAACCAAATATAAAGCAAGAGTATTTAGCTCCCGGGACTTCTTCCCTAGGAGTTGCAATTAAGTGGCTATTATTTGCTATAAGGGGATTGGGGGTTGTGAGAGCGGTGCACGAAATTGTGATCTCAGGCAACGGCATCAAAAACTCTGTACGCACGTTTTAATAAATTGTTTTTCATTCACAACTTCGATACAACTAACCAGCAAGTGCACTGGGTCGTCCAAGTAATAAACCTTACTTGAGTAAGGGTCGATCCCACGGAGATTGTTGGTATGAAGCAAGCTATGGTCACCTTGTAAATCTCAGTCAGGCGGATATAAAACAGTTATGGAGTTTTCGAACATAAATAATAAATAGAAAGAAAATAAGGATAGAAACACTTATGTAATTCATTGGTGAGAATTTCAAATAAGCGTATAGAGATGCTTTCGTTCCTTTGAATCTCTGCTTTCCCGCTGTCTTTATCCAATCAGTCTTACTCCTTTCCATGGCTGGCTTTATGTAAGGACATCACCGTTGTCAATGGCTACTTTTTATCCTCTCTGAAAAATAGTCCGATGCGCTGTCACTGCATGGCTAATCGTCTGGAGGCATCACCCTTGTCAATGGCTGCATCCTATCCTCTTGTGAAAATGGTCCAAATGCTCTGTCACAGCACGGCTAATCATCTGAGGTTCTCGATCATACTAGAATAGGATTCACCCTCCTTTTGCGTCTATCACTACGCCCAGCACTCGCGAGTTTGAAGTTCGTCACAGTCATTCAATCCCAGAGTCCTACTCGGAATACCACAGACAAGGTTTAGACTTTCCGGACTCTCATGAATGCCGCCATCAATCTAGCTTATACCACGAAGATTCTGATTAAAAGATCCAACAGATACTCATTCAATCTAAGGTAGTACTTTGTATAATCTTTGAGGAACGCGTTCATAGGGAACGATGATGATTGTCACGTTCATCACATTCAGGTTGAAGTGCGAATAAATATCTTAGAAGCGGAATAAGTTGAATTGAATAGAAAAACAGTAGTACTTTGCATTAATCTTTGAGGAACAGCAGAGCTCCACACCTTAATCTATGGAGTGCAGAAACTCTACCGTTTGAAAATACACAAGCGAAAGGTTCAGGCATGGCCGAATGGCCAGCCCCCATGATCTAAGAACCAGACGTCTCAAGATGTCAAATACAATAGTAAAATGTTCTATTTATAATAAACTAGCTACTAGGGTTTACAGAAATAAGTAATTGATGCATAAATCCACTTCCGGGACCCATTTGGTGTGTGCTTGGGCTGAGCTTGAATGTTACACGTACAGAGGCTCTTTCTGGAGTTGAATTCCAGGTTGTAACGTATTTCTGGCGTTCAACTCTGGTTTGTGACATGTTTCTGGCGTTTAACTCCAGATAGCAGCATAGAACTGGCGTTCAACGCCCTTTTACGTCGTCTAAACTTGGCCAAAGTATAGACTATTATATATTTCTGGAAAGCCCTGGATGTCTACTTTCCAACGCAATTGGAAGCGCGCCATTTTGAGTTCTGTAGCTCCAGAAAATAAACTCAGAGTTTAGATAGTGTTATTGATTCTCCTAGTTCAGTATGATGATTTTTGAACACAGCTATTTTATGAGTCTTGGCCGTGACCCTAAGCACTTTGTTTTCCAGTATTACCACCGGATACATAAATGCCACAGACACATAATTGGGTGAACCTTTTTAGATTGTGACTCAGCTTTGCTAAAGTCCCCAATTAGAGGTGTCCAGAGTTCTTAAGCACACTCTTCTTTTGCTTTGGACCTTGACTTTAACCGCTCAGTCTCAAGTTTTCACTTGACACCTTCACGCCACAAGCACATGGTTAGGGACAGCTTGGTTTAGCCGCTTAGGCCAGGATTTTATTCCTTTAGGCCCTCCTATCCACTGATGCTCAAAGCCTTGGGATCCTTTTTATTTACCCTTGCCTTTTGGTTTTAAGGGTTATTGGCTTTTTGCTCTTGCCTCTTGGTTTTAAGAGCTTTTGGCTTTTTCTGCTTGCTTTTTCTCTTTTTTTTTACTATTTTTTTTCTCGCTATTTTTTTCTGCAAGCTTTGTTCTTTGCTACTTTTTCTTGCTTCAAGAATCATTTTTATGATTTTTCAGATTATCAAATAACATGTCTCCTTGTCATCATTCTTTCAAGAGCCAACATATTTAACATTCTTAAACAATAACTTCAAAAGACATATGCACTGTTCAAGCATTCATTCAGAAAACAAGAAGCATTGTCACCACATCAATATAATTAAACTAAGTTCAAGGATAAATTCGAAACTCATGTACTTCTTGTTCTTTTGAATTAAAACAATTTTCATTTAAGAGAGGTGATGAATTCATAGGACATTCATAACTTTAAGACATAGTTGCTAAATACTAATGATCATGTAATAAAGACACAAACATAGTTGCACAGAGAATGTAAGAACAAGGAATGAATCCACCTTAGTGATGGTGGCATTTCCTTCTTGAGGAACCAATGATGTTCTTGAGCTCTTCTATGTCTCTTCTTGTCTTTGTTGCTCCTCCCTCATTGCTTTTTGATCTTCTCTTATTTCATGAAGGATGATGGAGTGCTCTTGATGTTCCACCCTTAGTTGTCCCGTGTTGGAACTAAATTCTCCTAGGGAGGTGTTGATTTGCTCCCAAAAATTCTGTGGAGGAAAGTGCATCCCGTGAGGTATCTCAGGGGTTTCTTGATGATGAGCTTCTTCATGTGACTGTTGAGATCCATGAATGTGCACTCTTGTTTGCTCCATCCTTTTCTTAGTGATGGGCTTGTGAGATGAATCTTTTCATCTCCCATGGCTCAGAGGTGGAAGCAATTGTCTTCCCTTTCCTCTTCTTGAGGTTTCTCTAGCCTTAGGTGCCATTAATGGTAATGGAAAAACAAAAAGCTTATGCTTTTACCACAACAAACTTAGAATATTGCTCGCCCTCGAGCAAGAGAAGAAAGAATACATGAAGAAGAAGAAGATATGGAGGAGATGGAGAGATGTGTGTATTCGGTCATATGGGTGGGATTGGGTGGGAAAGAGACTTTGAATTTTTAAGGTAGGTGGGGTGTATGGATGTGAGTGGTAAAGTAGTGATAGGGAAGAGAGATTGAGCTAATTGGTGAAGAGTTTTGGGGAAGAGTGTTTATGGGATGGTGTAAAAGAGGGGTGAGAAGAAGTGAGTGGAGGTAGATGGGAATCCTGTGGGGTCTACAGATCTTGAGGTGATCCTGTGGGGTCCACAGATCCTGAGGTATTCAAGGATTTACAACCTTGCACCAAATTAGGCATGCAAAATGCCCTTGCACACAACTCTGGGCATTCAGTGCCAGATTGGTGCTTGTTCTGGGCGTTGAATGCCCATTTGTTACCCATTTCTGGCGTTGAACGCCAGAACCATGCTTGTTCTGGGCGTTCAGCGCCAGCTCTTCTCCAGGGTGCAATTCTGGCGTTCAAACGCCCAGATGCTGCCCATTTTGGGCGTTTAGCGCCAGAACCATGCTCTGTTCTGGCGTTGAACACCAGCCAGATGCTTCTTACTGGCGTTTAAACGCCAGTAAGGTCTTCCTCCAGGGTGTGATTTTTCTTCTGCTGTTTTTGATTCCGTTTTCAATTTTTTTATTTATTTTGTGACTCCACATGATCATGTACCTACAAAGACATATAACTAATAAAAATATAATTAAATAAAAATTGGGTTGCCTCCCAACAAGCGCTTCTTTAATGTCAATAGCTTGATAGTGAGCTCTCATGGAGCCTCACAGATGTTCAGAGCATTGTTGAGACTTCCCAACACCAAACGTAGAGTTTGGATATGGAAGTACAACACCAAACTTAGAGTTTGACTGTGGAGGCTCTGGTTGACTCTATTTTGAGAGAAGCTTTTCATGCTTCCTTTCCATGTTTACAGAAGGATGTCCTTGAGTTTTAAACTCAAGGGAGTCCTCATTCAATTGAAGGACTAGTTCACCTCTGTCAACATCAATTACAGCTCTTGCTGTGGCTAGGAAGGGTCTTCCAAGGATGATGAATTCATCTTCATCCTTCCCAGTATCTAGGACTATGAAATCAGCAGGGATGTAAAGGCCTTCAACCTTTACTAACACGTTCTCTACTTGTTCATAAGCCTGTTTTCTTGAATTGTCTGCCATCTCTAATGAGATTTTAGTAGCTTGCACCCCAAAGATTCCTAGTTTCTCTATTACAGAGAGGGGCATGAGGTTTATCCCTGAACCAAGGTCACACAGAGCTTTTTCAAATATCATGGTGCCTATGGTACAAGGTATTATGAACTTTTCAGGATCCTGTTTCTTCTGAGGCAATGTCAGTTGATCCAGATCACTCAGTTCATTAGTGAACAAGGGAGGTTCATCTTCCCAAGTCTCAATACCAAATAATTTGGCATTCAGCTTCATGATTGCACCAAGGTACTTGGTAACTTGCTTTTCATTAACATCCTCATTCTCTTCAGAAGATGAATACTCGTCAGAGCTCATGAAGGGCATATGGAAGTTCAATGAAATCTCTATGGTCTCTAGATGAGTTTCAGATTCCTTTGGTTCCTCAAAGGGAAACTCCTTATTGATCACTGGACGTCCCAGGAGGTCTTCCTCACTGGGATTTACGTCCTCTCCCTCCCTTACAGGTTCGGCCATGGTAATTAATTCAATGGCCTTGCACTCTCCTTTTGGATTTTCTTCTGTATTGCTTGGGAGAGTACTAGGAGGGATTTTTATGATCCTTTTACTCAGCTGGCCCACTTGTGCCTCCAAATTTCTAATGGAGGACCTTGTTTCATTCATGAAACTTACAGTGGCCTTAGATAGATCAGAGACTAAGTTTGCTAAATTAGAGGTATTTTGTTCAGAATTCTCTGTCTGTTGCTGAGTGGATGATGGAAAAGGTTTACTATTGTTAAACCTATTTCTTCCACTATTATTAAAGCCTTGTTGAGGCTTTTGTTGATCCTTCCATGAGAGATTTGGGTGATTTCTCCATGAGGGGTTATAGGTGTTTCCATAAGGTTCACCCATGTAATTCACCTTTGCTATTGCAGGGTTTTTAGGATCATAAGCTTCTTCTTCAGAAGATGCCTGTTGAGTACTGTTGGATACAGCTTGCATTACATTCAGACTCTGAGAAATCATATTGACTTACTGAGTCAATATTTTATTCTGAGGCAGTATGGCATTCAGAGTATCAATTTCAAGAACTCCCTTCTTCATAGGCGTCCCATTACTCACAGGATTCCTCTCAGAAGTGTACATGAACTGGTTATTAGCAACCATGTCAATGAGTTCTTGAGCTTCTGCAGGCGTTTTCTTTAAGTGAATGGATCCACCTGCAGAAGTATCCAATGACATTTTAGCCAATTCAGATAGACCATCATAGAATATATCCAGGATGGTCCATTCTGAAAGGATGTCAGAAGGACACTTTTTGGTCAGTCCTTTGTATCTCTCCCAAGCTTCATAGAGGGATTCACCTTCTTTTTGTCTGAAGGTTTGAACATCCACTCTAAGCTTACTCAGCTTTTGAGGAGGAAAGAACTTGGCTAAGAAAGCCTTGACCAGCTTATCCCAAGAGTTCAGGGTATCCTTAGGTTGAGAGTCCAACCATACTCTAGCTCTGTCTCTTACAGAAAAAGGGAAAAGCATGAGCCTGTAGACTTCAAGATCTACTCCATTAGTCTTAACAGTATCACATATCTGCAAGAATTCAGTTAAGAACTGAAAAGGATCTTCAGATGGAAGTCCATGAAACTTGCAGTTCTGCTGCATCAGAGAAACTAATTGAGGTTTCAGCTCAAAATTGTTTTCTCCAATGGCAGGAATGGAGATGCTTCTTCCATGTAAATTGGAATTAGGTGCAGTAAAGTCACCAAGCATCCTCCTTGCATTATTATTATTTTTGGCTGCCATCTCCTCTTCTTGTTCGAAAATTTCTGAAAGGTGCTTGCTGGATTGTTGTAATTTAGCTTCTCTTAGTTTCCTCTTCAGAGTCCTTTCAGGTTCTGGCTCTGCTTCAACAAGAATATTCTTGTCTTTGCTCCTGCTCATATGAAAAAGAGGGAACAGAAAAATAATAATAATAGGGATCCTTTTTACCATAGTATAGAGGTCCCTGTGTGAGTAGAAGAAAAGAAGAAGAGAAGAATGGAATGTAAGGAAAGAAACACAAGGGTGAGGAGATCAGAGATGTGGGATGAAGAGAAGTGTTAGTAGATAAATAAATAAATAGAAGGAAATGAGAGAGGGAGAGAATTTTCGAAAATTATTTTTGAAAAAGAGTTAGTGATTTTCAAAAATAGTTTTTGAAAAAGGTTAGTAATTTTCGAAAATTAAAATCAAAAATTAAGATAATTAGTTAATTAAAAAGAAATTTTAAAAAAAGAGGGAGATATTTTCGAAAATTAGAGAGAGAGAGAGTTAGTTAGGTAGTTTTGAAAAAGATAAGAAACTGATGCCAGGGCATTTTGGCCAGTTTCACTGACCTTTTCTTTACTGTTTTTAAGGTAGTTTCATGCATTTTCTTAGGAAATAAGCTAGTTTTGGGTAGATATTCACTTACATCTTGATTCAAGCATACATTGTGCACTTTACATGATTTCATGAGAATTTTGCATGAATTATATGATAAATTGGATGATGCATGATCCCATGATTAAGAGCAAGACTTTGATGCACTTTGTTTGATTGATTTCAGGCCAAAAGAAGAAGAGAAGAAGCCACGTTAGTGGCTACGTTAGTTACACTAACGTGGGCACTAACGTGGAAGGAAGGAAAGTCCTAACGTTAGTGAGAAAAGTTAGTGGCATTAACTTTGAAGAAAGGAAATGGAGCCAACGTTAGTGACACTTAACATTATCACTAACGTTGGACCAAGCTCATAAGTGGCCACGTTAGTTGCCACGTTAACTTAGTTAACGTGGCCTCTAACGTTAATAAGAAAAGGGGGACGCCAACGTTAGTGTCATTCAACTTTCTCACTAACGTTGGCCAAGTCACAAGAAGCCACGTTAACTCCCACGTTAACCTAGTTAACTTGGAAGCTAACGTGAAGAAACTAGGTGGTCGACAACGTTAGTGACACCAAACATTGTCACTAACGTTGAGATGAACACACACTATCCCCAAGAAGTCACATTAACTCCCACGTTAACCTAGTTAACGTGGAAGTTAGCGTGAAGAAGAAAGGTTGTCGACAACGTTAGTGATACCAAACATTGTCACTAACGTTGAAAGGAGCCAACACAAGCCACAATGAGCCACGTTAACTCCCACGTTAACTTAGTTAACGTAGAAGTTAACGCAGGCAAAAGTCCCACCTGGCAGCCTGACCATGCCTTCTTCAAACACGCATAACTTGAGCCACAAAACTACAAATGAGGTGATTCCAGTGGCATTGGAAAGTAGGATTCCAGAGTTTTCCAAGAATATATGGCACTACATGGTTGACACTAGATTTGAGGGAGAAAACCTGCCCCGAAAGTGCAATGATGAACATGGTATCAACCTGTATTAAGGCCAACTGACCTCTTCACCTTCCAAGAAGTATAACTCGAGTTGTAGAGCTCCAAATGATGCGCTTCCAAAGGCATTGGAAAGTAGCCACCAAGGGCTTTCCAACAATATATAATAGTATGGGGTGGACACTAAGTTTGAGCTTCAGAAACTGGCAATAATGAAGCCCTGATCGATAGCGTTATTGGCACTCAAGTTTTCCATTAACGCTAGCAACTATGTCAGCGACCATGTCCACTTCAAAGGCGCATAACTTGAGCTACGGAGGTCCAATTGAGGTGATTCCAATTGCGTTAGAAAGCTGACATTTAGACGTTTCCAACGATATATAATACTCTATAGTGGGCATGAAATTGGAGCTCAAACAAGAGGAATTTTTTAAGCCCCAAAAACACCAACTGGGCAGCAAGTGCAACGTTAGCCACAATAACTTTAGCACTAACGCCACACTTGTAGCGTTAGTGTGGCTAACTTTAGCACTAACTTTAGCACCTGGACCTCAACTTGACTCACTTCTCTCTCAAGTCCACTTCAAAGCTCAAGCAAGCAAGCCCACAAGTGTCAACCAATCAAGGCCACAAGAAGAATCTAGAATAGGAATTTTCATTTTATTGTAATTTGTTTTTAATTTCATTTTGTAATTTAGGAGAGCCTATATAAAGGCCTTAGTTTTTACAAATCAGAAGGCTAGAAATTGGGGAATTAGGAGATTGAAGAGGGGTCTTCGGACTCCCTCTCCTCACACACTTTTCCTTTTCTTTCTTTGTACTTTTCATTTATGAATTTTAAAGTTTTATTTTCAGTTTTTATCTTCATCTTTACTTTTTTGCACTTTCTTTCTTTTCTATTTTTGTAGAGCAATGATCAACTAACTCTTTACATTGGGTTAGAGAGCTCTATTGTGATTCAATGGATTAAGTGTAGTTCTTATTCTTCTTCTTCTTTCTTTCCTCTTGATTTTACTAGAGAGCTTTCGATCTTCATCCAATTGGGTAGTTATCTTGGAAAAGAAACTATTCATACTTGGATCTCTTATGAACCTTGAAAGAGGAATGAAGAGATCATGCTAGAAATGCTTTCTCATGCTGGACCAAATTGGGTGTGGATGGATATGTGATTATAATCCTTACAACACTTGATTTGGGAAATGCATGTGGTATAATCAGTGACCATACTTCATCTCTTCTCATGAGCAATTGACCAATGAATTGGTTATTGATCAAGATTTGAGAGATTGAATTCCAAGAAATTGTAATTCGATCAATTAAGATTGCCAAGGACATCAATGAATGCATTGATTGAGGAAGAGATGAGAATGAACTTGATCCAGAGGATTGCAATATCTCTTGATCCCAATGTTCATTTTATTTTTAGTTCTTACATTTACTTTTATTGCCATTTTATTTCTCTGCACTTTATTGCTTTCTTAACTTTTCTGTCAATTTACAATTCTTGCTGCTCATCATTCAAATCTGAACCGTCTAACTAGGATAATCAATTAACCATTGATTGCTTAATCCGTTAATCTCTGTGGGATTCGACCTCACTCTATTGTGAGTTTTACTTGACGACAATTCGGTACACTTGCCGAAGGAAAATTTGTTGAGAGACAAGTTTTCCGTGCTATCAAGTTTATGGCGCCGTTGCCGGGGATTAATTGTGATTAACAAACTACCGGTTGATTGATTTACTAGATTAGACAATTTTCTTTTGTCTTTATTTTCTTTTGCTTCTTTATTTTCTTTTGCTAACTAACTGTTTGTGATATTGCCTCACTGGAAATTTCCTCATCTGTGACAATGGAGATTCCAATTTCTTTTGGTAATTATTGTTTGAGACAGAGCTTTCTGCAGGAAAGAAAGGAGCATCCATCATATTTTAGTCAATCAAATTTCATGGGAAACTCTCCACCACCACAGAATGATTCACTTTACTATGCTCATGGTGGGTGGGAGTATCAAGAACATGAAATGGGGTACTTTCCAGAGCCACAAAATGGTCCATGTTTTGGTGAAATTGATCACTACTCAAGTTGTGGCTGGGAAGATCAAAATCAAGGAGATTTCACTCATTCATACACTAGTCATCAAGAGCCATCACCTCTCAATTATACAATCTCACCTCCAAGTTTTACATGCCTAAATTCTTCATCATTTGAGTATGCCTCAGCACAAAAGTCTATCCCAAATCCATACAATTCATTTCACCATCCACAAAACTCAATCCATTACCCACAAAAGTCATACCACTCTCAGAACATAAAACCACAAAACAACCAATTCCATTCACAAAGTAGCCACCCTCAACCTCCAAATTTCACCCCAGCTGCACACCCTCCCCTCGAGGATAAGCTATCAAGGATAGAGAACCTACTAGCAATGCTCTTGGAAGAATCTAAGGACACAAGGACTTTCCAAGAGGAAGTAAAAACCATTATGCAGAACCGGTGGGTTGCCATTAAGAATCTTGAGGCACAAGTTGGATATCTATCAAAGCAAATCACTACCCACAATTCTCTCAGTGATACCATGGCAAACCCAAGGGAGGAATCAGAAGAACAAGAAAAAGAGGCACCCATACCAAGTGAGATTTCTATGAAGAAGGAGGAGGTTATAAGAGTATATAAGCCTAAGGCTCCATACCCACAGAGGTTACTAGTGGTGACAAAGGAACATGCAAACTCACTCCCAAAAGACTCAATGCAACATCATGTAGAAGAAAGGGAGGAAGTTAATCAAGGGAGTCCACACTCCAAGGAAACAGAGAGTTGCATAGAGGGTGAGTTCATTGAACCACCAATTCAAGAAGTTCTTGATGAAGAGGATGCTCCAACCATCATACAATACCCAAATCCTAAAATCAAGGTGGTAAAGGCAATCAACATGAACACTAACAAAAGGATGGTGACCAAGAAAAGAAGGACAATATCCATGAAGAAGAAAAGGTCAACCAAAAGCCATCCCAACCATACCCCAACAAGCAAGTTTACACAAGCTAACAACAAAAAAAAGCTTGCTGGAGAGAGGCACTCAAAACAAGGGGCATTAACTGGCTCCTCTTTCCTCTTGAGGTCATTCCTCTTAACAAACTGGAAGAAGAGGAAGAAAGTCATGAACAACATGTCAAGCTAATGACAGTAAAAGAGCGCTTGTTGGGAGGTAACCCAACCGTAGGTAACATTTCCTTGCTTTGCTTAGTTTACTTTCAATAATTTGGCATATGATTGCACTCTAAGTTTGGTGTTGCCATGCAACAATTTGAATTTCAAACTTCACCGGGTACTTGCAACAGTCTAGATTGACAGTGGCACACTAAGTTTGGTGTTGCCACTTAACTTTCATGCAAAGTACCCTGCCAACACCACTTATTAATGCAATCAAAAATGTCTCTGTTTGTATCTCTTGTGTCTTTATTGTATCCTTAATCTTGCTTGCTGAAACACATGCATACTCACACTTTATTTTAAGACATTCATGATCCATCATAAACCCCGTCACCACTGTTTTAATTATTTCTTGAGTATAAGCAATCATTCTATGTCTGGTGTGGGAAGGGGGAGAATAGGAGGAAAAGGGCAACAACAATGAAGATAAAATACAAGGTGGTAAAGTTCCTTTCTCCTCTTACTTATTTCCAGCACTTTAATTTGCATGATTGTCTTCTATGTTCTTTGTATGTATGTGTGCTTTCTCCTTGTGAATAAGCATGTCAATTCTGTCTTCTAAACTTTTTATTGATTAAGGCTGTGTTTTCTAGTCTGAATGTCATTACTGCATCCTTACTTTGCTTACTAGTATGCTTGTCCCTTTTGAATCAAATGAAAAGAGAATGAGTGTTTTATAAAAGACCAAAGTAGAGTTCATACTATGGAGTAAGTTCCTGAGTTTGTAGTGTGGTCATAAGTTAGCTAAGTTGGTTCAACCACAAGGTGGGAAGACAACTATCTGTCCTGAATCATATGCTTTGAACACACCCCATGAGACTAGCTAAATAAGAAGATCCTAATAAGAAAAAGGGAAAAAACAATAAAGGTTGAAAAAGAAAAGAAAAAGAGTAAGCAATAAGGCTGGGCACCAATGGTTTTAATCTAGAGGCGTGTGTCTGTGGTGCTCCTGTGTGAGGGATCTACTTGGATGAATAAGCTCTTAGGGGTGCCTTATCACTTGGTAACTTGGGTTAACTAACTCGGGATTATCAGTTGAAAGTCCACTATCAAGAGTAACCCTCAATACAGAGCATTTAGTAACCCAAAGAGGTGCTGGACACCAAGGTCTCAAGAAAAGAAAATAAATAAACTATGTGCCTGTGGTGTGTATGTATAGGGGAGAGACTTGAGCAAGTAAGTCCTTAGGGGTGCTTCAACACCTAGCACCTTGAACCAACTGGTTCGGGAGTATTGGCTGAAAGCTTATTCTAAAAAGTTGCCCCCTTACAGAGCACTTAGCTTAAAGAACACAAATAAACCCTGAAATGACAATAAAAGGATCAATGAATAAAAGTCTCATGGGATGCAATCAAAGTGAGTGTTTTAGGACATGATAAAGGTCTGAAAGCCAGGAATGAACCTAAGTTGCTATGCATGAAACCACCATAAAACCAGGGACATGACTTCCACAAGAATGACCCATTTCTCTTGGCATTCCATTCATCATTCTTTTGTTCCAGTACTTGCTTAGGGACAAGCAAGCTTTAAGTTTGGTGTTGTGATGCCAGGGCATTTTGGCCAGTTTCACTGACCTTTTCTTTACTGTTTTTAAGGTAGTTTCATGCATTTTCTTAGGAAATAAGCTTGTTTTGGGTAGATATTCACTTACATATTGATTCAAGCATACATTGTGCACTTTACATGATTTCATGAGAATTTTGCATGAATTATATGATAAATTGGATGATGCATGATCCCATGATTAAGAGCAAGACTTTGATGCACTTTGTTTGATTGATTTCAGGCCAAAAGAAGAAGAGAAGAAGCCACGTTAGTGGCTACGTTAGTTACACTAACATGGGCACTAACGTGGAAGGAAGGAAAGCCCCAATGTTAGTGAGAAAAGTTAGTGGCATTAACTTTGATGAAAGGAAATGGAGCCAACGTTAGTGACACTTAACAGTATCACTAACATTGGACCAAGCTCATAAGTGGCCACGTTAGTTGCCACGTTAACTTAGTTAACATGGCCTCTAACGTTAAGAAGAAAAGGGGGATGCCAACGTTAGTGTCATTCAACTTTCTCACTAATGTTGGCCAAGTCACAAGAAGCCACGTTAACTCCCACGTTAACCTAGTTAACTTGGAAGCTAACGTGAAGAAACTAGGTGGTCGACAACGTTAGTGACACCAAACATTATCACTAACGTTGGGATGTGATGCACGGAAAACTTGTCTCTCAACAAATCTCCCTTCGGCAAGTGTACCGAAGTTGTCGTCAAGTAAAAACTCACAATAGAGTGAGGTCGAATCCCACAGGGATTGATTGATCAAGCAACTTTAATTACAAGAATGTTCTAGTTGAGCAAATCCAGGATTTGGGTTGAGAGTTGCAGAAAATAAATGGCGGGAATGTAAATAATAGAAAAGTAAATGCTAGAATTAAAGGACTGGAAGTAAATGACTGAAAATAAATTGCAGAATTGTAAATGGGAATGGGGGATTTGCTCATAAAAGTAAATGGCAGAAATTAAAGAGAATGGGTAAGATCAGAGATGGGGAGTTCATTGGGCTTAGGAGATGTTGCAATTCTCCGGATCAAGTTCATTTTCATCTCTTCCTCAATCAATGCACTCATTGATCTCCTTGGCAATCTTAAGTGATTGAATTACAATTTCTTGCAATTCAATCTCTCAAATCTTGACCAATAGCCAATTCCTTGGTCAATTGCTCATGAGAAGAGATGAAGTATGGTCACTGATTATACCACATGCATTTCCCAAATCAAGTATTGAGAGCGTTATAGTCACATACCCATCCAAACCCAATTTGGTCCAGCATGAGAAAGCATTTCTAGCTTGATCTTTTCATTCCTCTTTCAAGGTTCAAAAGAGATCCAAGTTTGAATAGCTTCTCTTCCAAGATAACTACTCAATTGGATGAAGATCGAAAGCTTTCAAGTAAAATCAAGAGGAAAGATAGAAGAAGAATAATGAAAATTAGTATTGATCCATCAAATTACAACAGAGCTCCCTAACCCAATGAAAGGGGTTTAGTTGTTCATAGCTCTTGAAAATGAAAACAAAGATGGAGAATACATCATAAAACTAGAATTTGCAAAGAAAGTAAAATACAGAGAGTAGTTCTCTTTTTCCCAGCCTCCCCAGTGCTTCTTTACAATTAAAAGCTACTCCTATATATACTACTCTTCTCAGCTTCTTGTTTACTCTTCAAGTCTTGGGCCTTTAGATCTTGAGTTTGAAGCAGTTCTTTTCTTCATTTGGGCTTGGCTTTACTTGCAGAGAGAAAGTGCTAAGTGGGCAGAGACTTCAGCTCAGGACGTTAGGGGTGTTAATATTTAGTGAGAATATAAGTTCGAGAACGTTAGTGACACTTAACATTGTCACTAACGTTCCAATGCACCCCTTTGCCTTACGTTAAAATCCACGTTAACTAGTTAACGTGGCTTTTAACATTGCCTTGTTAATCGTTCGAGAACGTTAGTGACACTCAACATTGTCACTAACGTTCCAGTGTGCCCCTTCTTGTTTCACGTTAAAGCCCACGTTAACTAGGTTAACGTGGCTTCTAACATGGTCTTTGTCAACCTTCGAGAACGTTAGTGACACTCAACATTGTCACTAATGTGCCCCTGGGTCTCACGTTAGGGTCCACGTTAACTAGGTTAACGTGGCCTCTAACGTAGCCATCTTTAGCCATCCCAACATTAGTGACAATGTTGAGTGTCACTAACGTTGGCTCATACTTCATTCCTCATCGTTAGCTTCCATGTTAACTAAGTTAACGTGGAGGTTAACGTGACTAACGTGACTTAAAGCTTGCTTGTCCCTAAGCAAGTACTGGAACAAGAGAATGATGAATGGAATATCCAGAGGAATGAGTCATCCTTGGGGAAGTCATATTACTGATTTTATGGTGGTTTCATGCATAGCAACTTAGGTTCATTCCATTACTGGCTTTCAGACCTTTATCATTGCTATAAAACAATGGACTAAAAAGAACTCCACCACCTTTCATTCATGTGGATGTCCCTGCTCCCCTCCTTGCTTGTTTTCATTGTGTCTCTCTTGAATGCTTGTGCTTCCACTTCCTTTGCCTTTTCCAAGTAGCTTCTTCCAGAAACCACCATCTTCTATCTTCTTTTTGAGTGTCTCCTTTTGCTGTTTCACCTTCCTCTCTTCTTGTTCTACAAAATCTTTTTGGACCTCATCATATGTAGGGATGGCATAGTGTAGCTGATGCCTATTACTGGTCATGTAGTTCAACTTGGCTTGAGTATTTACATAGAACTCCTCCCTATGTAGTTGCCTTCCTTCATTGAGTACACTGAACTCATTGAAAGTTTTCATTTGGGCTATCTCCCGCTGGTTGAGTTCTTGCAAGTGCTTCTCTTGAAGTTCTTGCCTCTCATTCACTTGGTTGATGGCTTGAGTGAGCCGGGAGTAGTGTTCCTGCTGCTGCTCCATTTGTTGTTTTTGCCATGCTTCTTGTTGGCTCAGCCAGTTGGTTTGAAGGTTCAGCATTTGCTTTTTTCCTTCCATATGTCTCTGTCCTAAATCTTCAATGGCTCTTAGAAGGTGAGTCATATTCAAGTTGGCTGGGTCATGATATTCTTCTTGATGATATTCCTCTTGATGAGATTCTTCCTGGGCCCTTTGCCTTCCTATATGTGGCCTTCTTAGTTGATGAGCCGGTGTGGTATAGACCATTCGCTCGAGTGTGACTGGCCTCCCTGGGTTCACCCAGTCTGGGCTGCTGTCCTCAAATATTACCTTGGCCTTGTTGCACAAGCGGAGAATGGTGCTGGGGTACCAAAGTCTGGCACCTGAGTCAGCTTTCTCAGCTGACTCTTGAATCCCTTCGGCAATGAGCTCATGCACTTTGATTTCCCCACCTTGCACTAAGCATTGTACCATAGTGGCTCGATTGATGTTAACCTCTGAATTATTAGCAGCTGGTAGGATGGACCTCCTTACAAGCTCAAACCACCCTTTGGTCTCACGGTGAAGGTCTCCCCTTTTTATGAATTTTGGTCTCCCATCTGAATACCTCTCCCAGTCAGCGGTTATGACACAGATATCTGATGCTATTTCTGAGAGCTCATCCTTATCGGGGCTTCTACTTATCCTTGCCTGATAACTCTCCTCATCAAAATGAGGTAATTTCAAGTGAAGAGCTCTTGTTATGGCACTTGGGCTGAAGTCCACCTCCCTTCCTCTCACATAGCTTTTGAAGGTTGGGGCTTTGGTCTTATCCTCTCTAACTGCATTTGCATAGAATTCTTTGATGAGGTTTCCATTGATCTTTCCCTCTGGACTGGTGAGCAATTGCCACCCCCTCTGTTCGATTTTTCTCCAAATCTGTGGTGATTCATTGGCATTGATTTGGAAGATTAATTCTGGCAATATCCTTCTGGCACTTATCGCTCAAATTCATGCTCATGAAAGGCAGTCTTGAATCTCTTGTCATCAAAAGGAGCACTCTCCATAGGCCTTTTCCTCTTTTGCCTCTTTGAGCTTGATGATGCCATGACTTGAATTGTTGTTTGAGGGGATTTGGGGCTTCGGATAGATGAAGAGTGGGTTGGTTAAAGCAATTTGTGATGAAGAGTTTAGTGTGCCAATAGAAGTGTGGAGAGTGGGGATTTGGATGTGAGGAGTGAGCATGGACTAAGGTTCACTTATATAAGAAAATCATGAGTGAGTGAAGGGTGTGGATTGCATGAATGTTTACTAGATGGACGGATGGGGTTGTATATGAAGGAAAGACAAGGATCATCACTTTAATGATAGTGATTGGTTCGGTCTTCAAGGGTTTTCTTTCTCCAATGTTGTATGGCAGCGTTTCCCTATGCGTTTCCTCTTGAGACATGTGTGTAGTGCTCTTCATTAAGTGGCGAAATCTCCCCCATTTAATTGTCCAGTCAATCCCTTTTTATGCTTCTTTTCCTTTTCTATAAAGATTTGAAACAAGGAAATTAATATCATAAAAAAAATCTACGGCTAGAAAAAATGAAAGAAAGGATTTGATTATTTGTTTATGAATTCCAACTAACTAACTAACTATTGGTGGGTCCTTATATGCATTTTGGTGGCACCATGGGGTGACACCAAACTTAGTTTGAAGCAATGTGATGAAAAGTTTTGTTCAAAGCTTCCAAGACTAGCATGCATCTTGGTTTGCTTTGAACACCAAACTTGTTCCCCACTATATTTTGCATAAGAATTTTTCACCAATTGTTTGTTAAGTTTGGATTGAAGCTCATAAAGATTGACTTATTCATTATCATCTGAAATCATATAAAACATGGGTTGCCTCCCATGAAGCGCTTCTTTAGCGTCACTAGCTTGACGTTTTTCCTTCATCATGGTGGTTGGTTGTGCTTAAAGTCCTCCCCTCTTGCTGTGGACTTGTATCCATTGGTTGGATCAATAATCTCCACATGTTCCAGGGAAAGAACTCTGTTGATAGTGAAGACCTTGGGTAATTGAGATGGCACAGTAGGGAGATTAGGGGGAATATCTGGGAAGTAGGCTGAGACAACTCTATCCCCTGGAGAGAAGTCTTCCGTAGGGATCTTCTTGTTCTTCCACCCTCTTGGTACCTTCTTCTTTGTTTCTTTTGAGGTTGCCTTCCCCTTGGTGACCTCTTTTTCTAAAGGAGTTGTGGTGATGTCTTCACCTGCCTCTAGAGGTTTAGGTTCCTCCAACTTTTCCTTGAGCTGTGGCAATTGCTGTTTTCCTTGTTTGTCAGTTAAAGGGATCTCAGAATGAACTGGCTGTGCTTCAGTGCTTGTTTCCTCCTTCAGTGTCTCATTATCATTTGTGCTTAGTTCCTTGTCCTCTTGATCTGTTTCTTGTGAGAGTTTGAAAACATTGAAGCTGAGTCATTCATCATGGATTCTCAATATTAGCTCCCCTTTCTCTACATCAATAAGTGCTCTGGCTGTAGCTAGGAATGGTCTTCCCAATATGATTGGATGAGTGTGACTCTCTTCCATGTCCCGAATGACAAAGTCTGTTGGGAGAAAGTACTTCCCAACTTTTAGCAACACATTTTCCACCACTCCTATTGCTTGCTTTTGAGTTTTGTCAGCCAGTCTGATAATGACATCTGTGGGCATTATCTCATTGATCTGCAGCCTCTTCACCAGGGATAAGGGCAGTAAGTTGATGCTGGCCCCTAAATCACATAGTGCTCTGTCGAACATGTTTTCACCTATGGCACAAGGTATATGAAAACTTCCTGGGTCTCTTCTTTTTATAGGCAATTCAGGTTGAATAAGGGCACTACATTCCTTGTTCATCACTATAATCTGCCCTCCCTTGAGTGAGCTTTTCCTGGGAAGAAGTTCCTTCATATACTTGATGAATGCAGGCATTTGTTGAATTGCCTTGATGAATGGTATGTTCACATGCAGAGATGCAAACAAGTCTAGGAACCTTGAGTGTATTCTTTTTCCCACAGCACCATTTAGCAGTTGAGGGAATGGTGTATAGAGCTTCAGCAGCTCTTGTTGTGAGATTTCTGGTTCTTTGTGCTTTCTATCCTCCTCCTTTGTTGAGTTGTCTTCAGGTTGTTTGTGCATTTTGCCTTGCTTGTCTTCAATCTCTTGATCACTTGTAGTGACCATTTTGTAATCTTCCCATCTTACTTTCTTTGCTTCTCCCTTGGGGTTTTTATCAGTGTCACTTGGGAAGATATCAGTAGGTTTGGGAATCTTCTACTGCTACTTCGTTCCTCTCCATCTTCTTGGTGAGGTTAGCCAGCTGCTGGGTGATGCGCATAAACTTGTTATGCTACGATTTAGGAAATTGCACGATCGGCAAAATTCCTTCCGGCAAGTGCACCGGTTATCGTCAAGTAAAAACTCACAATAGAGTGAGGTCGAATCCCACAAGGATTGGTTGAGTGAGCAATTCGGATTAGAAGTATGTTCTAGTTGAGCGGAATCAAGATTTAGATGAGAATTGCGGAATGTAAAATTGCATGAATTAAAGAGCGAGAAGCTAAATTGCTGAAATTAAAAGGGATGGGGGTGATTGCATGAATTTAATTGCAGAATGTAAAGGGAAAGTGGTAAATCAGAAATGGGGAGTTCATTGGGTGTTAGGAGATATTGAGATCTCGGAATCAAAACAACTTTTATCCCTTCCTCAACCAATGCATTCATTGAATTTTGCTTGGCAATCTTATATGATTGGATCCCAATCCCTTGGCTCACCAATTCTCTCTAAAAACAAACAAATTCCCAATCCCTTGGTTTAAATGTTCATAAGAAGAGATGATGCTAGATCACTGATTATACCACACAGTTTCATGAACCACAATTTGGTAGGATTACATGTCACAATATCCATCCAAACCCCAATCCAATTCACTGTGAGAAAGCTTCTCTAGCATGAATCCTCCATTCCTTTCCCAAGGTTCCAAAGGATTCCAATTATGGGTAGTTTCATTCCCAAGACAACTACCCAATGGAATTAGATCGAGAAGCTTTCTAACAAAATTCAAGAGAAAAGATTGAAGAAGAAGATAAACTATTATTGATTCATTGAATTACAATAGAGCTCCCTAACCCAATGAAAGGGGTTTAGTGAGTCATAGCTCTGAATTCAATTACAAAACTAAAAGAAAATGATCCAAAATTCTCTCCGTAAAACTCCCCCCTCAGGGGCTGGATTCCCCCTCAATCCCCCGTGTCTCAAATGCAGAAACTAAGGCCTTTAAATAGGCTCCCTAAATTACAAAATGAAAATGAAATTCAAAGCAAATTACAATCAAATGAAAATAAACTATTCTAGATGATTCTTGTGGCCTTGATTTGGTGTTGTTGATGGGCCTTGCTTGCTTGAAGGGTAGAGTGACATAATTGATCCAAAAAGGATAATGATCCATTAAACTACACTCAAACGTTGCACCCCCCTTTCTTGAGTCGTCACTTTGTTCTTTTGTCAACCTTGCCAATTTGATGCCAAATATAGACTATTATACCTCGTTGGAAAGCTATGGATGTCAGCTTTCTAACGCAACTGGAAGCATCTCAATTGAATCTCTATAGCTCAAGTAATGCTTGATTGAAGGTGACAAGGTTGCTGGTTGGTTTGACAGCGTTTAAGCCAACGTTTAAGTCACTTAAACGTGCTCGAAAACGCCAATTTTGGGAGCTCAGTTGCATTGTCCACCCCATACTTCTATACATCGTTGGAAATCTCTGGATGTCTACTTTCCAATGCAACTAGAAGCGCATCATTTGGAGTTCTACAACTCGAGTTATACTCCATGGAAGGTGAAGAGGTCAGCTGTTGGAAAGCTCTGGATGTCAGCTTTCTAACGCAACTGGAAGCACCTCAATTGGATCTCTATAGCTCAAGTTATGCTTGATTGAAGGTGACAAGGAAAAACAGTAAAGAAAAGGTCAGTGAAACTGG
The DNA here is from genome assembly GCF_000816755.2 of Arachis ipaensis. Classification (NCBI taxonomy): domain Eukaryota; kingdom Viridiplantae; phylum Streptophyta; class Magnoliopsida; order Fabales; family Fabaceae; genus Arachis; species Arachis ipaensis. The sequence goes on along the minus strand of NC_029790.2, from coordinate 46,722,008 downwards.
CCAAGATGCCCTGGCATCAGGATGAACACACATTATCCCCAAGAAGCCACGTTAACTCCCACGTTAACCTAGTTAACGTGGAAGTTAACGTGAAGAAGAAAGGTTGTCGACAGCGTTAGTGACACCAAACATTGTCACTAACGTTGAAAGGAGCCAACACAAGCCACAATGAGCCATGTTAACTCCCACGTTAACTTAGTTAACATGGAAGTTAACGCAGGCAAAAGTCCCACCTGACCATGCCTTCTTCAAACACGCATAACTTGAGCCACAAAACTACAAATGAGGTGATTCCAGTGGCATTGGAAAGTAGGATTCCAGAGTTTTCCAAGCATATATGGCACTACATGGTTGACACTAGATTTGAGAGAGAAAACCTGCCCCGAAAGTGCAATGATGAACATGGTATCAACCTGTATTAAGGCCAACTGACCTCTTCACCTTCCAAGAAGTATAACTCGAGTTGTAGAGCTCCAAATGATGCGCTTTCAAAGGCATTGGAAAGTAGACACCCAGGGCTTTCCAACAATATATAATAGTATGGGGTGGACACTAAGTTTAAGCTTCAGAAATTGGCAATAATGAAGCCCTGATCGCTAGCGTTATTGGCACTCAAGTTTTCCATTAACGCTAGCAACTATGTCAGCGACCATGTCCACTTCAAAGGAGCATAACCTGAGCTACATAGGTCCAATTGAGGTGATTCCAATTGCGGTAGAAAGCTGACATTCAGACGTTTCCAACGATATATAATAATCTATAGTGGGCATGAAATTGGAGCACAAACAAGAGGCATCTTTTAAGCCCCAAAAACACCAACTGGGCAGCAAGTGCAACGTTAGCCACAATAACTTTAGCACTAACGCCACACTTGTAGCGTTAGTGTGGCTAACTTTAGCACTAACTTTAGCGCCTGGACCTCAACTTGACTCACTTCTCTCTCAAGTCCACTTCAAAGCTCAAGCAAGCAAGCCCACAATTGTCAACCAATCAAGACCACAAGAAGCATCTAGAATAGGAATTTTCATTTAATTGTAGTTTGCTTTTAATTTCATTTTGTAATTTAGGAGAGTCTATATAAAGGCCTTAGTTTTTATATTAAACGCAGGCTGGAAATTCTGGAATGGGGGATTGAAGAGGGGTCTTCGGACTCCCTCCCCCACACACTTTTCCTTCTCTTTCTTTTAGTTGTAATTTTCATTTATGAATGTTAAATTTTTAATTTCAGTTTCAATCTTCATCTTTACTTTTCTGTTCTTTCTTTCTTTTCTATTTTTATAGAGCAATGATCAACTAACTTTTTACATTGGGTTAGAGATCTCTATTGTGATTCAATGGATTAAGTGTAGTTCTTATTCTTCTTCTTCTTTCTTTCCTCTTGATTTTACTAGAGGGCTTTCGATCTTCATCCAATTGGGTAGTTATCTTGGAAAAGAAACTATTCATACTTGGATCTCTTCTGAACCTTGAAAGAGGAATGAAGAGATCATGCTAGAAATGCTTTCTTATGCTGGACCAAATTGGGTGTGGATGGATATGTGACTATAATCCTTACAACACTTGATTTGGGAAATGCATGTGGTATAATCAGTGACCATACTTCATCTCTTCTCATGAGCAATTGACCAAGGAATTGGCTATCGATCAAGATTTGAGAGATTGAATTCCAATCTTGGAATTCGATCAATTAAGATTGCCAAGGAGATCAATGAATGCATTGATTGAGGAATAGATGAGAATGAACTTGATCCGGAGGATTGCAATATCTCTTGATCCCAATGTTCATTTTATTTTTAGTTCTTACATTTACTTTTCTTGCCATTTTATTTCTCTGCACTTTATTGCTTTCTTTACTTGTCTGTCAATTTACAATTCTTGCTGCTCATCATTCAAATCTGAACCGTCTAAGTAGGATAATCAATTAACCATTGATTGCTTAATCCGTTAATCTCTGTGGGATTCGACCTCACTCTATTGTGAGTTTTACTTGAAGACAATTCGGTACACTTGCCGAAGGGAAATTTGTTGAGAGACAAGTTTTCCGTGCTATCAAGTTTATGGCGCCGTTGCAGGGGATTAATTGTGATTAACAAACTACCGGTTTATTGATTTACTAGATTAGACAGTTTTCTTTTGTCTTTATTTTCTTTTGCTAACTAACTCTTTGTGATATTGCCTCAGTGGGAATTTCCTCATCTGTGACAATGGAGATTCCAATTTCTTTTGGTGATTATTGTTTGAGACAGAGCTTTCTGCAGGAAAGAAAGGAGCATCCATCATATTTTAGTCAATCAAATTTCATGGGAAACTCTCCACCACCACAGAATGATTCACTTTACTATGCTCATGGTGGGTGGGAGTATCAAGAACATGAAATGGGGTACTTTCCAGAGCCACAAAATGGTCCATGTTTTAGTGAAATTGATCACTACTCAAGTTGTGGCTGGGAAGATCAAAATCAAGGAGATTTCACTCATTCATACACCAGTCATCAAGAGCCATCAATACAATCTCACCTCCAAGTTTTACATGCCTAAATTCTTCATCATTTAAGTATGCCTCAGCACAAAAGTCTATCCCAAATCCATACAATTCATTTCACCATCCACAAAACTCAATTCATTACCCACAAAAGTCATACCACTCTCAGAACATAAAACCACAAAACGACCAATTTCATTCACAAAGTAGCCACCCTCAACCTCCAAATTTCACCCCAGCTGCACACCCTCCCCTCGAGGATAAGCTATCAAGGATAGAGAACCTACTGGCAATGCTCTTGGAAGAATCTAAGGACACAAGGACTTTCCAAGAGGAAGTAAAAACCATTATGCAGAACCGGTGGGTTGCCATTAAGAATCTTGAGGCCCAAGTTGGATATCTATCAAAGCAAATCACTACCCACAATTCTCTCAGTGATACCATGGCAAACCCAAGGGAGGAATCAGAAGAACAAGAAAAAGAGGCACCCATACCAAGTGAGATTTCTATGAAGAAGAAGGAGGTTATAAGAGTATATAAGCCTAAGGCTCCATACCCATAGAGGTTACTAGTGGTGACAAAGGAACATGCAAACTCACTCCCAAAAGACTCAATGCAACATCATGTAGAAGAAAGGGAGGAAGTCAATCAAGGGAGTCCACACTCCAAGGAAACAGAGAGTTGCATAGAGGGTGAGTTCATTGAACCACCAATTCAAGAAGTTCTTGATGAAGAGGATGCTCCAACCATCATACAATACCCAAATCCTGAAATCAAGGTGGTAAAGGTAATCAACATGAACACTAACAAAAGGATGGTGACCAAGAAAAGAAGGACAATATCCATGAAGAAGAAAAGGTCAACCAAAAGCCATCCCAACCCTACCCCAACAAGCAAGTTTACACAAGCTAACAACAAAAAAAAGCTTGCTGGGGAGAGGCACTCAAAACAAGGGGCATTAACTGGCTCCTCTTTCCTCTTGAGGTCATTCCTCTTAACAAACTGGAAGAAGAGGAAGAAAGTCATGAACAACATGTCAAGCTAATGACAGTAAAAGAGCGCTTGTTGGGAGGCAACCCAACCGTAGGTAACATTTCCTTGCTTTGCTTAGTTTACTTTCAATAATTTGGCATATGATTGCACTCTAAGTTTGGTGTTGCCATGCAATAATTTGAATTTCAATCTTCATCGGGTACTTGCAACATTCTAGATTGACAGTGGCACACTAAGTTTGGTGTTGCCACTTAACTTTCATGCAAAGTACCATGCCAACACCACTTATTAATGCAATCAAAAATGTCTCTGTTTGTATCTCTTGTGTCTTTATTGTATCCTTAATCTTGCTTGCTGAAACACATGCATACTCTCAGTTTATTTTAAGACATTCATGATCCATCATAAACCCCGTCACCACTGTTTTAATTATTTCTTGAGTATAAGCAATCATTCTATGTCTGGTGTGGGAAGGGGGAGAATAGGAGGAAAAGGGCAACAACAATGAAGATAAAATACAAGGTGGTAAAGTTCCTTTCTCCTCTTACTTATTTCCAGCACTTTAATTTGCATGATTGTCTTCTATGTTCTTTGTATGTATGTGTGCTTTCTCCTTGTGAATAAGCATGTCAATTCTATCTTTTAAACTTTTTATTGATTAAGGCTGTGTTTTCTAGTCTGAATGTCATTACTGCATCCTTACTTTGCTTACTAGTATGCTTTTCCCTTTTGAATCAAATGAAAAGAGAATGAGTGTTTTATAAAAGACCAGAGTAGAGTTCATACTATGGAGTAAGTTCCTGAGTTTGTGGTATGGTCATAAGTTAGCTAAGTTGGTTCAACCACAAGGTGAGAAGACAACTATCTGTCCTGAATCATATGCTTTGAACACACCCCATGAGACTAGCTAAATAAGAAGATCCTAATAAGAAAAAGGGAAAGAACAATAAAGGTTGAAAAAGAAAAGAAAAAGAGTAAGCAATAAGGCTGGGCACCAATGGTTTTAATCTCGAGGCATGTGTCTGTGGTGCTCCTGTGTGAGGGATCTACTTAGATGAATAAGCTCTTAGGGGTGCCTTATCACTTGGTAACTTGGGTTAACTAACTTGAGATTATCAGCTGAAAGTCCACTATCAAGAGTAACCCTCAATACAGAGCATTTAGTAACCCAAAGAGGTGCTGGACACCAAGGTCTCAAGAAAAGAAAATAAATAAACTATGTGCCTGTGGTGTGTATGTATGGGGGAGAGACTTGAGCAAGTAAGTCCTTAGGGGTGCTTCAACACCTAGCACCGTGAACCAACTGGTTCGGGAGTGTTGGTTGAAAGCTTATTCTAAAAAGTTGCCCCCTTACAGAGCACTTAGCTTAAAGAACACAAATAAACCCTGAAATGACAATAAAAGGATCAATGAATAAAAGTCTCATGGGATGCAATCAAAGTGAGTGTTTTAGGACATGATAAAGGTCTGAAAGCCAGGAATGAACCTAAGTTGCTATGCATGAAACCACCATAAATGAAAGGAGCCAACACAAGCCACAATGATCCACGTTAACTCCCACGTTAACTTAGTTAACATGGAAGTTAACGCAGGCAAAAGTCCCACCTGGCAGCCTGACCATGCCTTCTTCAAACATGCATAACATGAGCCACAAAACTCCAAATGAGGTGATTCCAGTGGCATTGGAAAGTAGGATTCCATAGTTTTCCAAGCATATATGGCACTACATGGTTGACACTAAATTTGAGAGAGAAAACCTGCCCCGAAAGTGCAATGATGATCATGGTATCAACCTGTATTAAGGCCAACTGACCTCTTCACCTTCCAAGAAGTATAACTCGAGTTGTAGAGCTCCAAATGATGCGCTTCCAAAGGCATTGGAAAGTAGACACCCAGGGCTTTCCAACAATATATAATAGTATGGGGTGGACACTAAGTTTGAGCTTCGGAAACTGGCAATAATGAAGCCCTGATCGCTAGCATTATTGGCACTCAAGTTTTCCATTAACGCTAGCAACTATGTCAGCGACCATGTCCACTTCAAAGGAGCATAACCTGAGCTACAGAGATCCAATTGAGGTGATTTTAATTGCGTTAGAAATCTGACATTCAGACGTTTCCAACGATATATAATACTCTATAGTGGGCATGAAATTAGAGTACAAACAAGAGGCATCTTTTAAGCCCCAAAAACACCAACTGGGCAGCAAGTGCAACGTTAGCCACAATAACTTTAGCACTAACGCCACACTTGTAGC
>NC_029790.2:46700068-46716255 GCF_000816755.2 Arachis ipaensis | reverse complement strand
CTATTCATACTTGGATCTCTTCTGAACCTTGAAAGAGGAATGAAGAGATCATGCTAGAAATGCTTTCTCATGCTGGACCAAATTGGGTGTGGATGGATATGTGACTATAATCCTTACAACACTTGATTTGGGAAATGCATGTGGTATAATCAGTGACCATACTTCATCTCTTCTCATGAGCAATTGACCAAGGAATTGGCTATTGATCAAGATTTGAGAGATTGAATTCCAAGAATTCGATCAATTAAGATTGCCAAGGAGATCAATGAATGCATTGTTTGAGGAAGAGATGAGAATGAACTTGTTCCAGAGGATTGCAATATCTCTTGATCCCAATGTTCATTTTATTTTTAGTTCTTACATTTACTTTTCTTGCCATTTTATTTCTCTGCACTTTATTGCTTTCTTTACTTTTCTGTCAATTTACAATTCTTGCTGCTCATCATTCAAATCTGAACCGTCTAACTAGGATAATCAATTAACCATTGATTGCTTAATCCGTTAATCTCTGTGGGATTCGACCTCACTCTATTGTGAGTTTTACTTGATGACAATTCGGTACACTTGCCGAAGGGAAATTTGTTGAGAGACAAGTTTTCCGTGCTATCAGAAACAAACAAAAAGTTAGTTAGTTAGTTGAAACAAATTTGAAAATCAATTTTTTTAAAAAGATAAGAAGATAAGAAGTTATATAAGATATTTTAAAAATCAAATTTTTGAAAAAGATATGATTTTGAAAAAGATAAGATAATAAGATATTTTTGAAAAAATATGATTGAAATTAGTTTTGAAAAAGATTTGATTTTTAAAATCACAATTAATGACTTGATTCACAAGAAATCACAAGATATGATTCTAGAACTTAAAGTTTGAATCTTTCTTAACAAGTAAGTAACAAACTTGAAATTTTTGAATCAAGACATTAATTGATGATGTTATTTTCGAAAATTAGGAGGTAAAGATAAGAAAAAGATTTTTGAAAAATATTTTTAAAATTTTCGAAAATAACTAAGAAAATTGAAAAAGATTTGATTTTTGAAAAAGATTTTGAAAAAGATAAGATTTTCAAATTGAAAATTTGATTTGACTCACGAAAACAACTAGATTTTTAAAATTTTTGAAAAAGTCAAATCTAATTTTCGAAATTTTAAGAGAAGAAAAAGGAGAAGATATTTTTTTTTTATTTTTGAATTTTTATGATGAGAGAGAAAAATATGAAAAATGATACAATGCATGAAAGTTATGGATCAAAGTATGTGATGAATGCAAGAACACTATGAATGTCAAGATGAACACCAAGAACACTTTGAATGTCATGATGAACATCAAGACTTATTTTTGAAAATTTTTATATGCAAAGAAAACATGCAAGACACCAAACTTAGAAATCTTTCATGTTTAGACACTATGAATGCAAAAATGCACATGAAAAACAAGAAAAGATGCAACACAAGAAAACATCAAGATCAAACAAGAAGACTTACCAAGAACAAATTGAAGATCATGAAGAACACCATGAATGCATGAATTTTTTGAAAAATGCAAGATGAACATGCAATTGACACCAAACTTCAAATCTTACTCAAGAATCAAACAAGAAATACAAAATATTTTTTTTATTTTTATGATTTTATGATTTTTTGTATTTTCTTTTAATTTTTTTGAAAATCATTTTGAAAAAGAAAAATAAGGATTCCAAAATTTTTAATATGAATTCCAGGAATCTTATGCTCTTTAGTCTAAAGCTCCAATCAAAGGGTCAGGCATGGCTTAATAGCCAGCCAGGCTTTAGTATGTAACTCAGACATAACACGCCTGACATTCCCTATCCAGAAGAATCAGACATGGCTTTACAGCCAGCCAGGCTTCAACATGCTTCATGAAACACTAAAATTCATTCTTAAACATTCTGAAGAAAAATATATTTTTCAAAACATTTTTATTTTAAAATTTCTTTCGAAAAAGAAAGGAGAAATTTTTGAAATATTTTTAAAAAATTTTAGAAAATAAAACAAAAAGAAAATTACCTAATCTGAGCAATAAGATGAACTGTCAGTTATCCAAACTCGAACAATCCCCAGCAACGGCGCCAAAAACTTGGTGCACGAAATTGTGATCTCAGGCAACGGCGTCAAAAACTCTTTACGCACGTTTTAATAAATTGTTTTTCATTCACAACTTCGATACAACTAACCAGCAAGTGCACTGGGTCGTCCAAGTAATAAACCTTACGTGAGTAAGGGTCGATGCCACGGAGATTGTTGGTATGAAGCAAGGTATGGTCACCTTGTAAATCTCAGTCAGGTGGATATAAAACAGTTATGGAGTTTTCGAACATAAATAATAAATAGATAGAAAATAAGGATAGAAACACTTATGTAATTCATTGGTGAGAATTTCAGATAAGCGTATAGAGATGCTTTCCTTCCCCTGAATCTCTGCTTTCCCGCTGTCTTCATCCAATCAGTCTTACTCCTTTCCATGGCTGGCTTTATGTAAGGACATCACCGTTGTCAATGGCTACTTTTTATCCTCTTTGGAAAATGGTCCGATGCGCTGTCACTGCATGGCTAATCGTCTGAAGGCATCACCCTTGTCAATGGCTGCATCCTATCCTCTTGTGAAAATGGTCCAAATGCTCTGTCACAGCACGACTAATCATCTGAGGTTCTCGATCATACTGGAATAGGATTCACCCTCCTTTTGCATCTATCACTACGCCCATTACTCACGAGTTTGAAGTTCGTCACAGTCATTCAATCCCAGAGTCCTACTCAGAATACCACAGACAAGGTTTAGACTTTCTGGACTCTCATCAATGCCGCCATCAATCTAGCTTATACCACGAAGATTCTGATTAAGAGATCCAAGAGATACTCATTCAATCTAAGGTAGAACGGAAGTGGTTGTCAGGCACGCGTTCATAGGGAATGATGATGATTGTCACGTTCATCACATTCAGGTTGAAGTGCGAATGAATATCTTAGAAGCGGAATAAGTCGAATTGAATAGAAAAAAAGTAGTACTTTGCATTAATCTTTGAGGAACAGCAGAGCTCCACACCTTAATCTATGGAGTGCAGAAACTCTACCATTTGAAAATACATAAGCGAAAGGTTCAGGCATGGCCGAATGGCCAGCCCCCATGATCTAAGAACCAGACGTCTCAAGATGTCAAATACAATAGTAAAAAGTTCTATTTATAATAAACTAGCTACTAGGGTTTACAGAAGTAAGTAATTGATGCATAAATCCACTTCCGGGGCCCACTTGGTGTGTGCTTGGGCTGAGCTTGAATGTTACACATACAGAGGCTCTTTCTGGAGTTGAACGCCAGGTTGTAACGTATTTCTGGCGTTCAATTCTGGTTTGTGACGTGTTTCTGGCGTTTAACTCCAATTAGTTAACCCTACATCGAGGATAAGTCAACTAGGCATAATTAATCTCAATCCCTAAGTCCTAAGTCAACACTAGTGGGTCACATAGAGTCAAGGGAGACCAAATTAATTAACAACCCTCACACAATGTGGAATGGACATCCAACACTCATGTTCACCCAAACACCCCAATTCTCTACCAAGAGTGTGAAAAACTAAGCAAAAACCCAACCAAGCATTTTGTCAAATACTTGGTGGGCATGTAAAGAAAGCGTGGTAAAATGACAAGAAATAATAAATACTACAACTACTAAGCAAGGAAAATAAAGATAGTAACTCAATAAAGCAATAAATGACATGAAACATAAAATTGCATTAAATGTAAATGAAAATAACAAGAGTGTGCATAAACATAAAAGACAAATAAAATGAGAAATTAACAAGATAAACAAGAAAATTAAGTCAATAAAGTAAAGAAAGGTAGAAGAAACTAGATCAAAACAAGAATTAAAGGTAGCAATTACAAGGAAATTAAACTAAAAACCCTAGGTTCTAGAGAGAAGGGGGAGCTTCTCTCTCTAGAAAATGAACTACATGACTAAAATCTAACCCTAATTGCTCCCTCCTTTCACATGGAAAGAGGGCCCCTTTGATATAGTGTGAATCAGCTTCAGAAAGTCCCAAAATTGGGCTCTGGATGCCCAGAAATCGCTCCCAGCGATTTCCATTAAGTGAGTCACGCGCTGGGACTTGTGCGTACGCACAGATGTGTGCGTATGCACACTCGCTGATTTTCTTCTTGTCCGTACGCACAGGAGGTTGTGCGTACGCACACATGGCTGAGTAGTTCTTGTGCGTACATACAGAAGGTTGTGCGTAGGCACACTCCAATGTGTGATTCTCCTTTGATTTCTTCATGTTTTCTCCCAATTCAATGCTTTCCTTCCACTCTTATCAAGCCATTTCAACCTATTACACCTGAAATCACTCATCAAATCTATCAAGGTATTGAATGGGATAAAAGTGGGATAAAAGTGATTAAAATATGCACAAAATAGCATGTTTTCACAATTAGGCTCAATTTAGGGAGAGAACACAAAAGTATGCTATTCTAGTGAATAAGTGTGAGTTTATATGATGAAATCCATTCAATTCAAGCTAAAATATATCGTCAAATATGGACTCATCAAAGACCAACCTACTGAGAAACTCAGAAAGTACCACAACTACACCCCTCTTCGGTTGTCTCTTGTGGATGTTTATCCAGAGATATGCAACACTGAGAAGATCCCACCACCTCGCCCGATTAAACAAAAAGGAGGAAGAAGTCGGACAGAGTATTGCGAATACCACTGAATCTATGGGCATCTTACCAATGAATGCTACGACCTAAAGAATGTCATAGAAAAATTGGCACGAAAAGGGCGACTAGATTGATTCTTAGCCAATAGAGTGGATGAACCAAAAAAGAAAAGAAGGGATGAAGAGGTCGGACTAGTTGAACGTCCCCCTCACATCCCTGAGAGACATGTTCATATGATAAACAGAGGATTCGCAGGAGGAGGGATCTCTAAGTCATCCCGCAAAAGACACCTTAAAGAGGTGTATCATGTTGGAAAAGGGGACAATGCACCCGACCTCCCCACTATATCCATTATGGATAGTGATAAACCACTATTTTATGGCTTATCTTGTGCTCAATTGAGTGGATTTTATCAACTCTTTACCCACTTAATCATACTATTTGCATGAGTTTACATTTTCCTTCCTGATTTTGTGCTCTGATTGAAAACATGTTTCTTTGGCGTTTAAATTGCTAATTATTAAATCCTTTCTTATTACCATTATATGTCTTGATATGTGTGTTAAGTGTTTTCAAAGATTACAGGGCAGGAATGGCTTAGAGGATGGAAAGAAAGCATGCAAAAGTGGAAGGAATACAGGAAACTGAAGGAACTGCTAAAGCTGTCCAGCCTGTCCTCCTGGCACTCAAACGACTATAACTTGAGCTACAAAGGTTCAAATGAGATGGTTCTAGTTGCGTTGGAAAGCTAACGTCCGGGGCTTCACAACGATATATAATTTCCTATAGCTTACCCGAAGTTAAGTGACGCAAACACGTGAATGACACACCCGCATCGCATCTGCGAATTACAATCCGCGCGGACGCGTGGACAACGCCTCCACGTCACTTTACCGCGACCTCAACGTACCAGAAATCGCTCCCAGCGATTTTTGGGCTGTTTTTGACCCAGTTTTCAGCTTAGAACACACAGATTAGAGGCTATAAAGTGGGAGAATGCATCCATTCATACCAAGCTTTCATATTCACAATTATTAGGATTTAGATGTAGTTTCTAGGGAGAGAAGTTCTCTCTCTCTCTCTCTCTTAGGATTAGGATTAGGATTTCTCTTATTTTAGGATTGCTTCTACGATTACAGGTTCAATATTCCTTTTTATTATTTTCTCAATTTACTTTAATTTATGAACTCTTCCATTTTACATATTATTCTCTTAATTAATGTTATTTGAGGTATTTCAGTTTATGATCGTTTTATTCTATTTATATGAATGCTTTTAATTTAATTTAGATATTTTCTCCCTTTTGGCTCTGGTTAAGTAATTGGTAACACTTGAGTTATCAAACTCATTGTTGACTAAAAATTGGAATTCTTCAAGAATTAATTCGAGATCCAATAACTCTAACTTTTCCCAAGGAAAGACTAGGACCTGAGGAATCAAAAATTAATTCATCCACTTAACTTGCCTTCACAGTTAGAGGTTAACAAAGTGGGAGAAAAATCCAATTCTCATCACAATTGATAAGGATAACTAGGATAGGATTTCCAGTTCTCATACCTTGCCAAGAGTTTATTTTATAGTTATTTATTATTATTTTATTTTTCTTATCATTTAACATACTTGTTCCTTACTTTCAAAACCCCCAATTTACAAGACTCATAACCAATAATAAGAACATACCTCCCTTCAATTCCTTGAGAAGACGACCGGAGATTTAAATACTCGGTTATCAATTTTTAAGGAGTTTGTTACTTGTGACAACCAAAACGTTTGTAAGAAAGGACTTTTATTGGTTTAGAAGCTATACCTGCAACGAGAATTTATTCTGAATTCTAGACCACGCAAAAGTTCCTCTCTTCAAAATGGCGCCATTGCCGGGGAATTGCAAACGTGTGCCTTATTATTGGTTATTGTAAATATTTACTTTTTGCTTGTTTATTTGTTTTTATTTTTATTTTTTTTATTTTTTGCTTTTTCGTAAATTAAGAGGTTATTGCTCTTCAAGCCTTTTCAAAATTTAAATCTTTTTCAAATTTTTATCTTATATTGTTGACTTTTTCAAAATTCAAATTTCAAAATTTAAAAATTTTCAAATTTCAAATTTCAAATTTTAAAATTCAAAATTAAATTTAATTTTCAAAATTTAAATAACCTTTTAATTTAAAATTTGTTTTTATTTTTGTTTTTAATTTTTTATTTACTATTATGAGTTCTCACCCCTGTCGCTTTGAGTTTGGTTCCAATGTTGTTGCAAGGAATGGAAATTATAACAGGAACATGCATCAAGGTCAAAACAATCAGAGATGGAGGGAGCCACAAGGATCTGATCAACTCTTTAGGCAACAACCCCCTCCAAGATACCATGGACCACGACCATTCAACAATGCATGTCAAGACAATAGTTATGGTGGACCCTTCCGTGACAACCAACCTCCACCAAATTACTATGGTCAAGAGCCATTCCAGGGAGCGTACCAAGATGATGAATATGGTAGACCCCCTTGTAATTACCAACAAGGCCCACCATATGATTATGAACCCCCTCCACAACATGACTTTGGACCACCATACTCACAAGCCCCTTACCACCAAACACCCTCATATGATCCTAACCCTTATCCACCATACCAACCACCTTATGAGCCATATGAACCATATATAGAACCACCCCAATTCCAACCTAATTACTCCCAAGAACGACCACCTCAATATTTGCCATCTCCATATCCATCACCTCAAGAATCAACGGAGCATTTCAAGGAATCAATGGAAAAACTTAATGCAACCCTTTGCCAACTGGACCAAGCAATAAATTAATTACCTTCCAAACGTTCGGACATTCAGGGAACCCCCATGGCTTCATGTGAGCAATCTAATGAAGAACGTAGCATGAAGGAGATACTAGAAACTCCAGTGGATAGTAAAGAGCATGACTTTATACTGGAACAAGTGGAGGAAGCCAAAATCATCAAGGAAGAAGAATTGGTTGAAGATTTAGGAGATATGGAACCTCCATTTGAACCTCAAGTAACAAAGCCCCCTTCTAAGGAGTTTGCATTTGATGTCAAGGAGGGTGTACAACCTCCAAGGCATATCATAGTTGAAGACTTGGAAGAGGTTAATCAAGAAATATAGATTAAAGAAGAAGAAGCACAACCTCCCATGCCCTTGGTGAGCAATGAAGAAGAGATTGAATTGGAAGAAAGCTACCCAGAGGAAGAGGTTGATATTAAAGAAGCTTGCAAAGAGGTGGAAGTTGATAGAGAAGAGCACAAGGGAGTGGAGCTTGCAAGTTCATTAGAAACACCTCTCCCAAGGCCATTACCGTCCAACACAACATTCAAGTGGATAAAATTCTTATCCTTGACCTTTACCTTCCCACTTGAATATGGGCTACTGGAGACGGATGGTCAACTTTGAGCTCTTTGTGGCATTAAGAGTAAGAGAAAGATGGTCAGTGGTAAGAATTGTCCTGCAAGGTTCATTATGATTGGAAACTTTAAGTTTAAACGCAAAGGTTGGTGTAGAGCTCAACTGAATGGGTCTAGGAAGTTGTTTGGCTGCTTTAGTGAGAATTCTGATTGCTTGCTACTCGGATGGAATTATAATGATCAACAAGACGACGGGTGCAAAGGCAAGGTCTGGGACCCCGGAATTCAGCCTAGAAATCAACACTCTTGGGGCCTTGTCACTTTTTTCAACCTGGTGGAAGGCTTTCTACGCCTAGTTTGGGATCCCGGAGGCCATTGGAATCACAAACATTGGTGGAGATTCCTGGATGAGTTCAAGCACAAGCCACCATAACAGGGAGCTCACCAAATATCCAACTTAAGGACTTTAACTAAAAGTGCTAGGTGGGAGACAACCCACCACGGTATGATCGTTCCTTTTCAATTTTAATTTTAATTTTATTTTGTTTTGTTTGTTTTTGAGTTTTATTTTATTTTATTTCATTGAACCTGGAATTTCTCATAACATCCATATCATTTTGCTTCCTGCATTAAAAAAAAAAAGAGAAGCACTCACGCGACGCGGCAACGTCGCTGAAACGTCCGCGTCATGTGGGAAAAATGCCTCCCACGCGACCGCGTCACCCACGCGGCTTCGTGACATGAAAATCGACGTAAGAAAGGGTGCACGACCAAAAGTTGTGCAAGAGTGGTGCTGGACTGGTGCTGATCGCACACGCCTTACCACGCGGTCGCATGGCTCATGCGTCCGCGTCATATCCCCATGATGGCCACTCACGCGATCGCGTCGACCACGCGATCGTGTCGACCACGCGACCGCGTCACCCTGGATTTTGGCAATACTAAGTTTTGAACAGAGAGTTGTGCGACCGCGAGGCTGCGTTCGCGCCACTAGTACAAATCGAGTCACGCGATCGCGTGCGCCACGCGTCCGCGTCACCCAACCTTATCACGCACCACGCGGCCGCGTCGCCTGCGCCGTACAACTTACCCAAATCAGCGCCAATTATCTTATCTTTTCTTTTCTAATCTTAATTTCTTCTATCTTTCCTTCTTATTTCTTTCTTCTTCCTTTCTTATTTTCTTTGACTTCTCATCTTCTTCGCTTTCATTCTATTTTATTTAATTTATTTGCATACTTTCATTCATTGCATTATTTTCATTGGTGTTAGAATTTTATTTGGGTCATTATTTTCTATATTTTTGTGGATTATTAAAGGAATTATTTGACAATTATATATTACTTTTTAAAAAAGGTTGCTTGCATGTTCAATTTAATTCTTTCAATAGCTTATTTACCATGCTTGCTATGTGTTTGTGGAAAAGCCCGTATGGCATTGTGCACTATTTTTAGATTTCTTTTATTCTACTACTCTAAATGCTTGCTTTTCACAAAACCTTTATATATTTTATTAATTAAATATAATTGTTATTACAAACATGTTGTTAGTTTGAAAGGCTTGGTAATCTCACTGGGACATTAAATGCTTGATCTATACTACTCATGCCTTTGCCTGCATGCCAATAAACACCTCGCATTTAATTGTCATCATATGCACTTTCTATATTTCCATTTATGATTTTTTTCACATGTAGTCATGACCATGTGTTAACTTCATTCATCTTTTAATGTGCATTGATTACCACCTTACCCATCCTCTTCCTTGCTCTATCCCTTTGAATTCAAATTACTTTCTTTTTCCCTTTTCAAGATGGCCACCAAGAAAGGTAAAGAGAAAGCTACTACCAAACCACCGGCAAGGAAAGGAACAAAAAGACCCCTAGCTGAGGAACCACAACCCCCATCCACTTACACATCTTAGCATGCACCGAGGATGGTGCAATCTTTAAGTGTGGGGAGGTCGATACCGATCTCCATGGGTTAGCTATTTTCCTCTTTTCAACACCATTGTTTTATTTTCCTTATTAGTTGTTGTATTTACATGTTTGATTGCATATCTGTTTGATTTTGTGCATATTTTACCACTTGGTTGAAGTAATATTTTCTTTTTCAAGAAACCTTTTAGAGCATTTCATGTTACACTTGTTTGAAGAAATATTATACTGGAACATGGTTTAGAGCTCGAACACACAAAACGTGTGAGATTTTGAGCTTTTATGAATTGGTTGCATTTTACCAACCAATATTTTATTTTTGGTGTGTGTTTTTCTCTCTAAAATTGTGATCTTTGTCTTCCTTAATTCTATATTTCCATGGTTTGATGTATGCATACACTTACATGATTGAGGCCTTTGTTTCACTGAGCTTACATACCCATATGGCCTTAACCCTTCATTATCCCTTGCAAACCAATGTTGAGCCTATTATACCCCTTTGTTCTTTACTTTAGCACATCATTAACTCTAAGCGAAAGACAATAATGCCCTTAATTTGAATCTTTGGTTAGCTTAGACTAGTGAGAGTGCTCATGAATTAAGTGTGGGGAAATTGGGATTGAAAACATTTGGTTTGAGAATTGAGTATGTTAGAATTTTCTGAAAATGTGAAAGAAATGTTTAGGACATGTTCATGCATTCAATAATTTAATCATATGCATTGAAAAAATAAAAGAAAAAATATATAATATGAAAAAAAAAAGAAGAAGAAAAAGAGAAAAGGATGAGAAAAAGAGCAAATAAGTAAAAGGGGACAAAATGCCCCAAAGTAAATGGTGAAAGAAATGCATATGTACTGTATTCAAAATCGGATGCATGAATATGTGGAAAACATGGTTAATGGATAGTTAAATGTTGTATTATGATTACATGGATTGTCTAAGTTAGGTGGAAAAGTTTAAGTTAATTAAGGATTCAGATTTTAGTCCACCTGGCCAAATACAATCCTACCTTGACCTTAACCCCATTACAACCCTTAAAAGACCTCTTGATATGTGTATCTGTGCATTAAATTTTTGTTGATTGGTAGAAGAAAAGCAAGCCTTAGAAAGCAAGGTTAGTAGAGAATTGAGAGAATCAAACCTTAAACACTTGAGTGATTAGAGTGTATACACTACCAGTGAGGGTTCGATGCTCAATTCCTTGTTCCCTGCTTTCATGAGCTATTTTCTTCTTGCAAGTCTATTTGTACTTCATTTTCATGGTTTGAACTAGTGAAATCCAGTTCATATTTCTTCTTGAAGGATTTGTTTACTTTTAACTAAGTAGGTAGAAACATTTTGCATGTAGTTGCATTCATATAGATAGGTTGCATTTCATATTAATCTACCATTCCTCTTCATCTTTATAGCTTCTCTTGAGCTTAGCATGAGAACATGCTAATGTTTAAGTGTGGGGAGGTTGATAAACCACAATTTTATGGTTTATCTTGTGCTCAATTAAGTGGATTTTTTCAACTCTTTACCCACTTATTCATACTATTTGCATGAGTTTACATTTTCCTTCCTGATTTTGTGCTCTGATTGAAAACATGTTTCTTTGGCCTTTAAATTGCTAATTATTAAATCCTTTATTATTACCATTAGATGCCTTGATATGTGTGTTAAGTCTTTTCAGAGATTACAGGGCAGGAATGGCTTAGAGGATGGAAAGCAAGCATGCAAAAGTGGAAGGAATACAGGAAACTGAAGGAACTGCTAAAGTTGTCCAGCCTGACCTCCTGGCACTCAAACGTCTATAACTTGAGCTACAAAGGTCCAAATGAGATGGTTCTAGTTGCGTTGGAAAGCTAATGTCCGGGGCTTCGCAATGATATATAATCTGCTATAGCTGCCCCGAAGTAAAGTGATGCGAACGCGTGAATGACGCGCCCGCATCGCATCTGCGAATTGCAATCTGCGCGGACACATGGACGACGCCTCCGTGTCACTTTCCCGCGACTTGAACGTACCAGAGCGATTTCTGGGCTGTTTTTGACCCATTTTTCAGCCCAGAACACACAGATTAGAGGCTATAAAGTGGGAGAATGCATCCATTCATACCAAGATTTCATATTCACAATTATTAGGATTAGATGTAGTTTCTAGGGAGAGAGGTTCTCTCTCTCTCTTTTAGGATCAGGATTAGGATTTCTCTTATTTTAGGATTGCTTCTACGATTACAGGTTCAATATTCCTTTTTATTATTTCCTCAATTTACTTTAATTTATGAACTCTTCCATGTTACATATTATTCTCTTAATTAATGTTATTTGAGGTATTTCAGTTTGTGATCGTTTTATTCTATTTATATGAATGCTTTTAATTTAATTTAGATATTTTCTCCCTTTTGGCTCTGGTTAAGTAATTGGTAACACTTGATTGTTGACTGAAAATTGGAATTCTTCAAGAATTAATTCGAGATCCAATAACTCTAACTTTTCCCAAGGAAAGACTAGGACCTGAGGAATCAAAAATTAATTCATCCACTTAACTTGCCTTCATAGTTAGAGGTTAACAAAGTGGGAGAAAAATCCAATTTTCAACACAATTGATAAGGATAACTAGGATAGGACTTCCAGTTCTCATACCTTGCCAAGAGATTATTTTATAGTTATTTATTATTATTTTATTTTTCTTATCATTTAACATACTTGTTCCTTACTTTCAAAACCCCTAATTTACAAGACTCATAACCAATAATAAGAACATACCTCCCTGCAATTCCTTGAGAAGACGACCCGAGGTTTAAATACTCGGTTATCTATTTTTAAGGGGTTTGTTACTTGTGGCAACCAAAACATTTGTAAGAAAGGACTTTTGTTGGTTTAGAAGCTATACCTGCAACGAGAATTTATTCTGAATTCTAGACCACGCAAAAGTTCCTCTCTTCAGATAGCCAATGTAGTATTGGTCAAAAAGTCAAATGGGAAGTGGCAGATGTGCACTGATTACACCGACCTCAACAAAGCCTGCCCAAAAGATCCTTACCCACTCCCGAATATAGACACACTAGTTGACGCTTCATCAGGATACAAGTACCTCTCCTTCATGGACGCTTACTCGGAATATAAACAAATCCCGATGTATCAATCCGACCAGGAGAAAATCTCATTCCTAGCCCCAAGAGCAAATTACTGCTACCTAGTCATGCCCTTTGGACTCAAGAACCCAGGGGCTACATATTAAAAATTGATGAACAAAGCGTTTGCCAATCACATCGGAAAGCTAATGGAGGCTTATGTAGACGACATGTTGGTAAAAGCACAAAGAGAGGAAATGTTGTTATCCGACCTCACTGAAGTGTTCAACACCATAAGAAATCATGGGATGAGACTTAACCCACAAAGTGCCCCTTCCCAGTAGAAGCTGTCAAATTCCTGGGCTTCATGCTCACTCAAAGGGGGATTGAAGCAAACCCGGATAAATGCCAGGCCATACTTAGCATGAAAAGCCCGACCTGTGTCAAGGAGGTCTAGTAACTCAACAGAAGACTAGCGGCTCTGTCTAGATTTCTTGCTGAATCGGTATTAAGATCTCTCCCTTTCTACGCAACACTAAGGAAATGAAAGATGTTCGAATGGACCCCATAATGTGAAAAAGCCTTCCAAGACTTCAAGACATTCCTGGGGAGACCACCCATCCTATCCCGACCCAGGGGAAGGTGAAGAACTAATCCTATACCTCGCCGTAGGAAGTCGGGCAATAGCTTCAGCAATAGTTAGAGAAGATGAAAATGGTGATGGGATATTTTTGTGGAAAAACAAATTTCTCCAAAACACCCAGAACTAACCGGCAAGTGCACCGGGTCACATCAAGTAATAATAACTCACGGGAGTGAGGTCGATCCCACAGGGATTGAAGGATTGAGCAATTTTAGTTTAGTGGTTGATTTAGTCAAGCGAATCAAGATTTGGTTGAGAGATTTATGATTTGCAGAATTTAAATTGCATAAAAAGTAAAGGGAATGGGTAGTTTGCATGAAATTAAAGAGAACTGGAATTTAAAGTGCTGAATCTTAAAGAGCAAGAAATTAAATGGCAGAAACTTAGAACGCAAGAAATGTAAATTGCAGAATCTTAAAGTGCAAGAAATGTAAATGGCTTGAATTGAAAAGGGAATTGGGAATTGGATTTGCAGAAATTAAACAAGGAAACGTAAAATTGCAACAAGCAGAGAAATAGAAGTAGACTTGGATCGAATCGGATCTAAAACAGAAAAGTAAATGAGCATGAAAATAGTAAACAGGGAATGGGAAATGGGAAATCCGGATCTCAGGACCCAAGAGACTAGAAAACCAAGTCTAGATCTCAATGCCTTCCTAGATCCAACAAGAACAATTGCAAAGGAAATGTAAATTGCAAAGAAAGTAGATGAAGAAGCAATTAACTGAAACTGAAATTTAATTAAGCAGTGAATTAAACAAGATCCCAAGGTGAGATTGAAACAGAAGTTCTTCAATTCTCCACCCAAGATCCGAAGCAAGAAAATTAAAGAGTGCTGGGCAAGAACAAGAAAGAAGAGAGATCAATTCTCCTCCCCAATTCTCTTGAATTAAAACAACAATGCTAAGAAAATGTAAAAGTGAGCTCTAAGCAAACCGAAAAGAAAACTGTTCTGAAAAACTAAAAGGGAAGCTCTCTTAAAAACTTAAATCCTATGCTATTTATACACTTTCTTCAAATGGTCTTCAAGCCTTCAATTGGGCCTTTGCTCTTGATGGAATTGGGTTCATAGAGGCCTTGGTTGATTGCTCTTGGAGTTTGGAGAAGAACCGAATTGAACCGGGTTGGAATCATGAAAGCTTGAGTAAAAGTTGGAGTAAAAGTTGGAGGATAACTTTTACTCCAACTTTTCACATCAGCCACCCTTACTTGCTGATACCAACGTTGGGACAAAAGTTAGGGGTCTAACTTTTGCTCCAACGTTGGCCTCCCCTTGCATATTCATGGCGCCAACGTTAGCAAAAAAGTTAGGGGCTAACGTTGGCGCAAACTTTTGCTCATCCAGGGAGAGTTTTTCATGCGCCAACGTTAGCCAAAAAGTTAGGGGCTAACGTTGGCGCAAACTTTTGGTCATCCAGGGAGTGTTTTTCATGCCAAAAGTTAGCCAAAAAGTTTGAGGCTAACTTTTGCTCCAGCTTTTGTCCAAAAGTTAGCCAAAAAGTTTGAGGCTAACTTTTGGTCCAGCTTTTTGCTTCCTGGTTCATTTTCAATTAATCCAAAAGTTTGAGCTAAAGTTTGAGGCAAACTTTTGCTCAAACTTTTTGTCCTCTCTTCCTCCTAACCATTCCTTCTTGCTTCAACCTTTCTCCAAGCTTTCTTCACCTATCATTAATCAACCAAACACATCAAAGCTATGCTCAAAATCATGAGATATTCATTCTTTCATAATATAGCTGATGATCCCGGGTTAGTTAACCCAAGTCATCAAGTGTTGATGCACTCCAAAGAGCTTAATAATCCAAGCAGATCCTAATACAAAGACACCACAGGCATATATTCTAAGGTTCAAGCTATTGGTGTCCAGCTTTGTTTCTTTTTGTTTTTCTTTTGTTCTGCCACTTTTTGGCTATTTCTTTTTTTTCTTTTTTTATTTTTTATTTTTTTGTTTTTCTTTCTGACCAAGGACTTTTATTTGATTGAGATTCATAGACAGCAGCTACTTTCTACTTAAGAGGAGACATCCTAGTGTTCTTATTCATTAAAGGTGAGCTACTATACAATCACACACATACCACCACTTACTTTTATTTTACTTCTATCTAACAGAGAACTATTTCACTTCACATTCAAACATTTCTTTTATTGAATTAAAGATGCAGGGGACAAAGCATGCTTTTTGTTAAGTGAAAGTAAACACACAAGCACACACATAGACTAGCTTACTTATTCTAAGATTGATTCTACTTGTATTAGATGAACACTTTAACAAAACACAAGTCAAAGCATTTTTTTAAGTGTAAATATTGGTTTGCAGTTCCTTTGTCCTTCCTTCTGTTGTGCCCTTTTGAGTTATGATGCATAGTGTCTTCAAATGGTGGTGAGTGGTGAGCATAATTCTCAAAAGTTGCTTGCTTCTCAAGCCCTTAGATGATCAGTTAGTATGCATGAATTGATTGTGGCTTTTTGATTCAATTTGGTGTGGGAACACCAAACTTAATT
>NC_029790.2:46697810-46699068 GCF_000816755.2 Arachis ipaensis | reverse complement strand
ACAAGACCCTTGGGTACTCCATATCTTGTGAAAATGTGCTTTTTAAGGAATTGGAGGACAATCTGTGCATCACAAGTGGTCGTAGCTATGGCTTCCACCCACTTTGAGACATACTCCACTGCGACTAAGATATATCTGAAAGAATAGGAAGGGGGAAAGGGCCCCATGAAATCAATTCCCCATAGATCAAATAATTCCAGTTCCAAGAAGAAGTTTTGAGGCATCTCATTCCTTCTTGTTAATCCTCCTGCTTTCTGGCATTCATTACATTGGTGAACATATTCTCTGGCATCCTTGAAGATAGTTGGCCAATAGAAGCCGCTCTGCAATATCTTTGCAGCTGTTTTCTCTGGGCCAAAGTGTCCACCATAGGCTGAACCATGGCAGTGCCACAGGATATCCCTCATTTCACTCTCAGGGACACACCTTCTAATTACTCCATCAGAACATCTCTTGAACAGGAAGTGTTCATCCCATAAGAATTTCTTTCCCTCATTGATTAACTTCTTCACTTGTTGCTTAGAAAAGTCTTGAGGTATCTTTCTTCCCACTTTGTAGTTTGCTATGTCAGCAAACCAAGGTGCTTGCTGGATCTGCAAAAGGTGCTCATCTAGGAAGCTTTCGTTCATGGGCTGAGATGCTTGTCGAATTGTTTCATGTGGTAGTCTCGACAAATGGTCAGCAACCTGGTTTTCAGTGCCCTTCCTGTCTGTTACCTCAATGTCAAACTCTTGTAAGAGTAATATCCACCTGATAAGTCTTGGTTTAACATCCTGTTTTGACATCAAATACTTAAGTGCAGCATGGTCAGTATAAACCACAACTTTGGATCCTATCAAGTATGATCTAAACTTATCAAAAGCATAAACTACAGCTAGCAACTCCTTCTCCATTGTGGTGTAATTTCTTTGGGCCTCATTCAACACTTTACTTGCATAATATATGACATGATGTAAGTTTCCCTTCTTTTGCCCAAGTACAGCACCAATTGCAAGGTCACTTGCATCACACATGAGTTCAAAGGGTAACTCCCAATCTGGAGGTGTGATGATTGGTGCTGTTGTGAGTCTGTTTTTTAAAGTTTCAAAGGCTTGCTGGCAGTTTTCATAAAAAATAAAAGGGTTATCAAGCATTAGTAGATTACTCAAAGGTTTAGCTATTTTTGAAAAATCCTTGATAAACCTTCGATAGAATCCTGCATGCCCCAGAAAGCTTCTAATTGCCTTAACATTGGCAGGTGGTGGTAATTTTTCAATTA
>NC_029790.2:46695593-46697643 GCF_000816755.2 Arachis ipaensis | reverse complement strand
ACTTAATCATTGTCAATCTAATCAATCCCCGGCAACGGCACCAAAAACTTGATGGGATATTTTTGTGGAAAAACAAATTTCTCCAAAATACCCAGAACTAACCGGCAAGTGCACCGGGTCGCATCAAGTAATAATAACTCACGGGAGTGAGGTCGATCCCACAGGGATTGAAGGATTGAGCAATTTTAGTTTAGTGGTTGATTTAGTCAAGCGAATCAAGATTTGGTTGAGAGATTTATGATTTGCAGAATTTAAATTGCATAAAAAGTAAAGGGAATGGGTAGTTTGCATGAAATTAAAGAGAACTGGAATTTAAAGTGCTGAATCTTAAAGAGCAAGAAATTAAATGGTAGAAACTTAGAACGCAAGAAATGTAAATTGCAGAATCTTAAAGTGCAAGAAATGTAAATGGCTTGAAGTGAAAAGGGAATTGGGAATTGGATTTGCAGAAATTAAACAAAGAAACGTAAAATTGCAACAAGCAGAGAAATAGAAGAAGACTTGGATCGAATCGGATCTAAAACAGAAAAGTAAATGAGGATGAAAACAGTAATCAGGGAATGGGAAATGGAAAATCCGGATCTCAGGACGCAATTGGATTGCTTGGAGCCAACAATGTGCAGGGGGTTAGAATGTGCTTTTGAATGAGGTTTTGGTGGAACACCAAACTTAGAATCCTCCATTCTCCCTTAAGTTGTTTTTGGTGTGCAACACCAAACTTAGCTCCTTGCAATACATATCAATTATTCAACATTTTTATTGAAAAAGCTATGAAAAGAAAACTACCTCAGGTTGGGTTGCCTCCCAACAAGCGCTCTTTTATTGTCACTAGCTTGACATCCTTCAATTCCTTTCAAGAAGGCTGTAGGTTCTGGACCTCTTTTTCCTTATCCCATTGTCCTCCCAAGTATAAAAGGGAATTGGGAATTGGATTTGCAGAAATTAAACAAAGAAACGTAAAATTGCAACAAGCAGAGAAATAGAAGAAGACTTGGATCGAATCGGATCTAAAATAGAAAAGTAAATGAGGATGAAAACAGTAAACAGGGAATGGGAAATGGAAAATCCGGATCTCAGGACCCAAGAGACTAGAAAACCAAGTCTAGATCTCAATGCCTTCCTAGATCCAACAAGAACAATTGCAAATGAAATGTAAATTGCAAAGAAAGTAGATGAAGAAGCAATTAACCGAAACTGAAATTTAATTAAGCAGTGAATTAAACAAGATCCCAAGATGAGATTGAAACAGAAGTTCTTCAATTCTCCACCCAAGATCCGAAGCAAGAAAATTAAAGAGTGCTGGGCAAGAACAAGGAAGAAGAGAGATCAATTCTCCTCCCCAATTCTCTTGAATTAAAACAACAATGCTAAGAAAATGTAAAAGTGAGCTCTAAGCAAACCGAAAAGAAAACTGTTCTGAAAAACTAAAATGGAAGCTCTCTTAAAAACTTAAATCCTATGCTATTTATACACTTTCTTCAAATGGTCTTCAAGCCTTCAATTGGGCTTTTGCTCTTGATGGAATTGGGTTGATAGAGGCCTTGGTTGATTGCTCTTGGAGTTTGGAGAAGAACCGAATTGAACCGGGTTGGAATCATGAAAGCTTGAGTAAAAGTTGGAGCAAAAGTTGGAGGCTAACTTTTACTCCAACTTTTCACATCAGCCACCCTTCCTTGCTGATACCAACGTTGGGGCAAAAGTTAGGGGTCTAACTTTTGCTCCAACGTTGGCCTCCCCTTGCATATTCATGGCGCCAACGTTAGCCAAAAAGTTAGGGGCTAACGTTGGCGCAAACTTTTGCTCATGCAGGGAGAGTTTTTCATGCGCCAACGTTAGCCAAAAAGTTAGGGGCTAATGTTGGCGCAAACTTTTGCTCATCCAGGGAGTGTTTTTCATGCCAAAAGTTAGCCAAAAAGTTTGAGGCTAACTTTTGCTCCAGCTTTTGCCCAAAAGTTAGCCAAAAAGTTTGAGGCTAACTTTTGGTCCAGCTTTTTGCTTCCTGGTTCATTTTCAATTAATCCAAAAGTTTGAGCTAAAGTTTGAGGCAAAC
>NC_029790.2:46694635-46695540 GCF_000816755.2 Arachis ipaensis | reverse complement strand
CTAGAAAGTCTCCTTCAAAGCTTCAAGTACATACTGCTATGACCTCTCATTATTTCTTTATCCTTGGCTATTATTTTGTTCATAAGCTTTATTTGAGTGTCATGTGTAGCAAGTTCATTTCCTTTTCTTTATACTTGACACATTATTCACTATAGACACTTGGCTTACATTCCTTATTAGAACATTGATGCCCAGCACCTCTTTGGGCTGCTAAATGCCTTGTAGTTAGGTTGCTCTTGATAGTGGACTTTCAGCTGATGATCCCGGGTTACTTAACCCAAGTCATCAAGTGTTGATGCACTCCAAAGAGCTTAATAATCCAAGCAGATCCTAATACAAAGACACCACAGGCATATATTCTAAGGTTAAAGCTATTGGTGTCCAACTTTGTTTCTTTTTGTTTTTCTTTTGTTCTGCCACTTTTTGGCTATTTCTTTTTTTTCTTTTTTTCTTTTTTTTTTTGTTTTTCTTTCTGACCAAGGATTTTTATTTGATTGAGATTCATAGACAGCAGCTACTTTCTACTTAAGAGGAGACATCCTAGTGTTCTTATTCATTAAAGGTGAGCTACTATACAATCACATACATACCACCACTTACTTTTATTTTACTTCTATCTAACAGAGAACTATTTCACTTCACATTCAAACATTTTTTTTTATTGAATTGAAAATGCAGGGGACAAAGCATGCTTTTTGTTTAGTGAAAGTAAACACACAAGCACACACATAGACTAGCTTACTTATTCTAAGAGTGATTTTACTTGTATTAGATGAACACTTTAACAAAACACAATGTCAAAACATTTTTCAACAGTAAGAGTTAAGTGTAAATACAACCTATTGGTTTGCAGTTCCTTTGTCCTTCCTTCTGTTGTGCCCTTTTGAGTTATGATGCATAATGTC
>NC_029790.2:46680958-46694626 GCF_000816755.2 Arachis ipaensis | reverse complement strand
TTGTTAATCCTCCTGCTTTCTGGCATTCATTACATTGGTGAACATATTCTCTGGCATCCTTGAAGATAGTTGGCCAATAGAAGCCGCTCTGCAATATCTTTGCAGCTGTTTTCTTTGGGCCAAAGTGTCCATCATAGGCTGAACCATGGCAGTGCCACAGGATATCCCTCATTTCACTCTCAGGGACACACCTTCTAATTACTCCATCAGAAAATTTCTTGAACAGGAAGGGTTCATCCCATAAGAATTTCTTTCCCTCATTGATTAACTTCTTCACTTGTTGCTTAGAAAAGTCTTGAGGTATCTTTCTTCCCACTTTGTAGTTTGCTATGTCAGCAAACCAAGGTGCTTGCTGGATCTGCAAAAGGTGCTCATCTGGGAAGCTTTCGTTCATGGGCTGAGATGCTTGTCGAATTGTTTCATGTGGTAGTCTCGACAAATGGTCAGCAACCCGATTTTCAGTGCCCTTCCTGTCTCTTACCTCAATGTCAAACTCGTGTAAGAGTAATATCCACCTCATAAGTCTTGGTTTAGCATCCTGTTTTGACATCAAATACTTAAGTGCAGCATGGTCAGTATAAACCACAACTTTGGATCCTATCAAGTATGATCTAAACTTATCAAAAGCATAAACTACAGCTAGCAACTCCTTCTCCATTGTGGTGTAATTTCTTTGGGCCTCATTCAACACTTTACTTGCATAATATATGACATGATGTAAGTTTCCCTTCTTTTGCCCAAGTACAGCACCAATTGCAAGGTCACTTGCATCACACATGAGTTCAAAGGGTAACTCCCAATCTGGAGGTGTGATGATTGGTGCTGTTGTGAGTCTGTTTTTTAAAGTTTCAAAGGCTTGCTGGCAGTTTTCATCAAAAACAAAAGGGTTATCAAGCATTAATAGATTACTCAAAGGTTTAGCTATTTTTGAAAAATCTTTGATAAACCTTCTGTAGAATCCGGCATGCCCCAAGAAACTTCTAACAGATTTCACATTAATTGGTGGAGGGAGTTTTTCTATGATTTCAACCTTTGCCTTATCAACCTCTATCCCTTTTCTTGAAACTTTATGGCCAAGAACAATCCCTTCGGGTACCATGAAGTGGCATTTCTCCCAGTTCAAAACTAAATTAGTTTCTTGGCACCGATTCAAAACAAGGGTTAAATGGTTTAGGCAAGCATTGAAATTATCACCAAAAACAGAGAAGTCATCCATGAAGACTTCTAAAAACTTTTTGACCATATCAGAGAAAATGGAGAGCTTACACCTTTGGAATGTGGCAGGGGCATTGCAGAGCCCAAAGGGCATCCTCCGATATGCAAAGACTCCAAATGGACATGTAAAGGCAGTTTTCTCTTGGTCCTTGGGGTCCACCACGATTTGATTATACCCAGAATATCCGTCCAAAAAGCAATAATAGGCATGGCCAGCCAACCTTTCCAGCATCTGATCAATGAATGGGAGAGGGAAATGGTCCTTCCTGGTGGCATCATTCAATCTTCTATAGTCTATGCATATCCTCCACCCAGTCACTGTTCTAGTAGGGATCAACTCATTCTTCTCATTAGTGATGACCGTCATTCCTCCTTTCTTTGGTACAACTTGAACCGGGCTTACCCATGGGCTGTCAGATATTGGGAAGATTATCCCTGCATTCCACAACTTAGAAGTCTCGAC
This sequence comes from Arachis ipaensis, assembly GCF_000816755.2. Lineage (NCBI taxonomy): Eukaryota > Viridiplantae > Streptophyta > Magnoliopsida > Fabales > Fabaceae > Arachis > Arachis ipaensis. Next base: position 46,692,948 of record NC_029790.2, on the reverse strand, counting down.
CTCTGCTACGAGGGAAGTTCTTAAGGAAGTCCACAGTGGCATCTGTGGCAACCACCTCGGGGCATGAGCTCTTTCCAAAAAGGTACTTCGAGCTGGTTTTTAGTGGCCGACCTTGCAAAAGGAAGCAACAGAGTTCGTCAAAACATGCCCCCATGTCAGAAGCACCCCAACTTTCACACCGCACCACCCGAAGAACTCATTTGTATCACTTCACCCTGGCCATTTGCAAAGTGGGGGCTCGACTTCCTCGGACCTTTCCCTCAGGGATCAGGGCAAGTCAAGTTCCTCATTGTAGGAATAGACTATTTCACAAAATCGATCGAAGCTAAACCTTTAGCCACTCTCACCACCCAAAGAAGTTGGAAGTTTCTGTACAGAAACATTATCATAAGGTTTGGGGTCCCATACTTAATGAGTCCATATTTGATGATATATTTTGACTCAATTTGGATGAATTCTAGGACATGAACTCACACTTAAGCACCGAAATAGCATACTTTTGTGTTTTGTCCCCAATTTGATCCTAAATAAGCAATTTAATTCCACTTTTATTCCATTTGATACCATGACATGTTTTCTGAGTGATTTCAGGCCTTAGAGACAAGAATGGATAGCCAAAAGTGGAAGAAAGCATGTACAAGGGAGAAAACATGAAGAAAGCAAGGAAAAGCACACACAATAAAGTGTGCGTGCGCACAAGTAAGCGTGCATGCGCACAAGAAAGAATTTCCATGTGTGCGTGCGCACAAGCACCTGTGCATACGCATAGGTCAACATTCAGCCAAGTGTGCGGACGCACACATATGTGCGTCCACACGGGTCCCTGCACGTGATTTCATTAATGAAGCACGTGTCTCTCGAATTTTGGAGGCTTTTGGCCCATTTTGGAAGGCTTGGATGTTGATTTGAAGTGCTATATGAGGGGAGAATCAACACATATGAAGACACAAGTTATTATTAGGTCTTAGTTTTAGGTTTTCATTAGGTAGAATTAGTATTAGGAAGCTTCCATAGGAGCAGGAGAGGAGTAGTGTAGCATTTCTCTCTTAGGATTTCAATTTCATTTTCATGTAGCATTTTATAGCAAGTTTGATCTTGTATTTTGCTTCTTTATTTGTAAGTACTCTTTAATTCCTCTTTAATCACATTGTCTTTATTTTCCTTTCCTCTTGGTTCAAGTGCTTTGTTTATATTTCCAATTTTGTGTTCTTGAAGTTTTGATTGATGAATTTAATGTTTCATGCTTTCTTTATGTTTGTTTGGATGTTTATTGTTGATTTTTGTACATAGTTGGTTATAGCTTTCTATTTTCCCTTGAAAATTTCCATATTTTACTTTTATGCACACAAGGTGTTTGTGAAAATGCCAACTTTATGTTTTTAGTAGATTATCCCACCTTGGCTTGTGGTTTGAGTTCCTAGGATATTGGAGTCATAATGTCCAACATTTAGTGGTAATTCTTAGGTAGTTAGTTGACTCTTGTTTCCATTGACGCTAGCTTTTTATCAACTAGTTTGGTAAGTTAGCTTAGACTTATGGATTACGGTCAATTATGCTTTCTTGACTTACTCCTCGATGGTTGGGGTTGACTAAGCGAGATTGACTCATCATAATTACCATAGTTGTGGTTATGGCGATGATAGGACTCCTTGGATCCTCACTCCCATGTCAAGGCTTTGCATGCATTTATAACATTTTCACTAGTTTTGGTCTTGCTTTCTCTTTACTTACATTAATTTACAATTTTGCTCATTTCTTAGTTCCTTGATTACTTAGTTTCTTTAATCTTTCGTTCTTTAATTCAAAACCCCCTTTTCCTCACAACCGAAAGCGTGACATTTTCAATTGCATCCTAGGGAGAATGACCCGAGGTTGAAAGACTCTCGGTTTATATGTTTTGAATTTAATATTTGATTTAGGGATTACTTGTTGGTCTAGACTATACTTTCAACGACAAAATTCTATTTTGTGAAAATCTAGATCGACGGTATAAGTCTCTTCTCATCAAATTTGGCGCCGTTGCCGGGGATGCAATTGAGTGCTATCTTTTGGTTGTTGTAAATATGTTGATAGTGTAAATATCTTACTTTGTTTTGGGTATTTGGTTATTTTTGTTAATATCTAGGTGTTTGTTTTTCTTGTTTGTTGATGTCTTTGGCTTCTATTTTCTACTTTTTTTATGAGATATTGATGCCAAGGCATCTTAGGCTAGTTTCACTAGCCTTTTTCTTTTATTTTTAGTTGTTTTATGCATTTTCTTGAGCCTTAAGTAATCATTTGGGCCAAATAGTCATGCTTGTCTTAAATCATTCAACATGAAGATTTTGATGCAAATTCCATGAGTTTTTAGTTATATTCCTTGAATGCTATGAATGGAAGAATTCTCATGAATTTTAGCAAGAATTTGATGCAGTTGTTTGGACGATTTCAGGGAAGAAGAGGCTAGGCAAGGAAGCAACAAAATCAATAAAGGAAGCTTGAATATCACATGTGGAGTTTAAGTTCCAGTTTAAGCTTAAACTGGAGCTTAAACGTGTTATATGGAACAGCTTGACCATGCCTTCTTCAAACATAAATAACTTGAGCTACGAAACTCCAAATGAGATGATTCAAAATGCATTGGAAAGAAGACATCTAGAGCTTTCCAAGCATATAAGGCATGCATGGTGGATACTAAAAATTGAGGGAGAAAACAGCCCCGTAATGTGCATAGAAGAGCATAGTACCAACATGCAATCAGGCCAGCTGACCTCTTCACCTTCCATGGAGTATAACTCGAGTTGTAGAAATCTAATTGAGGTGCTTCCAGTTGCGTTAGAAAGCTGACATCCATAGCTTTCCAACGAGGTATAATAGTCTATATTTGGCATCAAATTGGCAAGGTTGACAAGAGAACAAAGTGACGACTCAAGAAAGGGGGGTGCAACGTTTGAGTGTAGTTTAATGGATCATTATCCTTTTTGGATCAATTATGTCACTCTACCCTTCAAGCAAGCAAGGCCCATCAACAACACCAAATCAAGGCCACAAGAATCATCTAGAATAGTTTATTTTCATTTGATTGTAATTTGCTTTGAATTTCATTTTCATTTTGTAATTTAGGGAGCCTATTTAAAGGCCTTAGTTTCTGCATTTGAGACACGGGAGATTGAGGGGGAATCCAGCCCCTGAGGGGGAAGTTTGGACACACGGAGAACTTTGGATCATTTTCCTTTAGTTTTGTAATTGAATTCAGAGCTATGACTCACTAGACCCCTTTCATTGGGTTAGGGAGCTCTATTGTAATTCAATGAATCAATAATAGTTTTATCTTCTTCTTCAATCTTTTCTCTTGAATTTTGTTAGAAAGCTTCTCGATCTAATTCTATTGGGTAGTTGTCTTGGGAAAGAAACTGCCCATAATTGGAATCCTTCGGAACCTTGGGAAAGGAATGGAGGATTCATGCTAGAGAAGCTTTCTCACAGTGAATTGGATTGGTGTGACTTAAACGTTGGCTTAAACGCTGTCAAACCAACCAGCAACCTTGTCACCTTCAATCAAGCATAACTTGAGCTATAGAGATCCAATTGAGGTGCTTCCAGTTGCGTTAGAAAGCTGACATCCATAGCTTTCCAACGAGGTATAATAGTCTATATTTAGCATCAAATTGGCAAGGTTGACAAGAGAACAAAGTGACGACTCAAGAAAGGGGGGTGCAACGTTTGAGTGTAGTTTAATGGATCATTATCCTTTTTGGATCAATTATGTCACTCATATCACCCTTGTTGCTTAGAGCTTGGTTGTGATTGTATTGTAGGGTGTGATAAACTCAAGTTGGGATTGTATCAAGGAATGGGAGAAGTGATGAAGGGAGGAGGAATCGTCACCATGCAACAATGAGCTAAATCCTTCCCCAAGCCCTCCCCTATATGAATATCAAACCCAAGGATATGAAGGATACCCCATACATAACTTCCAACCACCAACCCTTCAAGTACCATATCATACACCTCCATGGAATCAAAATGTCTACACATCTTGCTACCAACATTATGAACCATCACCCCTTATACACCACCTCAATACCCCCACCCTCATGACACACCTTCCAACTACACAACCTTTCTCCTAATCTTTGAATCTCATTTTCCACCTCAATATGAAGTTTTTCAACCCTTGCCCTAAGAAGAACAAGACCTTCAAGCATTCTTCCAAGAGCAAGAAGGTTTCCGAAGGACACAAGGTGAGTTCATGGCTACCATAGCCGAAGCGGTGAACCGCTTAGCTTCACTATGCTCGACCACTCAAGACACCCCCCTTGAAGGAGGTCGAGGATCAAGTAAGGAGTGTAGAGAGGAGGAGAACATGGATCCTCAAGGAAAGAAAGAGGAGCTAATGCTTGAATCACAAGAAGAGGAAGGTAGAACTAGTAAACCGGAAGAGGTAAATAAAGAGTTGATAAGTCCATATTTTTCGATGTATTTTTGGCTTGATTTGAATGGATTCTAGCATATGAACTCACACTTAAGCAACCAAATAGCATACTTTTGTGTTGGATCCCTAATTTGATTCTAAAGGTGAAAACATGCGTTTTAATGCCTAGATTAGTGAATTTTAATACCACTTTCATGTCATTCGATGCCGTGATATGGTTTGTGAGAGATTTCAGGCCTTGAAGGCAAGAATGGATGGCTAAAAGTGAAAGAAAGCATGTACAAGGGAGAAAACATGAATAAAACAAGGAAAGCACACACAGCGACGTGTGCGGACGCACACATCTGTACGTCCGCACAGGTCCCAGCACGTGATTTTATTAATGATGCACGTGCTTTGCAATTTCTGAGGCCTCTTAGCCCATTTTGGATAGCTGGGATGCTGTTTTGGAGTGCTATATGAAGGTGATTTCATCACTTATCAAAGTGGGGGCACATTGGAGCATAGTTTTACATAGTTTTTCATAGTATTAAGAGTAGGAGTAGTGTAGAGTAGAAAGCTCTCTTAGGGTTTTTGATGAGTAGAATTCACTCCCCATATAAAAATGGTGAATCCGTTCTTTTGGCAAGTGCACCAAAATTATCGTCAAGTAATAACCCATAATGGAGTGGGATCATATCCACAGAGATTGGTAGATTTGAGCAATTTTAATCAATTGGTGAATTAGTCAAGCTAAGCAAAATAGATTGTGATTGCAGAATTTTAAATGTGCAGAAATATAAATGACTCAAAAGTAAACGAAAGCAGTAAATAGCAGAATTGGAAATGGCAAGAAAGTAAAGAGCAGAAACTTAAATGACTTAATTGTAAATGGGAATGGGAATTGCAAAATGTAAAGAAAGCTATAAAGAAAGTGGAAGATAAGAATATGGGAATTCATTGAGATCAGGAGATGTTGTCTCTTTGGATTAAATCCAGCTCATATCCTCTTCAATCATGCAACTCATTGACCTCTTGGCAATCATGATTGATTGAGCCCCAATCCCTTGGTGACTCAATCTCTCAGATCTTGATCAATAGCCAATTCCTTGGTCTAATTACTCATGAAGAGAGATATGCTTGGTCCCTAATTATACCACACATCATCATAGGTCCAAGTAGAGGGAGGATTTTATGTCACCATATCCAAACACCAAAACCCAGATCCTACTCAAGTGTGAGAAGGGATTTCTAGCATGATTTCATGTTTCCTTTTCCAAGGTTCCCTTGAAACCCATTTTGCATTCGACCCCTTTTCCAAGGTGATTGAACACTAGCATGAAGAACGAATTTCCTTCTAGCAAGTCAAATAGAAGATGAAGAGAAGAAGAAATTCACTATCATTAATCCATCAAGTACAACAGAGCTCCCTCTCTCACTGAGAGGGAATTTAGCTACTCATAGCTCAATAGAAAAGTAAAGTGATGGAAAACTGAATCTAACTATGCTTCAACTAATAGCTCAACTGCTTAACCCCCCTTTTTTGCAATACTTTCAGGGGGTATATATATTACTCCTAGCACTAGCAATAAAAGAAAATACAAAAGTGAAAAGAAAATTACATTTTGGAGGGAAATGAAACTCAATAAACGTGATCTCACAACTGGCGTGTGGTTGGCGCTTCAGTGGCGTGCCACGCCTTGCTTTGATTCTGCCTTGGTGTGCCACGCCCAAACCTCAAGTGGCATGCTTCCCTTCATTGACCACCCTGGCGTGCCACGCCTTCGAGCTCAAGTGGCACGCCCAAGGTTCTTTAAAGTCTTGGGTAGTCTGGCGTGCCACACCTTCGAGTCCAAGTGGCATGCCTAGGCCTTTTTAAAGCTTTGGGTAGCCTTGCGTGCCACGCCTTCGAGCCCAAGTGGCACGCCCAGGCCTTTTTCTCTTCGCTTTTGCTTCTGGAAAGTTGAACAGTCGTGGCACACCCAGGGTATGGCGTGCCTCGCCCTTGTTGTGTGCTTGATCTATCTCTCTGGAAAGTTGAACTAGTGTGTCACGCCCAGGGTCTGGCGTGCCACGCCCTTGTTGTGCTTGGCTCCTTTGCTTGGCGTGCCACGCCTAGAACTCAAGTGGCATGCCCAGGTCTTCTTTTGCTTGATTGGTGATGACGGCGTGCCACGCCTGAGACTCAAGTGGTACGCCTGGTTGGAGGTTGGTAGCTGGCGTGCCACGCCTTCGACACCAAGTGGCACACCTATTTGGTTGATCTTTTGTCTCCCTCTCTGGAAAGTTGTACCAGCGTGCCACTCCCAGGGATTGGCGTGCCACGCCTATCATTTGCCTTGGTCCCAGTAGCTGGTGTGCCACGCCAACATTCAAGTGGCACACCCAGGTGAAAATCTTGAGCTGGCGTGCCACGCCTTCGATACCAAGTGGCATGCCCAGCCTTAGCTTTGGCCTTCTTTGTACCTTGGCGTGCCACGCTCAGATGCTCAAGTAGCACGCCCAAGTGACAGTGGAAGCTTGGCATGCCAAGCCTTCGATGTCAAGTGGCACGCCCAGCCTTTTTAGCCTTCAACCTCTTCTCTGGAAATTTGTACTAGCGTGCCACGCCACACTGCTCAAGTGGCACCCCATTCATTTGTGACCCTCCTAGCTTGGCATGCCACGCCTGGCTCCTCGAGTGGCACGCCCAATTGGATTTTAAAGCTGGTGTGCCACGCGTTCGATACCAAGTGGCATGCCCATGACTCAATTGGTGGGTTTGGCGTGTGACGTAAGGATTTTTGCTAGTAAAGAATTTTGTAAAAATAGTTGCGTTGTAGATATAGTTTCTAAACCAACAGAAATCCCTTTGTAGAAACGTTTTGGTTGTCACAAGTAACAAACCCCTTTTTAAAATTGATAACCGAGTATTTAAACCTCGGGTCGTCTTCTCAAGGAATTGCAGGGAGGTATGTTCTTATTATTGGTTATGAGTCTTGTAAATTGGGGTTTTGAAAGTAAGGAAGCAGTATGTTGAATGATAAGAAGAATAAAATAAATAAATAACTATAAAATAGACTCTTGGCAAGGTATGAAAACTGGAAGTCCTATCCTGGTTATCCTGATCAATTGTAATGAGAATTGGATTTTTCTCCCACTTTGTTAACCTCTAACTATGAAGGTAAGTTAAGTGCATGAATTAATTTTTATTCCTCATATCCTAGTCTTTCCTTGGAAAAAGTTGGAGTTATTGGAACTTGAATTAATCCTTGAAGAATTCCAATTTTCAATCAACGATGAGTTTGATAACTCAAGTATCTCCAATTATTTAACCCAAGCCAAAAGGGGAAATATCTAAATAAATTTAAAAACATTCATATAAATAAAGCAAAGCAATCTTAAATCTGAAATACCTCAAATAATATTAATTAAGAAAATCATAACATGAATGTAGCATAAGCCAATTAGGCAACATAACTAATATAAGCATTAAAGCATCTGAAAGTAAAAAGAGAAATGTAAAATAAAAAGAATATTGAACCTGGGATTGAGAGGCACTCCTAAAACTAAGAGAAATCCTAAATCCTAATCCTAAGAGAGAGGAGAGAAACTCTCTCTCTAAAAACTACATCTAAAACTAAAATTGTGAATTATGAGAGCATGATTATGAATGGATGTATTCTCCCACTTTATAGCCTATAATCTGTGTTTTCTGGACCGAGAACTGGGTCGAAAACAGTCCAGAAATTGCTGGAGAAAAAATCTGCTACGCTGATTTTCGTCACTGCGACGCATCCGCGTGGAGCACACGTTCGCGTCACCTAGAGTTAGGGAAACTATGGCATATTATATATCCAATCGAAGCCCTGGACGTTAGCTTTCCAACGCAATTGGAACCGCGTCGTTTGGACCTCTGTAGCTAAAGTTAAAGCCGTTTGAGTGCAAAGAGGTCAGGCTGGACAACTTCGCAATTTCTCCAACTTCTTGTATTCCTTCCACTTTTGCATGCTTCCTTTCCATCCTCTGAGCCATTCCTACCCTGTAATCTCTGAAATCACTTAAAACACATATCAAGGCATCTAATGGTAATAAGAGAGGATTAAACATAGGGAACTTAAGGCCAAAGAAGCATGTTTTCAATCAAAGCACATAATTAGGAAGGCAAATGTAAAACCATGCAAATAGTATGAATAAGTGGGTAATGAGTTAATAAAAACCACTCAAATGAGCACAAGATAAACTATAAAATAGTGGTTTATCAGCATGCCATGCCCAGCCTGGCGTGCCACGCCCCTTTAGTGGGCTTCATGGTTGCTTTCTGGAAAGTTGTATTGGCATGCCATGCCCAGCTTCTGGTATGCCACGCCCATGTAAATGCTTGGTAGATCTTCTCTGGACTTTAGTACTGGCGTGCCACGCCAATGCAATTTTGTGGCGTTTGCCCCAAGTGGCACGCCAATTTCACATGCCCAGCTTGTTTTGTTGTTTTCTTCTCCTTTTTGATGTCTTTTTCACCTGAAATTCAGCACAAACTCAATTCAAAGTAATGTACTATAATGTTCATCAATTAATGCATAAATTGCAATGATCTTATGAGATTATACTCTTTTATGGTCCTTTTTATGCAAGAAGAAAGGGTAGATGATACAAGTCATCACAACACCAAACTTAAGCTTTGCTTGTCCCAAGCAAATTAGTGTGAGTAGCCCTTTTACGATTTGAGACTTTGACCTTGAATAAATGCAAACATGACTAAGAGTAGGACTAAGTGCTTAACACATGCATGAATAATTTTGTTTCAATGTCACAGATTCCTAGATCCTTGAGGGTTCCTTCAAGTATAAGCTTCAGGGGTCCTTCTTATTGATTGTCACCTTGAAGTAGCAAGAGTTGTTTCATGTTCTTTTTGATTGTTCTTTCTTTTCTATTTGTTGACCACGACTCTAAGTGTTTTGTCTCAAGACAACCCTTTAGTTAGGCTTTCAATTAGCACTCCCAAACCAGTTGGCTTTAGGGTACTAGGTGTTAAAACACCCCTAGGGATTTACTTGCCCAGGTCTCTTCTTGACACATCTTTACCACAAGCATCTACTAGGTTCTTTAACTTCTTTTGAGCTTTTTAATGTTTCTTTCCTTCCTAGTAGTTGATGCTCAGAGTCTTGGGTCTTTATTACTTACTACTTCTTGGTTCTATAGATATTCAAGGAACACTCCTTAACCTTTACTTGTCATACCTCCTAAGACTAGTTGCCTTTCATGACTTACTTTCTTTTTTACTTCATTCAAGGTTCTACACTTAGTTCCTTGTCTCTTTGTTTTTGAAGATCTCTCTTGGTCTTAGTCTCTTTTACTCTTGTTCTTGCAACAACTCACAACAACTTTTTGGAGACAAACTATGCTTTTATTGATATTGCAAAAACTTGAATTAACATTGCATTTTCTTTCTTGAAACTAAAAGGACTCACAAAAGACTTCAAGATATACATAAAAAAAAGCTAAGCATTGAAAATAAACTCTCCTAGTGTTACAATTATTCAAAGACAGAATTTAAAACATAGAGAAAACTAAGCAGAATGCAGAAAATAGAGAGTGTCAACCATGGGACTTAACAACCTTGAGCAGCTTCAACTTCTGTTCATTGGCTCGTTGCCTTTGTCTTTCTTCTTGGAAGGGGAGGAGTCATCTTCATCCTTTTTGGAAGATCTCTCTTGTGCCTTAGCATCTTTGGGCTTCCAAAATCCTAGCCTCCTTATGTAGTTCCTTTCATCCTCCTTATGTTTGGCTAGAATTTCTTCTTGTTTTGCACTCAACTCCTCCATTCCTTGCATGAACGTTAGGTATCCTGGGTTTAGAGCGGCCACAACATTACACAAGTGATTCAGCTTCACTTGTGTGTTGATATCATATTGCCTCCTTGAAATAGTTCTGGCATCATAGAGATTTCTGAACTCAGTAAGGTTCATCTGTTGCCATTTTCCTGGCTCTACTATTTTGTCGAGTGCACTTCGCACCTCCCCTCAGTCGAACTGTTCTTGCTGCTCCTTCCTCATGTGCTCCCAACTCTCTTGGAGCTGTTGTATGTTCTGATTCACTTGGTTCCATTGTTGATGTCCTCTCTCAGATGGTGTATGTCTCCCTTCATTTGGTGTATATCCCCTTGCACTTGCTCCCAATTGAATCCCTCTGGAAATTATTGGTATTGCAGATATGGTGGTGGTTGGAGTGCTAGAAAGTGTGGTTACTCCTCTGCCTCTTCTTCTTCTTGTTGTTGTTGCACATGTGGCTCATTAACATGAGCTCTATGCTCCCTGGCCCTCTGAAGTGGGTTGACAGCTACCACTTTGGCCATTTTTTGGCAGTTATGGGCTTTTCTTGCTCTCCTAGCACCTCATCAATTATCTTCTCCACCCCTGCTTCATCACACAGCCGTTAAATGATGCTGGGGAATGCCAACCTTGAGCTATCCTTGGTGCTTTTCAGAATTATATTGATGTTGTTGGCAATCAATTCCCCAACATTGACATTTTCACCTCTCATGATGCTGTATATGAGCATAGCTCTCTCTTTGGTCACCTCTGAAGTGTTGGATATAGGGATTAGGGATCTCCTCACAAAATCCAGCCACCCCCTAGCTTGGGGGCTCAAATCTCTTCTTTTCAGTTGGTTGGGCCTCCTATCCTTGTCATTTATCCACTGCACATTCAACACACAGATTTTATTTAGGATTTCATCAAATCCTGGGTCTTGTTGCTTCATTCTTTCTTCATAACTCCGGGTGGAGGTTGTCTGCTTCACCATTAGCATCCTCTCTATATTGGTGGGGCTGTAATCAATGGACTTCTCCCTCACATAGCTAAGATAGCCATATGGTTGTCCTAGATGAGGTACAGCATTGGCGTAGAATTCCCTCACTAGGCTCTTCACCACCTTCCTTGGTGGGTTGCACAAGAGTGCCCAGCCTCTACTGTTTATCTCCCTGTTGATCTCAGGATGCTCATTCCTCCCCAATTGGAACCCGGCCTCTGAAATGATTTGCCTCTCACTTACCCAACCATAAAACTGGTTTTGGTTGAATAAGGAGAGCAACTTGTACTCATTGAACCCTGAGCTTGAGGACCCAGAGATTGGTTCCTTAGTCTTTTTTTTCTTTGATGCTGAGGTTTTTGGTGGTGCCATTAGGTTGAGGGAGTGTGTTTGAAGTAGGGGTGTGCAAAAAAACTGGTTTCACTGAACTGAATTGAAACTGAACTGAAACTGTTCTAAATAAACCAGTTTTTTTAAATAAAAAACTGAACTGAAACTATAGTTTTTATGAAAACCAGTTTATTAAAAACCAGTTTTTATGGTTCAGTTTAGTTTTAAACCAAATTAAAACTGGTTTTATTTAAACTCTAAAATTAGTTTTAACATACTCTTTCTCTCTCTCCTTTCACTTTCTCTCTCCCCTTCCTCTCTCTTTCCACTTTCTCCTCCCTCTTTCCTTTCTCTCTCCTCTTTCTCCCCCTCTCTCCCTTCTCTCTCTCTCTCCCCCCTTTCTTTTTTTCTCTCTCTCTCTCTCTCTCCATCTCCCTTCCTATCTCTCACTCCCTCCTCTCCCTCTCTCTCTCATCCCCTT
>NC_029790.2:46669771-46679911 GCF_000816755.2 Arachis ipaensis | reverse complement strand
AGAGAGAGAGAGAGAGAGAGAGAGAGAAAGAGGAAGAGAGAGAGAGAGAGAAACAAAATGGGAGAGAGAGAGAGAGAGAGAAACAAAATGGGAGAGAGAGAGAGAGAGAGAGAGAGAGAAGGGGGAAGGGAGGGAGAGCAAGGGAGAGGGGAGAAAAAGGAAAGACATGGAGGTTTAGTGCAGTTTCAGTTCAGTTTATGGAAAAACTGAACCATGCACACCCCTAGTTTGAAGGTTTAGAGAAGGTTGCAAGAGAAATCAAGGAAAACAAATTTTTTCTCCAACACCAAACTTAGAGCTTGATTGTCCCAATCAAGAAAAAGGAAAGAAGTAGGGTAAGAAGGAAAGAAGTCTGGAAGGGGAAAAGAAAAGAGGTGAAAGGGAGAAAGGATTTGTGGAGCCTTTTCGTATGTGAATTGGGGTTTGAAGTGTGAAGAGAGGTGGGAAAAGTAGGGGTTTTTATAGGGGTGGAAAGTGTGGTTCGAATGGTGGGAAGTAAGGTAATTCAATGTTTTCCCACTTGGGGAGTGGCGCCTAGCGTGGAAAGAAGCACCAATCCTTGTCCCACTTTGCTTCGTGCATGTTTTGAATTCCAAAGTGCAAGTATACTTTGACCTCTTTGCTTTGTGTGCTATCAATCATGTAGGCCCCATTCTCTCTCCTAAAAAATAAAACTGAAACCCCATTAGTAATAACAAAAGAATCCTCCACATTCCTTATTAATATGGATGAATGAATTTACAATTGATGGGTGTCCCTTGGGACACCAAACTTAATCCATTTGCATCATAATAAATTGGGTTCATCATTGGATTTTTAATGAGTTCATAAAGGTAGAATAATTCCAATCCCTTCATATACTTTAGCTTTCATCCCCTTTTGAACACAATTAACCCACGTTCATGCCCTCCCCAATGTATTAAATGCTTTCAGATTGAGTAGTATTGGGCTTGCTAGATAGTGGTATTTCGTATGGTGGTGGCCACACCAAACTTAATCTCTGGGCTTACCTCCAATCATAATTTGTTCAAGGGTAGTAAGCCTAGATTAAGTAAATTGGTAGCCACACCAAACTTAATCTCTAGGCTTACCTTCAGATATGATTTGTTCAAAAGTGGTAAGCCTAGATTAAGTAAATTGGTGGCCACACTAAACTTAATCGATGGGCTTACCTTCAGATATGATTTGTTCAAAGGTGGTAAGCCTAGATTAAGTAAATTGGTGGCCACACCAAACTTAGCTTTTTAGCTAGTTCTCAGCCCAATTACTCATCACTAGCAAATATATTCATCAAATTGCTTTTCCAAACTAAAAGAAAATAGAATATAAGAGCCTTCTAACTACCAAAACAGAGAAAAAAAATTCTTAATCCACTATCTACAATCTACTTCTAGAAGGCAAGAAAACATAAATTTTCAACTGAAAATTAAACTATCTAAATTGACAACTTTTAACTACTTCTAAGAAAGCAATAAATCAAAAGGATATAAAGTGTTGGGGTGCATCCCAACTAGTGCTTTGGTGCACGAAATTGTGATCTCAGGCAACGGCGCCAGAAACTCTGTACGCACGTCTTAATAAATCGTTTTTTATTCACAACTTCGATACAACTAACCAGCAAGTGCACTCGGTCGTCCAAATAATAAACCTTACGTGAGTAAGGGTCGATCCCACGGAGATTGTTGGTATGAAGCAAGCTATGGTCACCTTGTAAATCTCAGTCAGGCGGATATAAAATAGTTATGGAGTTTTCGAATATTAATAATAAATAGAAAATAAGGATAGAAATACTTATGTATATCATTGGTTAGAATTTCAGATAAGCGTATAGAGATGCATTTGTTCCTCTGAACCTCTGCTTTCCTGCTGTCTTCATCCAATCAATCTTACTCCTTTCCATGGCTGGCTTTTTGTAAGGACATCACCGTTGTCAATGGCTACTTTTTATCCTCTCTGGAAAATGGTCCGATGCGCTGTCACTGCATGGCTAATCGTCTGGAGGCATCACCCTTGTCAATGGCTGCATCCCATCCTCTTGTGAAAATTGTCCAAATGCTCTGTCACAGCACGACTAATCATCTGAGGTTCTCGATCATACTAGAACAGGATTCACCCTCCTTTTGCGTCTGTCACTACGCCCAGCACTCGCGAGTTTGAAGTTCGTCACAGTCATTCAATCCCAGAGTCCTACTCGGAATACCACAGACAAGGTTTAGACTTTTCAGATTCTCATGAATGCCGCCATCAATCTAGCTTATACCACGAAGATTCTGATTAAGAGATCCAAGAGATACTCATTCAATCTAAGGTAGAACGGAAGTGGTTGTCAGGCACGCTTTCATAGGGAATGATGATGATTGTCACGTTCATCACATTCATGTTGAAGTGCAAATGGATATCTTAGAAGCGGAATAAGTTGAAGTGAATAGAAAAATAGTAGTACTTTGCATTAATCTTTGAGAAACAGCAGAGCTCCACACCTTAATCTATGGAGTGCAGAAACTCTACCGTATGAAAATACATAAGTGATAATGGTTCAGGCATGGCCGAATGGCCAGCCCCCATGAAAGTCTAAGATAGCATAAAACTGATCAAAGATGATGATCAATACAATAGTAAAAAGTCCTATTTATAATAAACTAGTTACTAGGGTTTACGGAAGTAAGTAATTGATGCATAAATCCACTTCTGGGGCCCACTTGGTGTGTGCTTGGGCTGAGCTTGAATGTTACACGTGTAGAGGTCAATCTTAGAATTGAACGCCAGTTTGTAACGTATTTCTAGCGTTCAACTCTGGCTTGTGACGTGTTTCTGGCGTTTAACTCCAGACAACAGCGTAGAACTGGCGTTCAACGCCCTTTTACGTCATCTAACCTCGGCCAAATTATGGACTATTATATATTTCTGGAAAGCCCTGGATGTCTACTTTCCAACGCAATTGAAAGCGCGCCATTTTGAGTTCTGTAGCTCCATAAAATCTACTTTGAGTATAGGGAGGTCAGAATCCAACAGCATCAGCAGTCCTTCTTCAACCTCTGAATCTGATTTTTGCTCAAGTCCCTCAATTTCAGCCAGAAAACACCTGAAATCATAGAAAAATACACAAACTCATAGTAAAGTCCAAAAATATGAATTTAACATAAAAACTAATAAAAACATCCCTAAAAGTAACTAGATTCTATTAAAAACATACTAAAAACAATGCCAAAAAGCGTATAAATTATCCGCTCATCACAACACCAAACTTAAATTGTTGCTTGTCCCCAAGCAACTGAAAATCAAATAGGATAAAAAAAAGAGAATATACTATAAATTCCAAACTATCAATGAAACATTGCTCCAATCAAATGAGCGGGACTTGTAGCTTTTTGCCTCTTGAATAGTTTTGGCATCTCACTTTATCCATTGAGGTTCAGAATGATTGGCATCTTTAGGAACTCAGAGTTCAGTATGATGATTCTTGAACACAGCTATTTTATGAGTCTTGGCCGTGGCCCTAAGCACTTTATTTTCCAGTATTACCACCGGATACATAAATGCCACAGACACATAACTGGGTGAACCTTTTCAGATTGTGACTCAGCTTTGCTAAAGTCCCCAATTAGAGGTGTCCAGGGTTCTTAAGCACACTCTTCTTTTGCTTTGGACCTTGACTTTAACCGCTCAGTCTCAAGTTTTCACTTGACACCTTCACGCCACAAGCACATGGTTAGGGACAGCTTGGTTTAGCCGCTTAGGCCAGGATTTTATTCCTTTAGTCCCTCCTATCCACTGATGCTCAAAGCCTTGGGATCCTTTTTATTGCCCTTGCCTTTTGGTTTTAAGGGTTACTGGCTTTTTGCTCTTGCCTCTTGGTTTTAAGAGCTTTTGGCTTTTTCTGCTTGCTTTTTCTTTTTCTTTCTATTTTTTCGCTAATTTTTTCCTTTTTTTTTCTGCAAGCTTTGTTCTTTGCTGCTTTTTCTTGCTTCAAGAATCATTTTTATGATTTTTCAGATTATCAAATAACATATCTCCTAGTCCTCATTCTTTCAAGAGCCAACATATTTAAGCATTTGAGGCATCTCCCGGATCTCATGGTGATGAGCTTCATGCGTCTCTTGAGATCCATGAATGGGCTCTCTTGCTTGCTCCATCCTTTTCTTAGTGATGGGCTTCTCTTCCTCAATGGGATTGTCTCCTTCTATGAAAGCTCTAACTGAGTAACATAGATGGCAAATAAGATGAGGAAAAGCTAGCCTTACCCCAGGAGAGGGCTTTTCGGCTATTTTGTAGAGTTCAAGGGAGATGACTTCATGAACTTCTACTTCCTCTCCAATCATGATGCTATGAATCATGATGGCCCGATCCACAGTAACTTCATATCGGTTGCTAGTGGGGATGACGGAGCGTTGGATGAATTCCAACCATCCTCTAGCCACAGGCTTGAGGTCCAGTCTTCTTAATTGAACCGGCTTGCCTTTGGAGTCAATCTTCCATTGAGCTTCTTCCACACATATGTCCATGAGGACTTGGTCCAACCTTTGATTAAAGTTGACCCTTCTAGTGTAGGGGCGTGCATCTCCTTGCATCATTGGCAAGTTAAACGCCAACCTCACATTTTCCAGACTAAAATCTAAGTATTTCCCCCGAACCATTGTAATATAATTCTTTAGGTTTGGGTTCTTACTTTGATCATGGTTCCAAGTGATCCATGCATTGGCATAGAACTCTTGAACCATTAGGATGCCGACTTGTTGGATGGGGTTTGTTAGAACTTCCCAACCTCTTCTTTGGATTTCATGTCGGATCTCCGGATACTCATTCTTCTTGAGCTTGAAAGGGACCTCGGGGATCACCTTCTTCTTGGCCACAACATCATAGAAGTGGTCTTGATCAGCTTTGGAGATGAATCTTTCCATCTCCCATGACTCGGAGGTGGAAGCTTTTGTCTTCCCTTTCCCTTTTCTAGAGGATTCTCCGGTCTTGGGTGCTATCAATGGTAATGGAAAAATAAAAAGCTTATGCTTTTACCACACCAAACTTAGAATATTGCTCGCCCTCGAGCAAGAGAAGAAAGAATAGATGAAGAAGAAGAAGAAAATATGGTGGAGAGGGGGGAGGGGTGTATTCGGCCAAGAAGGGGAAGAGAGGGTTGTGTTGTGTGAAAATGAAGAAGAATGGAGGGCTTTATATAGGGAAGGGAGGGGGGTAAGGTTCGGCCATAAGGGTGGGAAATTGATTTTGAATTTTGAAGGTAGGTGGGGTTTATGAGCTAGGTTTATGGGGAAGAGTGGATGGATGTGAGTGGTGAAGTGGTTATAGGGAAGAGAGATTGAGGTGATTAGTGAAGAATTTTGGGGAAGAGTGTTTATGGGATTGTGTGAAAGAGGGGTGAGAAGAAGTGAGTAGAGGTAGGTGGGGATCCTGTGGGGTCCACAGATCCTGAGGTGATCCTGTGGGGTCCACAGATCCTGAGGTGTTCAAGGATTTACAACCTTGCACCAAATTAGGCATGCAAAATGCCCTTGCACACAACTCTAGGCGTTCAGTGCCAGATTGGTGCTTGTTCTGGGCGTTGAACGCCCATTTGTTGCCCATTTTTGGCGTTGAACGCCAGAACCATGGTTGTTCTGGGCGTTCAGCGCCAGCTCTTCTCCAGGGTGCAATTCTGGCATTCAAACGCCCAGATGCTACCCATTTTGGGCATTCAGCGCCAGAACCACGCTCTGTTCTGGCGTTGAACGCCAGCCAGATGCTTCTTACTGGCGTTTAAACGCCAGTAAGGTCTTCCTCTAGGGTGTGATTTTTCTTCTGCTATTTTTGATTCTGTTTTCAATTTTTATATTTATTTTGTGACTCCACATGTTCATGAACCTAATAAAACATGAAAGAACAAGAAAAATAAAATTAGATAAATAAAAATTGGGTTGCCTCCCTACAAGCGCTTCTTTAATGTCAATAGCTTGACAGTGGGCTCTCATGGAGCCTCACAGATGTTCAGAGCATTGTTGAGACTTTCCAACACCAAACTTAGAGTTTGGATATGGGAGTTCAACACCAAACTTAGAGTTTGGTTGTGGCCTCCCAACACCAAACTTAGAGTTTGACTGTGGGGGGCTCTGGTTGACTCTGTTTTGAGAGAAGCTTTTTATGCTTCCTCTCCATGTTTACAGAAGGATGACCTCGAGTTTTAAACACAAGGGAGTCCTCATTCAATTGAAGGACTAATTCACCTCTGTCAACATCAATCACAGCTCTTGCTATGGCTAGGAAAGGTCTTCCAAGGATGATGGATTCATCTTCATCCTTCCCAGTATCAAGGATTATGAAATCAGCAGGGATGTAAAGGCCTTCAACCTTTACTAACACGTCCTCTACTTGTCCATAAGCCTGTTTTCTTGACTTGTCTGCCATCTCTAATGAGATTTTAGTAGCTTACACCCCAAAGATTCCCAGTTTCTCTATTACAGAGAGGGGCATGAGGTTTATCCCTGAACCAAGGTCACACAGAGCCTTTTCAAAGATCATGTTGCCTATGGTACAAGGTATTACGAACTTTCCAGGATCCTGTTTCTTCTGAGGCAATGTCAGTTGATCCAGATCACTTAGTTCATTGGTGAACAAGGGAGGTTCATCTTCCCAAGTCTCAATACCAAATAATTTGGCATTTAGCTTCATGATTGCACCAAGGTACTTGGTAACTTGCTCTTCAGTAACATCCTCATTCTCTTCCGAAGATGAATGCTCGTCAGAGCTTATGATGGGCATAAGGAGGTTCAATGGAATCTCTATAGTCTCTAGATGAGTCTCAGATTCCTTTGGTTCCTCAAAAGGAAACTCCTTATTGATCACTGGACATCCCAGGAGATCTTCCTCCCTGGGATTTACGTCATCCCCTTCCTCTCCAGGTTCGGCAGTGTTGACTTTGTCAATGGCCTTGCACTCTCCTTTTGGATTTTCTTCTGTATTGCTTGGGAGAGTACTAGGAGGGATTTCAGTGATCTTTTTACTCAGCTGGCCCACTTGTGCCTCCTAATTTCTAATGGAGGACCTTGTTTCATTCATGAAACTTATAGTGGCCTTAGATAGATCAGAGACTAAGTTTGCTAAATTAGAGGTATTTTGTTCAGAGTTCTCTGTCTGTTGCTGAGTGGATGATGGAAAAGGCTTGCTATTGCTAAACCTATTTCTTCCACCATTATTAAAGCCTTGTTGAGGCTTTTGTTGATCCTTCCATGAGAGATTTGGGTGATTTCTCCATGAGGGGTTATAGGTATTTCCATAAGGTTCACCCATATAATTCACCTCTGCTATTGCAGAGTTTTCAGGATCATAAGCTTCTTCTTCAAAAGATGCCTCTTGAGTACTATTGGATGCAGCTTGCATTCCATTCAGACTCTGAGAAATCATATTGACTTGCTGAGTCAATATTTTATTCTGAGCCAATATGGCATTCAGAGTATCAGTTTCAAGAACTCTCTTCTTCATAGGCGTCCCATTACTCACAGGATTCCTCTCAAAAGTGTACATGAACTGGTTATTAGCAACCATGTCAATGAGTTCTTGAGCTTCAGCAGGTGTTTTCTTTAAGTGAATGGATCCACCTGCAGAGGTATCCAATGACATTTTAGCTAATTCAGACAGACCATCATAGAATATGTCCAGGATGGTCCATTCAGAAAGCATGTCAGAAGGACACTTTTTGGTCAGTTCTTTGTATCTCTCCCAAGCTTCATAGAGGGATTCACCTTCTTTCTGTCTGAAGGTCTGAATATCCACTCTAAGCTTACTCAGCTTTTGAGGAGGAAAGAACTTAGCTAAGAAAGCCTTGACCAGCTTATCCTAAGAGTTCAGGCTATCCTTAGGTTGAGAGTTCAACCATACTTTAGCTCTGTCTCTTACAGCAAAAGGGAAAAGCATGAGTCTGTAGACTTCAGGATCTACTCCATTAGTCTTAACAGTATCACATATCTGCAAGAATTCAGTTAAGAACTGAAAAGGATCTTCAAATGGAAGTCCATAAAACTTGCAGTTCTGCTGCATTAGAGAAACTAATTGAGGTTTAAGCTCAAAATTGTTTGCTCCAATGGCAGGAATGGAGATGCTTCTTCCATGTAAATTGGAATTAGGTGCAGTAAAGTCACCAAGCATCCTCCTTGCATTATTATTATTTTCGGCTGCCATCTAAGTTAGTCACTTGAAACAAATTTGAAAATCAATTTTGAAAAGATAAGAAGATAAGAAGTTAGAAAGGATATTTTAAAATCAAATTTTGAAAAAGATAAGATAAAGAGGTATTTTTGAAAAGATATGATTGAAATTAGTTTTGAAAAAGATTTGATTTTTAAAATCACAATTAATGACTTGATTCACAAGAAATCACAAGATATGATTCTAGAACTCAAAGTTTGAATCTTTCTTAACAAGCAAGTAACCAACTTGAAATTTTTGAATCAAAACATTCATTGATGATGTTATTTTCGAAAATTAGGAGATAAAGACAAGAAAAAGATTTTTGAAAAAAAATTTTAAAATTTTCGAAAATAAATAAGAAAAATAAAAAAGATTTGATTTTTGAAAAAGATTTTGAAAAAGATAAGATTTTTAAATTAAAAATTTGATTTGACTCATAAAAACAACTAGATTTTAAAAATTTTTGAAAAAGTCAAATCTAATTTTTGAAATTTTAAGAGAGAAAAAGGGGAAGATATTTTTTTGATTTTTTGAATTTTTTTGATGAGAGAGAAAAACATGAAAATGATGCAATGCATGAAAATTTTTAGATCAAAACAATGAATGCATGCAAGAACGTTATGAATGTCAAGATGAACACCAAGAACACTTTGAAGATCAAGATGAACACCAAG
This sequence comes from Arachis ipaensis, assembly GCF_000816755.2. NCBI lineage: Eukaryota > Viridiplantae > Streptophyta > Magnoliopsida > Fabales > Fabaceae > Arachis > Arachis ipaensis. Next base: position 46,671,065 of record NC_029790.2, on the reverse strand, counting down.
AACTTATTTTTGAAAAATTTTTAATGCAAAGAAAACATGCAAGACACCAAACTTAAAAATTTTTCATATAGACATTATGAATGCAAGAATGCATATGAAAAACAAGAAAAGACACAAAACATGAAAACATCAAGATCAAACAAGAGGACTTACCAAGAACAACTTGAAGATCATGAAGAACACTATGAATGCATGAATTTTTCGAAAAATGCAAGATGAATATGCAATTGACACCAAACTTTCAACTTGACTCAAGACTCAAACAAGAAACACAAAATTTTTTTTATTTTTATGATTTTCTAATTTTTTTGGATTTTTGTATATTTTTTTCGAAAAAAAATATAGGAAAAAGAAAATAAGGATTTCAAAATTTTTTTAATATGAATTTCAGGAATCTTGTATTCTTAGTCTAAAGCTCCAATCCGAGGGTTAGGCATGGCTTAATAGCCAGCCAAGCTTTAGTATGTAACTCAGACATGCCACGGCTGACATTCCAATTAACTTGCCTCTATGCTGATGGTTGGAAGCCCCAATCCAAAAGAATTAGACATGGCTTTACAGCCAGCCAGGCTTCAACATGCTTCATGAAACTCTAGAATTCATTCTTAAAAATTCTGAAGAAAAATATATTTTTGAAAAGATTTATTTATTATATTTTTTTGAAAACAGATGAGAAATTTTTAAAAGGTTTTTGAAAAATTTTTGAAAATAAAACAAAAAGAAAATTACCTAATCTGAGCAACAAGATGAACCGTCAGTTGTCCAAACTCGAACAATCCCCGGCAACGGCGCCAAAAACTTGGTGCACGAAATTGTGATCTCAGGCAACGGCGCCAGAAACTCTGCACGCACGTCTTAATAAATCGTTTTTCATTCACAACTTCGATACAACTAACCAGCAAGTGCACTGGGTCGTCCAAGTAATAAACCTTACGTGAGTAAGGGTCGATCCCACGGAGATTGTTGGTATGAAGCAAGCTATGGTCACCTTGTAAATCTTAGTCAGGCGGATATAAAATAGTTATGGAGTTTTCGAATATTAATAATAAATAGAAAATAAGGATAGAAATACATATGTATATCATTGGTTAGAATTTCAGATAAGCGTATAGAGATACATTCGTTCCTCTGAACCTCTGCTTTCCTGCTGTCTTCATCCAATCAATCTTACTCCTTTCCATGGCTGGCTTTATGTAAGGACATCACCGTTGTTAATGGCTACTTTTTATCCTCTCTGGAAAATGGTCCGATGCCCTGTCACTGCATGGCTAATCGTCTGGAGGCATCACCCTTG
>NC_029790.2:46631058-46669700 GCF_000816755.2 Arachis ipaensis | reverse complement strand
GGTTGAAGTGCGAATGAATATCTTAGAAGCGGAATAAGTTGAAGTGAATAGAAAAACAGTAGTACTTTGCATTAATCTTTAAGGAACAGCAGAGCTCCACACCTTAATCTATGGAGTGCAGAAACTCTACCGTATGAAAATACATAAGTGATAATGGTTCAGGCATGGCCGAATGGCCAGCCCCCATGAAATTCTAAGATAGCATAAAACTTATCAAAGATGATGATCAATACAGTAGTAAAAAGTCCTATTTATAATAAACTAGTTACTAGGGTTTACAGAAGTAAGTAATTGATGCATAAATCCACTTCCGGGGCCCACTTGGTGTGTGCTTGGGCTGAGCTTGAATGTTACGCGTGTAGAGGTCAATCTTGGAGTTGAACGCCAGTTTGTAACGTATTTTTGGCGTTCAACTCTGGCTTGTGACGTGTTTCTGGCGTTTAACTCCAGACAGCAGCGTAGAACTGGCGTTCAACGCCCTTTTACGTCATCTAAACTCGGCTAAAGTATGAACTATTATATATTGCTGGAAAGCCCTGGATGTCTAATTTCCAACGCAATTAGAAGCGCGCCATTTTGAGTTCTGTAGCTCTGCAAAATCTACTTTGAGTGCAGGGAGGTCAGAATCCAACAGCATCAGCAGTCCTTCTTCAACCTCTGAATCTGATTTTTGCTCAAGTCCCTCAATTTCAGCCAGAAAATACCTGAAATCACAGAAAAACACACAAACTCATAGTAAAGTCCAGAAATATGAATTTTACATAAAAACTAATGAAAACATCCCTAAAAGTAACTAGATTCTACTAAAAACATACTAAAAATAATGCCAAAAAGCGTATAAATTATCCGCTCATCACGCTTCTTCATCATCATTAGCTTGATGTTCTTTCTTTGTTAGCTGAGGTTCTTCTCATCCAGTGAGTCCCCTAGGTAATGCTTGAGTCTATGGCCATTCACAGTGAAAGTCCTTTGTGTTTTTTCCTCCATGAGTTCTACATGGCCATAGGGGAACACCTTGAGGATGGTGAAGGGTCATGACCATCGAGACTTAAGCTTCCCAGGAAAGAACTTGAGTCTTGAATTTTACAGTGGCACCTTTTGCCCTTTAGTGAACTCCCTCCTTGCTATCTTCAGATCATGCCACCATTTTGCATTCTCTTTGTAGATCTTTGCACTCTTATATGCTTTATTCCTAAACTCCTCCAGCTCATTCAGTTGCATAAGCCTCCTTTCTCCAGCAGCTTGCTCATCAAAGTTCAACATTTTCAGAGCCCGGAATGCTCTGTGTTCAAGCTCAACTGGTAAGTGACAAGCCTTACCAAACACCAATTGATTTGGAGACATCCCAATAGGTGTTTTGAAGGCTGTCTTGTAGGCCCACAATGTATCATCCAGTTTCTTAGACCAATCTTTTCTTGAGCTTCCAACAGTTTTTTCAAGAATTCTTTTAAGCTCTCTATTTGAAATCTCAGCTTGTCCGTTGGTCTGTGGGTGGTATGGAGTTGCCACCTTGTGCTTGACTCCATACTTAGAGAGGAGTGCTTCAAGTTGCTTATTGCAGAAGTGTGTCCCTCCATTACTGATGAGGGATCTAGGCACTCCAAATCTACTGAAGATATTCTTCCTCAAAAATCTCATTACAATATTGTTGTCATTTGTTAGAGTAGCAATGGCTTCTACCCATTTCGACACATAATCTACAGCCACCAATATATAACTGTTTGAGTAGGAAGATGGGAAAGGTCCCATGAAATCAATTCCCCACACATCAAACAATTCTAACTCCATTATGAACCTTTGTGGCATCTCATTTCTCTTGGGTAGATTGCCAGCCCTTTGGCATTCATCACATCTTGTCACCAAGTCCTTTGCATCTTTGAAAATAGATGGCCAATAGAACCCACATTGTAGCACCTTGGCTGCAGTTCTTTCCCCACTAAAGTGGCCTCCATATGAAGATCCATGACATTGCCAAAGCACTTCTTGTCCTTCCTTATAGGAAATGCACCTTCTCAAGATTCCATTAGCACACTTTTTGAACAAATAGAGCTCATCCTAGATGTAGTGTTTAGCATCTTTGATTAGCTTTTTTCTCATGTTCTTATTGATGTTAGTTGGTAGTTCCCCAATAGCCTTGAAGTTGGCTATGTCTGTGAACCAAGGGGCCTCTTGAATCATCATCAACTGCTCATTAGGAAAACTTTCATTCACTGCAACTTGGTGTGCCCCATCTTCTTCTTGTGGAATCCTTGATAGGTGGTCAGCCACCTTGTTTTCTGCTCTACTCCTATCTTTAATTTCAATGTCAAACTATTGGAGTAGCTGACGATCGAGATTTTTGCCAGTAAAGAATGTCATAAAAATAGTCGCATTGTAGATATAGTCTCGAAACCAACAAAAATCCCTTTCGTGCAAACGTTTTGGTTGTCACAAGTAACAAACCCCTTTTTAAATTGTTAACCGAAGTATTCAAACCTCGGGTCGTCTTCTCAAGGAACTGCAGGGAAGTATGTTCTTATTATTGGCTATGAAGGTTGTAAATCGGGGTTAAGAGTAAGGAATAAATATGACAAATAATTTAAATGGCAATTAAAATAAATAAATACTATAAGCAAACTTTTGGCAAGGTATGAGAAATTAGAAATCCAGACTTAATTATCTTTATCAATAATAATGAAAGTTGAATCTTAATTCCACTTAGTCAACCTTTGCTAAAGCAAAGAAAAGTCAAGGGACTAATTAGTTTGACCTTCGAATCCTAGTTATTTCCTAAGAAAAGATTGGGATGATTGAAGTTCAGTTCAATTAGCAAAGATAACAGTTATCAATTATATTGAGTTAAGATAACTCCTGAGTTACTGATTTCTTAACCAAGACCAAAAGGGAAAAGAGTAAAATTACTTGAATAAAACTATCCTCAGATGAGAATAATTGCAACTAATGAATAAACTAAAGCAATCATAAACTGAAATACCTCAAATAACGTTAATTCAAAATAGTGATCTGTAACATGGAAGAATTCATAAATTAAATAGCAAAAGTAGTCAATCCACTAAAATAATGGCATGAATAAAAGTAAAAGGGAAGCTTAAAGTAAAGGAGCATTATACCTAGGATTGAGATTCACTCTTAAAACTAAGAGAAGTCTTAAATCCTAATCCTAAGAGGGAGAGGAGAGAACCTCTCTCAAAACTAAATCTAAATCATGAAAACTAAACTAAAGTGAAGAGCTCTCCCTGAATGGATGCATTCCCTCACTTCATAACCTCTGGTCTATGCCTTCTGGACTAGGATTTGGGCCAAAAAGGGCTTCAGAAATCGCTGGGAGCATTTTCTGCAATTTTGGTGCGTGGCCTCTGTCACGCGTCTGCGTGGGTCACGCGGTCGCGTCGTTCGGAGCTTTTCCTTACCACGCGGTCGCGTCAGTCATGCGGCCGCGTCGCTGTTGATTCGCGCTTGGCACAAGATCGCGTTGTCCATGCGATCGCGTGGATGCCAATTTCTTCAAGTACTCTGTTTTGTGCTTTCCTTCCATTTTTGTATGTTTCCTTTCCATCCTTTGAGTCATTCCTGCCTTAGAAGATCTGAAACCACTCAACACACTAATGACGGCATCGAATGGAAATAAAGGTAATTAAAATAACTAATTTAAAAGTATAGGAAACATGTTTTTCACATACATCACATAATAAGGAAGGGAAAGTAAAACCATGCAATTAACATGAATAAGTGGGTGAAGAATTGAATAAATCACTCAAACTAAGCACAAAATATATCATAAAATATGGGTTTATCAAACCTCCCCACACTTAAACAATAGCATGTCCTCATGCTAAATCCAAGGTAATAACAAAGGTTAAAGTGATGGAATGTTATACAATGCAATCTAATCTAAATGCAACTACCTAAATGCATCATGCAATTCTAATTTATTCACTCATATATAAAGCTTATGGGTAGTTAAATTAATTCACATTCTCAAGGAGTCATATATGTATATATAGCCAAGCCTTATAATCAATAAGCACTTTTACAATTGAGATGGGAGAAAAAGCATTTTGTGAACTTGCAAGACAATTAGATAATTCAAACAGAGATAAATGTTAATGAGCTATTGAACCCTCACTGGATTTGTGTTTACTCTCTAGTCACTCAATAACCAAGGATTCAACTTGGGATTTTATTTTGTCTTTCTGCTTTAGGCTAGTAGTGTGGCTAATAGAATAAAAGGGGATTTAAAGGCTCAAGGGGGCTAACAAGGGTGATGTGAAAGGTAGATTATTTTTGGGATAAGTGAGCTAAAATCAAGTAATGGCCTCAATCACTCTTTTGGTATGTATCTATATTCTATATTCTATAATTGGACATATAGATTAAAGCAAAGTAAAGAACATCAGAATATAAAAGAAGGGCGGAACACACAGGAATAAAAATTATGGTTTGAATGTAACCATACAATTAGGCTCAAAACCCACAGGCTGTGTATTCTCTAGCTCAAAAATCATTTATCACTTATGTATGTCATGCAGGTTTAGTTAAAAATTCTCATTATTCTCAATGTAAAACTTATATTGAATGGCTTTAAAGTTCTAATATTTCTCCTTGATGAAGTGTTGTTAACTTAACTACATGATGTAATGTTATATATACAAGGTTTATGGATTTAAATCTGTTATGTTCAAGTTCCTAGCTTACTTCCTTTTTATATTTTCAATTTAAACTAAGCTATCTTATGATAAAAAGGGTAAACTATACTAATTAATCCACTAATAAGTTAGAATTACAAACTAAACTAAATAACTAAGATATGAACTAAAGTGCAAGATGCAGAAATAGAGTAAAAATACATAAAAGTAGCAATGTATAAGTACTCAGAAAATAAAAATAAAAATAGAGAAAAATACAAAAAAATATCCAAAATAAAAGAAAAAGAGTCTGTAGTGGTTCACCAAGATAATACGCCAGAGATGGCGACCTCCCCACACTTAAAATGAAGCATCGTCCCTGATGCTCACTCAAGCAGGGTGTGAAGGGGTGTCATCATTGGAAGGGATGGTAGCTGGTGTCTCTGTGGTGGCTGGCTGAATGTCCGGCTGCTGGAGAGGAGGGGCTGTTTGAATGGGGATCTCAGGATCTGCAGCCTGGATCTGATGTGGAACCTCTGCCTGTGGTGTAGCCTGCTCGGCCTCTCCTTGGGGATGGGTCTCTGCCTCTGGCGCATCCGCCTCCTCCTCAGATTCCTCAGAAGGTGTGTCAGGCTCGGAGGGGATGTCGCCGGATCGTATCATCAGCTTCAGGTGCTCATAGCGTCGCTTGTTGCGACGCTCCATCTGGTCAAGTCGTCAAAACAAGCGGTGCACCAGATGATAGACAGGCTCTGTGGCAGGTGGAGGTGCAGTGGTGGTGGCAGGGGTGGATGGTGCAGCAGTGGAGGAAGAGGTACCGGCAGATGGTGTAGCCGTATCATCAGTAGTGGCAGTCAGGAATGGAGGTCTGTAGCCCAAGGCCAGGAAGTTCCTGCTGTGCGGGATAAGCTTCTTGCACTCTGCAGCAGGTGGCCCTCATCAGCATCCTCCCATGGCACGTCAGCTCGACGGCCCAGCTGTGTAACCAGATAGGGAAAGGGAAGAGTGTCTCGGACGTGGACCCTGGCCATATAGTGCCGGATAAAGCGTGGAAGGTACAGGTCCTTGCCCTCCATCACACACCAAAGGAGGGTGATCATAGCGGCTGGTATCTCAGTCTCGTGAGTACTCGGCATAATGTAGTTGCTGAAGATCTGATGCCATAGCCGAGCCTCATCGTTCAGGTAAATCCGCTTGATCCCTTTGGGCATGGTGGTGTTTTGACCCATGATCCAAGGAACTGTCGAGTCAAGGGCGGTCCTCGCCTTTACTGCGTCCCAGTCAAATCGCATATAGCGCATATCCTCCTCAGCTTTCTGATAGCCATCTATCTGATCAGTCTTAGGCAGAAGTTTCAGAACCTCTTCTATTGCCTCCTCAGTAACCAGAATCTGCTTCCCTCTGAGGTTCACTGCATCTAGGGAAGTTTTGAAGTAGTTCCAGTAGAATTCCCTAACCCAAGATGCATTAACCTCAGTCAGAGGTCTCTCCAGAAAGAACTAGCCTCTTTGTTTGATCTGATCAGAGGTATATTGCTGGAGTTCTTCTGGGATCTTCAAAGTCTGCTCCAGGTATAGGTTCCTGGAGTTTGCAAACACCGCATACTTCAGCTCACAGTATCGGTTTGCAAACTTTACTGGGTCAGTGGCGGGAAGTAGCTGGTCGGCCTTGTCCTGCGGGGTAAAGGCTTTCTCCCGCAAGGAGGCATCATGCATGAGGTCGATGATAGAAACGGAGGCTTCTCCTCTTTTCTTTTTGCCAGTAGTGGCCTTGCCTTTTCCCTTTCTCTGGGAATTTGACATCCTGAAAAACAGAAAACCAGGATATAATAAAAATAGGAAAGCAAATAGGCAAATAATCAAAGAAAACACAAAGTGGCAAAGGAGCAATAGGATAATGAATATGAGTTAAGGAAAATGTGCATTTAGGATTGTATAAGAGTGAAAAGTCTGAAAAGAAGAAAGCACAATCCAAAATGTAATTGAATGCAAGTTAAATAGAAAAATGAACATCATGCCTTGGTTAGAATGTTAAAAGAAAGTGAAAGAAAAGTAAGAAAAAGAAGTTTTGAAAAGGTTTGGTTGGTTAGAGTTAAAATTAGTGAGTTAGTGAAAATGGGTTAAAGTAAGAGGCATAATAAAAATAGTCCAAGTAACAAGTAATCACAGGTAGAAGCTATAGGTAATTCATATTCAAACAAGTAAAACAGCTTGATGATGATTCAAATAGAGATAAAGAAAGCAAAAATAGGAATCAAACATCAAAATTGCAGTTGATGAACCAGGAGATCAAAGAAAATAAGAATGCGTGCTGAAGCATTCATGAATTGGTTTGGTGAAATTATAGGAAAGCACAGTTGAAAATGCCAAAACCAAGACATGAACAGAAATAATTTATAGAAATTTAGGCAGCATTCCGGCTAAAATAGGACTTTCCCGGAAAATAAACAGCAATCAAGCAGTTCATATGAATCCAAATTAAAGCTCGCAATTACATATACGGAATATAAACATGAAAGTTCAATGTAAAGAGCAGCAAATGCAGGAAAGTACAGCATATGAATATGAACACAGCAACAGTAGAATTGCAGATTTGATAAAATAGAAACAAGAACAGTGCAAATAAACAGACCTAAATCCACTAACCACATCCTAGACTACCTAACAACCTAAAATCCACTACAACATACATATCTAACTATCCTAACATGAACATAAACGAAAAAATAAGAATAAACTACGAACGGATAAAAAGGATTGCGTGTTGCGGAACCTGGTAGGCGTAAGAAGGGGGTTGGGGTAGAGAGGTGGCTGGGGGGTGGTGGAAGTGGCGTTCGGCGCGGCGGCTGGCGGTGGTGCTGCGGTGGGGTTGCGGTTCAGAGGCAGCGGCGGTGGTCGGAGATGGTGGTTGTTGTGATCGGAGAAGAAGAGAGGGAGGAGAGGGTTTCAGGGGAGCTTCGCGAATGTAGGGTTCGCGTGGCTGGGGGGGATTATAAATTCAAATCCACATGGCCGCATGGGGCACGCGGTCGCGTGGTTGGGGTGAAAATGGGGGTAACGCGATCGCGTGGGGCGCGCGATCGCATGGAGGGGGTAAAAGAAGGGATGACGCGATCGCATGGGGCATGCGATCGCGTCGCTGGAAATTGTGCTAAACGCATGAATCCAGCGTCGTTCCAGCGTAACTCTCTGTCTCCTATTGGGATTTGTGCAATCTATGCGACGTGATCGCGTCGCTCACACGGTCGCGTGGGATTGGTTGTGTGCATGTGACGCGATCGCATGGGGCATGCGATCGCGTGGGCCATGTTGTGCTAGATGCACAATGGCTGCACGATTCCAGCCCAACTTTCTGGACGTTGGATCTTTACACCGATCTCCAGGTCACGCGGCTGCGTGGATGACGCGGTCGCGTGGGAAGCGTAGTTTGCCATTTGACGCGATCGCATGGATGATGCGGTCGCATCGCGCACCCTTTTTTTTATGCAGTGTGCAAAATGCAATGCTTAATGTGAATGCTATGCATGATTCCAGGTTCAATAAAATAAAAATAAAATTCAAAGACAAAAAAAAAACGAAATAAAATTAAAATTGCAAAAGGAACGATCATACCATGGTGGGTTGTCTCCCACCTAGCACTTTTAGTTAAAGTCCTTAAGTTAGACATTGGAAGGGCTTCCTGTTTTAGTGGCTTGTGTTTAAATTCATCCAGAAATCTCCACCAATGCTTGGAATGCCAATAGCCTCCGGGGTCCCAAACTAGGCTTGTAAAGCTTCCGAGCAGCTTCAAACAGATTTTCAGGCTCCCGGGGTGACAAATGTCAGAATTGATTCCAGGATCCCAAGCCTTGTTTTTAAATTCGCCTCCGTCTTGATCTATATTTTTCCATTCGGGCGATTTAGAAAGTGGGTTCTCACCATAGTGACCAAACGTTTTCCGAGATCCATTCAATTGAGCTTGATACCAATCCGTGAACTTCAACTTGAAGCGTGGAACCTTATTGAACCTTGTACACCAGCTCTGAGCACGAGCCATTTCCCTCTTACTCCACAGAGAGCTCTAAGCTGGCCATCTGTTTCAAGTAAACTATATTCAAGCGAATAAGTAAAGTTAAAGGTTAAGGATTGTACCCACTTGAAGCTTGTATTAGGCGGTAATGGCCTTGGGGAAGGTGTTTCTGGTGGTTCTGTAAGTTCTACTCCCTTGTGCTCGTCTGTGAATTCTTCCACTTCTTCGCAAGATTCTTCAAATGCATCTGTATCCTGGTCAAAGTCTTCTATGTCTTCCTCATCACTCGAGTCATAGATGGGAGGTTGAGAGAAATTTACCTCTGTATCATCTTCGTATTTATTTGGGGAAGATTCTTCGATCTTAGAGAATTCACTTGCGGATGCAAGTTCATTACTAAGAGAGCTTGACTTTTGACTATCATCATCAAGGGAATTTGTGTCCTGGGTTATTCCGTCTAGTTCTTCATAAATGACTTGCCTCGGGGATTGTGCTCTATCCTCCTTAGCATCAACTGTAACGTCCTTGACGGAGTTCTCCTCAACTCTGGATTCCCATGGAGGTTCAGCGTCTCCTAGATCTTCAACCAACTCTTCTTCTTGTACAATGATAGCTTCTTCTGCTTGTTCTAGTATGAATTCATGCTCTGTCTTGTCCACTGGAGTTTCTAATATCTCCTTCATGCTATGCTCTTCATTAGATTGTCCACATGTGTCTAGAAACTAATTGAATTACTGCTTGCTCCAGTTGTCGAATAGTTGTTTGAAGTTTATTTACTGTTTCCTTGAGGCAAACCTCTGATTCTCGGGGTGATGGATTTGGACATGATACATAGGAAAGTGGTGGTGCCTGGGAGTGACTGGATTGGAACTGGGGTAAGGAAGGATTATACGGTGGTGAATGGCGAAAAGAAGCTTGTGAGTGTGGTGGTTCGATGTCATGTTGAGAGGGTGGTCTATAGGCGCGGGGTGGGACTTGTTGGTAGTTACAAGGTTGTCCACCATATCTATCAGCTGAATATGCATTGTAGAATGGTCTTTGTCCATGATATCTTGGAGGGTGTTGTTGCCTAAAGGGTTGATTAGATTGGTCTGAATTTCCTTCAACAAGGTTAGAACCAAACTCAAAGCGAGGGGGTGAGAATTCATGGTAGCAAATAAAAATAAAAAGGGAGAAACGAAAATAAATAAACAAGCAAAAGAAAAATATTTACAATAACCAATAATAAGGCACACAATAGCAGTTCCCCGGCAACGGCGCCATTTTGACGATCGAGATTTTTGCCAGTAAAGAATGTCATAAAAACAGTCGCGTTGTAGATATAGTCTCTAAACCAACAAAAATCCCTTTTGTGCAAACGTTTTGGTTGTCACAAGTAACAAACCCCTTTTTAAATTGTTAACCGAAGTATTCAAACCTCGGGTCGTCTTCTCAAGAAACTGCAGGGAAGTATGTTCTTATTATTGGCTATGAAGGTTGTAAATCGGGGTTGAGAGTAAAGAATAAATATGACAAATAATTTAAATGGAAATTAAAATAAATAAATACTGTAAGCAAACTTTTGGCAAGGTATGAGAAATTGGAAATCCAGACTTAATTATCTTTATCAATAATAATGAAAGTTGAATCTTAATTCCACTTAGTCAACCTTTGCTAAAGCAAAGAAAAGTCAAGGGACTAATTAGTTTGACCTTCGAATCCTAGTTATTTCCTAAGAAAAGATTGGGTTGATTGAAGTTTAGTTCAATTAGCAAAGATAACAGTTATCAATTATATTGAGCTAAGATAACTCCTGAGTTACTGATTTCTTAACCAAGACCAAAAGGGAAAAGAGTAAAATTACTGGAATAAAACTATCCTCAGATGGGAATAATTGCAACTAATGAATAAACTAAAGCAATCATAAACTGAAATACCTCAAATAACATTAATTCAAAATAGTGATCCGTGACATGGAAGAATTCATAAATTAAATAGCAAAAGTAGTCAATCCACTAAAATAATGGCATGAATAAAAGTAAAAGGGAAGCTTAAAGTAAAGGAGCACTAAACCTGGGATTGAGATTCACTCTTAAAACTAAGAGAAGTCTTAAATCCTAATCCTAAGAGAGAGAAGAGAGAACCTCTCTCAAAACTAAATCTAAATCATGAAAACTAAACTAAAGTGGAGAGCTCTCCCTGAATGGATGCCTTCCCTCACTTCATAACCTCTGGTCTATGCCTTCTGGACTTGGATTTGGGCCAAAAAGGGCTTCAAAAATCGCTGGGAGCGTTTTCTGCAATTTCTGGTGCGTGGCCTCTGTCACGCATCCGCGTGGGTCACGCGGTCGCGTTGGTCGGAGATTTTCCTTACCACGCGGTCGCGTCAGTCATGCGGCCGCGTCGCTGTTGATTCGCACTTGGCACGCGATCGTGTCGTCCATGCGATCGCGTGGATGCCAGTTTCTTCAAGGACTCCATTTTGTGATTTCCTTCCTTTTTTGTATGTTTCCTTTCCATCCTTTGAGTCATTCCTCCCTTTGAAGATCTGAAACTACTCAACACACTAATCACGGCATCGAATGGAAATAAAGGTAATTAAAATAACTAAATTAAAAGCATAGGAAACATGTTTTTCACATACATCACATAATAAGGAAGGGAAAGTAAAACCATGCAATTAACATGAATAAGTGGGTGAAGAATTGAATAAATCACTCAAACTAAGCACAAAATATACCATAAAATATGGGTTTATCAGTAGCAAAATCCATCTTATTAGTGTGGGCTTGGACTCTTGTTTGGTGAGCAAGTATTTGAGTGTTGCATGATCAGTGAATACAATTACTTTAGAGCCAATAAGATATGATCTAAATTTATCAAAAGTAAAGACAATGGCAAGTAATTCCTTCTCTGTAGTGGTAGAGTTCCTTTTATTCTCATTAAGAACCTTGCTAGCATAATAAATGACATGCACCAATTTGTCCTTCCTCTGTCCTAAAACAGTCCCCACAGCAAAATCTGATGCATCACACATCAACTCAAAAGGTAAATCCCAGCATGGTGGTGCTATAATAGGTGCAGAGGAGAGTTTGTTTTTAAGTTCTTCAAAAGCTAACATGCATTCATTATCAAAAACAAAAGGTACATTAGAGACAAGTAGGTTGCTCAGAGGTTTGGCAACCTTGGAGAAGTCTCTAATGAACCTCCTGTAGAAGCCAGCATGTCCTAGAAAACTTCAAACTGCCTTGACATTGCAAGGTGGAGGTAACTTTTCAATTACCTCCACCTTAGCCTTGTCCACCTCTATGCCCCTTTTTGAGATCTTATGACCAAGAACCACCCCTTTTGTAACCATGAAATGGCATTTTTCCCAATTTAAAACAAGGTTGGTTTCTTGGCATCTCTTTAGCACTAGGGCTAAGTGGTGTAAGCAATTAGAATATGAGTTACCAAATACAGAGAAGTCATCCATAAACACTTCAATAAATCTTTCAATCATGTTTGAAAATGTGGAGAGCATGCACCTTTGGAATGTTGCAGGTGCATTGCACAATCCAAAGGGCATTCTTCTATAAGCAAAGACACCATATGGACAAGTAAATGAAGTTTTTTCTTGGTCCTTGGGGGGTTGCAGCCAGAATAACCGTTCAAGAAGCAATAATACTCATGTCCTGCCAATCTTTCAAGCATATGATCCATGAAAGGTAAGGGGAAATGATCCTTCCTGGTGGCTTCATTAAGCTTCCTATAGTCGATGCACATGCGCCAGCCAGTCACTGTTCTGGTAGGTATCAGCTCATTCTTCTCATTGGGCACAACAGTGACTGAAGAACTGAAGACTAATGGTTTAGAAGTTATAGTAAACTCTCGTTTCAAGTATAGTTACTAAACCAAGCAATCAACCTTTCTTACAAAAGTTTTGGTTGTCACAAGTAACAAAACCCTTTAAAATTGATAACCGAGTATTTAAACCTCGGGTCGTCTTCTCAAGGAATTGTAGGGAAGTATGTTCTTATTATTGGTTATGAGTCTTGTAAATTGGGGGCTTTGAAGTTTGGGCAATGGGCACAGGTATATTTATAAATTAAAGCAATAAAAATAAATAAGAGATTTTATGTAATTAATTTAAAAGCCTTGACCCGGAGAAGATTAATCGGAAGTTCTATCCTTGTTGGATTTTTCTTAAGATCAATTGATAATTGAAGGTTGCTTCTACTTGGTTATCCTTTACCAAGTAAAGTAAAAGAAAGTCAAGTAACTACTTCTATTCACAAGTTCTAATCCTCTCCCTTGGGAAGGATTAGCGTTAGTGACTCCTGGGATTGAGATTCACTCTTAAAACTAAGAGAAGTCTTAAATCCTAATCCTAAGAGAGAGGAGAGAACCTCTCTCTCTAAAAACTACATCTAAATCCTAAAATTGTGAATATGAAAGCTTGTTGATGAATGGATGCATTCTCCCACTTTATAGTCTCTAATATGTATTTTTCGGGCCGAAAAATAGGCCAAAAACAGCCCAGAAATTGCCCCCAGCATATTCTGGTATGTTCAAGTGGCGGAAAAGTGACGCGGAGGCGTCATCCACGCGTTAGCGTGGATTGAAGTTCGCAGATGCAACGCAGGCGCGTCATTCACACGTTCGAGTCACCTAACTTCGGGGCAGCTATGACAAATTATATAAAAAATCGAAGTCCCGGACGTTAGCTTTCCAACGCAACTAGAACCGCATCGTTTGGACCTCTGTAGCTCAAGTTATGACTGTTTGAGTGCAGAGAGGTTAGGCTGGACAGCTTTAGCAGTTCCTTCAGTTTCTTGTATTCCTTCCACTTTTGCATGCTTCCTTTTCATCCTCCAAGCCATTCCTGCCCTGTAATCTCTGAAAACACTTAACACACATATCAAGGCATCTAATGGTGATAAGAGAGGATTAATATTAGCAATATAAAGGCCAAAGAAGCATGTTTTCAATCATAGCACAAAATCAGGAAGGAAAACATAAAGCATGCGATTAGTTTGAATAAGTGAGTAAAGAGTTGATAAAAACCACTCAATTGAGCACAAGATAAACCATAAAATAGTGGTTTATCAACCTCCCCACACTTAAACATTAGCATGTCCTCATGCTAAGCTTAACAGAAGCTATAAAGAAGTGAAGAGGAATGATAGAGAGTATGCAATGCAACCTATCTATGTGAATGTAACTACATGCAAAATGTTTCTACCTACTTAGTTAAAAGTAAATAAATCCTTCAAGAAGAAATATGAACTGGATTTCACTAATTCAAATCATGAAATGAAGTACAAATAGACTTGCAAGAAGAAAATAGCTCATGAAAGCAGGGAACAAGGGATTGAGCATCGAACCTCACCGGAAGTGTATACGCTCTAATCACTCAAGTGTTTGAGGTTCGATTCTCTCAATTCTCTACTAACCTTGCTTTCTAAGGCTTGCTCTTCATCTAACAATCAACAAAAATTTAATGCACAGATACACATATCAAGAGGTCTTTTAAGGGTTGTAATGGGGTTAGGGTCAAGGTAGGATTGTATTTGGCCAAGTGGACTAAAATTTGAATCCTTAATTAACTTAAACTTTAACCATATGGGTATGTAAGCTCAGTGAAACAAAGGCCTCAATCATGTAAGTGTATGCATACATCAAACCATGGAAATATAGAATTAAGCAAGACAAAGATCACAGTTTTAGAGAGAAAAACACACACCAAAAATAAAATATTGGTTGGTAAAATGCAACCAATTCAAATAGGCTCAAAAATCTCACAGGTTTTGTGTGTTCGAGCTCTAAACTATGTTCTAGTATAATATTTCTTCAAACAAGTGTAACATTAAATTTTATTCAAATTAGTGAAATGCTCTAAAAGTTTCTGAAAAAGGAAATATTACTTCAACCAAGTGGTAAAATATGCACAAAATCAAACAGATATGCAATCAAACATGTAAATGCAACAACTAACAAGGAAAATAAAATATTGGTGTCGAGAAGAAAATACTAACCCATGGAGATCGGTATCGACCTCCCCACACTTAAAGATTGCACCGTCCTCGGTGCATGTTGAGATGTGCAGAAGGAAGGGTTGTTCCAACTGGCGCTTTTCTCCAAAGATTGTGCAGATGGACTTGTCTTGTTTCCCCATGTAAACGTCTTCCGGTTCCCTTCCAGGTGGCCATCCTGAAAGAAAAAGGGAAGAAAAATAATCCAGAAATAGAGATAAGAAAATAAATGAAGTATGGGTGGGTTAATTCCAATTGATAAGGGTCTTATTTACATGGAAACTTCAACATGTACGTGAGAAAATAATAGAAGCACATGGCATACCAATGGTGCAGGATTTGCAACAAAGGGAGGAAAGGGTGTGGGTAATGCAAAATAGTATAAGTGCATATCAAATCAAAAGGAATATCAGTATTATAAAAATTAGCATTGACTTATAAATAATAATACCCAATTAGAATAAAACAAGTCATGAAGCACCAAGATAATACCAGAAAAGATATAACAGTTGAATAAGAACATTTGAACACCAATGGTAAAATAATAAATTTAGAAAAGAAAATAAAAATATGCACAAAATTAAAATACAATGAATGAAATATGCAAATAAATTAAGTAAAATAGAATGAAGGTGAAAAGGAATGAGAAGTGAAAGAAATAAAGTGAGAAAGAAAGAAGAAAGAAGAAAAGATAGAAGAATTTAGGATTGGGAAAGAAAAGATAAGATATTTGGCTGATCTGGATAAGCTGTGCGCCGCATGTGACGCGAACGCGTGAGTGACACGATCGCGTGGTGCGCGATAAGGTCAGGTGACGCGGACGCGTGGGTCACGCGATCGCGTGGGTCACGCGATCGCGTGGGTCACGCGATCGCGTGGCCTGATTTGTGCGATTAGCGTGAGTACAGCCTCGCGTTCGCACAACTCTCTGTTTGAAATTCTTTTGCCAAATTTTTGGGTGACGTGGTCGCGTGGTTGGCGCGAACGCATCAATGGCCATTTTCTTAAAATGACGCGGTTGCGTGGTAGGGCTTGGGCTTCCAGCACGAGTCCAGCCCAATTCTAGCTCAACTTTTGGCCATACACCTTTTTACGTCGATTTACAGGGCCACGCGGTCGTCGCGTGGGTGACGCGGACGCGTGGGGAGGCATTTTTCCCACATGACGCGGACGCGTCAACGACGCTACCGCGTCGCGTGTGTGTTTTTTTTTTTATGCAGTATGCAGAATGCAATGCTTAATGTGAATGCTATGCATGATTCCGGGTTCAATAAAATAAAATAAAACTCAAAAACAAACAAAACTAAATAAAATTAAAATTTAAAAAAAGAAAGATCATACCATGGTGGGTTGTCTCCCACCTAGCACTTTTAGTTAAAGTCCTTAAGTTGGACATTTGATGAGTTTCCTGTTATGGTGGCTTGTGCTTGAACTCATCCAGGAATCTCCACCAATGTTTGGAATTCCAGTAGCCTCCGGAATCCCAAACTAGGCGCAGAAAGCCTTCAAGTAAGTTAAAGCAAGTGATAAGGCTCCAAGAGTGTTGATTGCCAGAATGAATTCCGGGGTCCCAAATCTTGCTTTTGCACCTATCTTCTTGTTGATCATCATGATTCCATCCGGGTAGCAAGCAATCTGAATTCTCAGTGAAGCGTCCAAACAACATCCTAGACCCATTCAGTCGAGCTTTACACCAACCTTTGCATTTAAACTTTGGATATGCAACCATATTGAACCTTGCTTGACAACTCCAACCACTAACCATCTTCCTCTTACTCTTAATGCCACAAAGAGCTCTAAGTTGACTATCCGTCTCCAATAGCCCATATTCAAGTGGAATTAGAAAGCTAAGGGATATGAATTTTACCCACTTGAATGTTGTGAAGGATGATGGCAACTAGGGGGAGGTATTTCTAACGAATTGGCAAGCTCCACTCCCTTGTGCTCTTCTCTAACAACTTCCACCTCCTTGTAAGCTTCTTCAATTTCAACCTCTTCCTCTTGGTAGCTTTCTTCCAATTCAATCTCTTCTTCATTGCTCACCAAGGGCATGGGAGGTTGTGCTTCTTCTTCTATAATCCCCATCTCTTGATCAACCTCTTCCAAGTCTTCAACTATGATATGCCTTGGAGGTTGTACACCCTCCTCAGCATCAATTTCAATCGCCTTGGAAGGAGGTTCTATGATTGGACTTTTCAATGGAGGTACAACATCTCTTAAGTCTGCAACCACTTCTTCCTTTTTAATAATTGTTGCTATGTCCAGTTGTTTAAGTATAAAATCGTACTCATCCTCGATGATTTTCTTTCCATGACAACTCCGTTCAACTACTCCTTCATCTTCAAAGGTCTCTCCTACCTTTACCCGTAGGGCCTCCTCTGGCTCTTTATGAAGTATGGATTCACGAAGATGATTCCTCCTTTCCTGTTCCATATCAATAGCATAATTGGGATCATCTTGCTCTTGGATTGATGGATGTGGGTGCTCTTCCATGGAGGGTGGTGATGGGATGAAAAGATCATTATGTGGTTGAAAAGGAAGTGCACTAGAGCTTGAGGATTGAATATTGGAGGCAGAGGGTTGGTTCATGCGGGATATAAGATTTTGGAGTGTAGAGGTGAGACCAATGATGTTAGAGATGAGTGTATTGTTATCCAATGGAGGTTGTGGTGGATCTATGTATGGTTCATTTGGTTCATAGGGTGGTTGGTATGGTGGATGCGGGTTAGGGTCATATGGTGGTGTTTGGTGGTAAGGGGCTTGTGAGTATGGTGGTTCAAAGTTGTGTTGAGGAGATGGGTCATAGGTATATGATGGGGGCCCACCATATCTATTGTTTTGGCATGCATTATAGGATGGTCGTTGTCCATGGTATCTTGGAAGATGATGTTGCCGAAAGGGTTGATCAGTTCCTCGTGGCTCCTTCCATCACTGATTGTTTTGACCTTGATGCATGTTCTTGTTATAGTTTCCATTCCTTGCAACAGTATTGGAACCAAACTCAAAGCAAGAGGGGTGAGAACTCATAATAGTAAATAAAAATTAAAAACGAAAATAAAAATAAATTTTAAATTAAAAGGTTATTTAAATTTTGAATTTAAAAATTAAATTTTGAAATTTGAAATTTAAATTTTGAAATTTGAATTTTTGAAATTTGAAATTTGAAATTTGAAATTTGAATTTGAATATTGAATTTTGAAATCTGATTTTTGAAATAAGATAAGATAAGATTTTAAAAAAGATATGAATTTTGGAAAAAAATTTGAATTTTGAAATTTAAATTTTTAAAATTTTTAATTTTGAAATTTGAAATTTGAATTTTAAATTTTTAAATTTGAATTTTGAAAATTGAGATTTGAAATTTTGAAATTTGAGTTTTAAATTTTGAATTTTTTTTTAATTTAATGAGGAAAGAGAAAAACAATAAAATGACACCAAACTTAAAAATGTTTAGATCAAAACGAAGAAAACAATTAAGAACAACTTGAAGGTCAAGATGAACATGAAGAACAACTTGAAGATCAAGATGAACACCAAGAAAAAAATTTTTTGAAAAATTTTTTTTAATAACTAAATAAAAACCAATAACCTCTTAATTTACAAAAAAAAAAGTAAAAATAAAAACAAAAATAAAAACAAATAAACAAGCAAAAAGCAAATATTTACAATAACCAATAATAAGGCACACGTTTGCAATTCCGCGGCAACGGTGCCATTTTGAAAGAACTGAAGATTGATGGTTTAGAAGTTATAGTAAACTCTCGTTGCAAGTATAGTTACTAAACCAAGAAATCAACCATTTTTACAAAAGTTTTGGTTGTCACAAGTAACAAACCCCTTTAAAATTGATAACCGAGTATTTAAACCTCGGGTCGTCTTCTCAAGGAATTTCAGGGAAGTATGTTCTTATTATTGGTTATGAGTCTTGTAAATTGGGGGTTTTGAAGTTTGGGCAATGGGCACAGGTATATTTATAAATTAAAGCAATAAAAATAAATAAGAGATTTTATGTAATTAATTTAAAAGCCTTGACCCGGAGAAGATTAATCGGAAGTTCTATCCTTGTTGGATTTTTCTCAAGATCAATTGATAATTGAAGGTTGCTTCTACTTAGTTATCCTTTACCAAGTAAAGTAAAAGAAAGTCAAGTAACTACTTCTATTCACAAGTTCTAATCCTCTCCCTTGGGAAGGATTAGCGTTAGTGACTAGAGAGCCAGCCAACAATAAACCCAATTACAATTTAACTCTTGAGTAATTCAACTCAAGGGTCTCCAAATATCAATCAACTCCAAAATCAAGTTAGGATCTAACTTAGAACATCAATTAATAACAAACAATAGAAGAAGTGATAAATCTGAAATACCTCAATTATATTAAGTAAAATATTCAAATCTTAACATGGAAAAGTTCATAAATTAAATTGGAAAATTAAATAAAAGAAACATTGAACCTGTGATTGAAGTTGTAAGTTGAAATAACAAAGTTGAAATCCTAATTCCTTTAAGAGGAATCCTAATCCTAAGAGAGAGGAGAGAACCTCTCTCTCTAAAAACTACATCTAAATCCTAAAATTGTGAATATGAAAGCTTGTTGATGAATGGATGCATTCTCCCACTTTATAGTCTCTAATCTATATTTTCCGGGCCAAAAACTGGGCCAAAAACAGTCCAAAAATCGCCCCCAGCGTATTCTGGTACGTTCAGGTCGCGGCAAAGTGATGCGGAGGCGTCATCCACGCGTTAGCGTGGATTGAAGTTCGCAGATGCGACGCGGGCGCGTCATTCACGCGTTCGCGTCGCCTAACTTTAGGGCAGCTATGAAAAATTATATATCAAATCGAAGCCCCGGACGTTAGCTTTCCAACGCAACTAGAACCGCATCATTTGGATTTCTTTAGCTCAAGTTATGATCGTTTGAGTGCAGAGAGGTCAGGCTGGACAGCTTTAGCAGTTCCTTCAGTTTCTTGTATTCCTTCCACTTTTGCAGGCTTCCTTTTCATCCTCCAAGCCATTCCTGCCCTGTAATCTTTGAAAAAACTTAACACACATATCAAGGCATCTAATGGTGATAAGAGAGGATTAATATTAGCAATATAAAGGCCAAAGAAGCATGTTTTCAATCATAGCACAAAATCAGGAAGGAAAACATAAAGCATGCGATTAGTATGAATAAGTGGGTAAAGAGTTGATAAAAACCACTTAATTGAGCACAAGATAAACCATAAAATAGTGGTGTATTAGTGACCCCTCCTTTCTTAGGAACTACTTGCACATGGCTCACCTAAGGGCTGTCTGAGATGGGGTAAATCACCCCTACATGCCATAACTTCAACACTTCTTTTTGGACCACTTCATTCACTACAAGATTCTTACTAATTGATGGAGGTTTTAGAGTGGAGGTTTTTAAAAACCTCGACAACATGATCTATTTGTGACAATTTACAAAACTCTCAAAAATAAAAATCTCAATATTTTAAAGGCCCAAATAAACTCCCAAAGCCCATAGTAAAGATGCAAACAAAGGTTAGCTTCGAGTAGCTTCGAGTGAGATGGAGAGTGAGCAAGACCTAATCGTAACCATCGTCTTCGCCGTCGCGGTGCCGTTGCTACCGCCACTGCCACCGCCACCGCCACTGCCACCGCCACCGCTATAGCCATTCATCTGCCAGCGGCGAAGAAAGCGACGAAAAGCAAAGCTTCTCCTCCAAAAACAAATTCTCTTCCCGCAATGCTTTTTTCAAGTACGATTTCGTTAAGGTCCGTTTTGAAACCTCAATTTCAATATAGATATCGAAAATTTTCTTCATTGCATGAATGCACATAATCAATCATTTTGGAATCTATTTTCTGTTCAGTTTCAATTGGTTTATTTGCTTCTATAGTGCGAATATCGATTCCCTTGTGTTTTATGCTTATAGGTGAAGGTGCGGTTGGGTGATAATGCGGATCACTACAATGTTCTATCCAGATTTTTGCTTAGTAGGATGCTAACTGTAACCAAGGTATGAAAATCCACTTTTCAATTGTTCATTCTGCTTATGAGTTACTTTAGATGGATAGGACTGAGATTGGATTGTGTTGAAAAGTGTTGTGCTTTCCCTTATAGACTGGATTTAATGCTGCAATGTGGATTTGATTTGGTTAGTATCATTTGTGATTTGCTTGTTGGTTGCAGATTCCAAATCATGTAGCTATTAAAATTTCTCTTGAACTGAAGAAACTGCTCATTGACAATAGCCTTCAAGATGTGTATGAATTATTCGATAACTATTTCAGTGGGTCAATTCCAGAGCGGATAGGCCAAAAGAAAAACCTGCCGTTTCTTGATTTCTCTCAAAACTTGTTCTACAAAACCATTCCTTCAAATTTAGATGACGTCATTAGAATGACTAGATATTGGGAAAATTCATTTCTCTGTCTTTCTAATACCATCCACTGTATTCTAATGATACTGATCTTTATTGCTGGTGGTAACTTTCTGCTTTTGGTAGGGAAATGGCCAGTGCTGGTTTATCTGGAACTCTTTCGTCAGAAATTGGAAATTTGAGCCATCTCCGAACATTGTGAGTGTCTCTCTTATTCTCCACATAAATTGCCTATACTTTTCAAACTTAATGGTGAATTGTGGTGTATTGTTGACTCAGCAGTATCTGAAAGATGCCTTGTTTATTATGCTTTTTGTTCATAAATAGTCATAATAACCTTCCACTAATTTTTAATAGATTCCAAACAACGGTAGGAGAAAAATAAGTAGTCATAAAATACAATGAACTCATTTTATCATGTGACTAAGTGAGTTTTTTCATTGCTGAACTTAGGTTACTGCAGAACAATCAGTTATCTGGTTCTATCCCGACTAAGATAGGCAAGTTGTCAGAGCTTCAAACTCTAGACCTTTCCAGTAACCAGTTTGTTGGAGAAATTCCTAGTTCTTTGGGCTTATTGTCTCAACTAAGTTACTTGTGAGTATGTCTTAACAAATAGATAGATGATGATGTTATTTTAACCCTGTTTTTTTTTGTTCCCCTTAAATTTTAATTTTATTCATTAGTGTTTCTCTAACTCCATGGTTCCTAATTCAATCATGCCAAGCTTTTCAGGTGGCTCGGCAAAAATAATCTATCTGGACAGATCTCTAACTTGACAGGTCTTTCATTCTTGTATGTCCTCTACTCCTCTATGAAACTATGTAATACTTTTACCTCCTCAATCAGTTAAGTACAGCTCCATAACCTTATATTGTTTGTAGGGACTTGTCATTTAATAATCTCAATGGTCCCACTCCAAAAATTTTGGCAAAAGGTTACTGTGTGGAAAACGATCCAACACGAAACTAACCGGCAAGTGCACCGGGTCGCATCAAGTAATAAAACTCACGGGAGTGAGGTCGATCCCACAGGGATTGAAGGATTGAGCAATTTTAGTTTAGTGGATGACTTAGTCTAGCGAATCAAGAGTTGATTTGAGTGGTTTGTATTCGACAGAAGCTAAATTGCATGAAATTAAAAGGGAGAAGGACAATTGGCAAGAACTTAAAGTGCAGAGAAATTAAAGAGGCTGAATCTTAAAGTGCAAGTAATATAAATTGCAGAAACTTAGATTGCAAGAAATGTAAATTGCAGAATCTTAAAGTGCAAGAAATGTAAATGGCTTGAATTGTAAAGGGAATTGGGAATTGGATTTGCAGAAATTAAACAAGGAAAAGTAAAATGCAATAAACAAAAAAGTAGAAGATGACTTGAATTAAACCGGATCTAAAACGGAAATGAGAAAAAGCTTGGTGTAGCAATGAAATAAAGAAATTGAAATTTAAAACTGTAGATCTCAGGACTCAAGAGACTAGATAGCTGAGTCTAGATCTTACTGCTTTCCTAGATCCAGCAAGAATCAATTGCAAAGGAAATAAAGAAGTGTGAATTGCAGAAAGAGTAGAAGAAGAAGCAATTAACAGAAAAGGAAATTCAATTTTGCAGAAAATTAAACAAGATCTCAAGCTGAGATTGAAACAGAAGTTCTTCAATTCTCCACCCAAGATCCAAAGCAAGAAAAGTAAAGAGTGCTCAAGCAAGAACAAGGAAGAAGAGAGATCAATTCTCCTTCCCAATTCTCTAGAATTCTAAAGCAACAAATCAAAAATGTAAAGGTGAGCTCTCTGTAAGTGTTCCAAGAATTCTAAAGGAAAAGCTCCCGGAAAAACTTAAATCCTAAGCTATTTATACACTTTCTTTAAATGGTCTTCAAGCCTTGAATTGGGCCTTTGCTCTTGATGGAATTGGGTTGAGAAAAGCCTCTGTTGATTGCTCTTGGAGTTGGAGAGAAATCCATTGTGAACCGGGCTATAAATCATAAAAGCTTGAGTCAAAGTTTGAGGCAAACTTTGGCTCAAGCTTTTCATATCAGCTGCCCTCATTTGCTGCTACCAACGTTTGGGCTAAAGTTTGAGGTCAAACTTTAGGCCAAACGTTGATCCCCTTGTGTGCATATGTGGCGCCAATGTTTGCCAAAAAGTTTGAGGCAAACGTTGGCGCAAGCTTTTCTCCTCCAGGGTATGTTGGTGTGGCGCCAACGTTTTCCAAAAAGCTTGAGGCAAACGTTGGCGCAAGCTTTTCTCCTCCAGGGTGTTGGTGTGTGGCGCCAACGTTTGCTAAAAAGCTTGAGGCAAACATTGGTGCAAGCTTTTGCTCCAACCAATGTGAATTCACTCTTCCAAAAGCTTGAGCTAAAGTATGAGGCAAGCTTTTGCTCAAGCTTTTTGTTCTCTCTTGCTCCTTGCCCTTTCTTCTTTCTTCAACCTTCTTCAAAGCTCTTTTCACCTATCATCAATCAACCAAACACATCAAAGCTATGCTCAAAATCATGAGTTTGTTATTCTTTCATAATATATGACAATTATAGCATAAAATCTCATGAAATTGCATTAATTCATCCATGGTTGATTGAATCAAAGGAAATATGAAATTTCACCCAATTGGCTTACTTATGGCTCAAGAAAGTGCATAAAATCAATTGAAAACAAAATAAAAAGACTAGTGAAACTAGGCTAAGATGACTTGTCATCACAGGTGAGTTCTTTAATTGTATTAGATTTTTTGCCTAGATATGCAACAGCTAAATTCTGATTATCCTATTAAAAAGAAGAAACACTTGTAGCACTTTTGTTTTTTTTTTCTAAATTTCCTTTAATCATGCATTAATTGACACTATACTTCTTTTATCATAGTATTTCAGGAAATAACTTCCTTTGTACATCTCCTTCTGAACATTGTATGGACATTTCAAAACCACTAAACGATAATACATTTAACTTTTGTTCATTTTATTAATAATCGATTGTTTTATTTATGAACATTTGATAATGAACAGAACTTAATGATTTAGATTTTAGTGTGATCTAATTGCTTTTCTAGTGGGGCTTATTTACTGCAACTGCATAATTATGAATCATGCTGAACTCTTAACATATCATTTGCAAGTGATAATCAAGTGAAACCTATTTATATGAGAATGCTCCTTATAATGATAGTAACCTTTTATGCCATTTTGTACATACTTAGTTTTTCAGGCATCATTTTAGATTTTCTCATCTTGCTTTTTGAATGACTTAAGATATGAAACCGGTAAAATTTATTTTCAGGATGAAGCTTTTTACTGTAGTATTATTGGTATTCTTTGGTTTCAAAAACAAAATTTAATCTTAATAAGATAAGTAGCTAATTGATAAACAAGTAGCTGTTGACACTTTTTACAAACTAGGTAAGCTTACATTTTCATTCAACAAGGCATTTAAGTTGATAGTGCATTAATTTTTCTTCAAATGCTATTGAGTTTATAACTATGATTTTATATACATAATAATTATAAAAAAATTAACCTATCTTTTTTTTTGGGTCTATTAGCTTTTGAAGTCAAGGCTTTGAAGTGTAGAAATATATAAATATAGCCTTTTTTTTTTGCTTAAGCTGTTGTGTAACACTACTTAAGCTTTTGAAGTCAATAGCAGAATCCACTTTTGTTGTTCCAACTTAGTTGACACATGCTTGCTTTGATTATTTATTGGTAAGAGTAGTTATTCTTGACTAAAAATTAATCCATCCAAATTTTGAAAAGGAAAAGTAAACTAGTTGGTTTAGATTGTTAGAAAAATAAACTAAATTTTGAATAAATATTTTATTTATTTATTTATATATTGTATGCTACAAAAGAATTTCAGGTTTTTATGATGGCTGAGTCAGGGGTGAAAAAATTCAGCCTAAACATCAAGAAGACTGGAAAAGTTGTGCTCCCTAAAAATGAAAAAGGTACGATCCCCAAAAAGCTTCAAAATGTTCTTAAGGTAGGTCAATCAATTATATTTTCAGCTCATGGACATGTTATTGTTAATTAGCATTTCATTTCACTTTATGGACATGTTCTATCTTATAGAAAATCTTATTTTTGTACATGCAGTTTTTTTGGATCTTAGTGGAGTATTGTTTTAAAGCCAATAGTGAGACAATAATATAAACCATGCATTTTAGGTCCATATTACTAATGCTAAAATATGGAATGCATAGGATCCAAGTATCAAGGAACTGGCTGAACAAATTAGCTTGAGGAGAGAATGGCACGCATAAAAGAAGATCCATCTTTAAAGCATATTTTAGATGAGATAGAGACTAGTGGTCCTACTGCTATGATGAGGTTTGGATGGCAAAATTTCTTATTTTTTTGGCCATTTCAAAATTTCTATCAGTTCAATGTTTTCCAAATTTTAAATAGTTTCTAAAGTATTTCAGGTTGTTTGTGCAATTTGTAACACTAAGCAGCCGGTAAATATTTTCTTCCAACTTATTTCTTGGAGATGGACTAGGCTGAATTTGATGCATAATTCCAGCTAGGAATTGTTAATATTCTTGCTTCCTCAATGATGCTGAATGTTTTTTAAATCAATTTGCAGATAGAAAAACAACAGTTTCGTTGTGATGATTGTGGAATCTGTAGGTGCGGTTCACTTAGCTGTATTTGAGTATATCCATATCTTATGTCACCTGAATTTATGACATACAAGTTAATTTTTTATGATCTAATTTGAAAACAGGGTTGGTGGTCAAGAGAACTATTTCCACTGCAAAAAGTGTGGTATGCATTCATCATTCAATCAGCATTATGCATTTTTTTTTCTTTCCCTTTTGTTTGTTTTCTCTAAGCTTGTCCATACTTTGTTTTTCTGTGAATAATTAGAAGAATTTACTGCTTTCAGGCTTTGGTTTATCAGTATCATTGAATAATTTTTAAATTTAGCTTGATCAATGGCATGCAAGGTCATGCTATTCATAGAATAATTTTTTGTGAATAATCTGCAGACTGCAGGGTCATCCTATTTAGTTACACTATATGACAATCATTTGTGTGGAGAACTCCATGGGCATGTGCATTAATGAAGCTGCTGTTATTGCAATTATGTAGTTATATGATATTGAAACATTGAAGTTATTTTATTTTATTTTTTTAATGAAAAACAAGTAATAGTTATGAAGAACAATATCATATGCAATTATGTTTGGAACTATTGACATTGAGAACTTTTATATATAGAGTTATCTTATATTGAGAAATTATTATTTTTTTGGTGTCATTGAGAAATTATTGTGCTATAAAAGATTTAGTTTTTAAATTTTAATGTTAAAAAAATTTAATTTGAGTAATGTGTAAATGAGAAAATTAATTTGTGGAGGTTTTAAACTGCCACAAAAGTGATTTAAAATTGCCACAAAACACCAGTATAAAACTCCCACTAAACACACACAAAACCCCCACTGAATAGATTGTGGAGGTTTTTAAAAAACCCCATAAAAAACCTCGTGGCACCTCAAATTTTGAAGGTTTTAGAAACCCCCAAAAACCATTTGGTGGGGGTTATAAACCTCCACAAATAAGAAAAAAAACCTCCACAAATAAACAAAAACCTTGTAGTGATTCATGGTCTGATTCAGCCTTTTTGTTGCTGTCTTGAGGGCTTAACACCTTCTTCAAGTAGGATCTTGTGCATGCACATTGAAGGACTGATTCCTTTTAAGTCTACAAGCGTCCAACCTATAGCATCCTTCTGTTGTCTCAGCACTTGGATAAGCTCCTCTTCTTGCTCCTTACTCAAGCTTGAATTGATGATCACTGGGTAAGTGTTGTTGTCACCCAAATATGTATATTTTAAGCTTGGTGGTAAGGTCTTCAGCTCTAGTTTTTGTGCTTCCACTTCCTTGCTGTCTTTGGCGTTTAACATGATTGAATTCTCCATGGTTCCTTGGGGTAGTTCTCTACTTGATGCTTGCTGCTCTAACTCAATAGTTCCTTCACATTGTTCTTCTTCCAAAACTTCTTGAAATATCTGTTCTATGGTGTCCACCATTATGCATTCTCCTATGGATTCCTTGGGGTAACTCATTGCTTTGAAGACATTGAAGACCATCTTCTCTTCATTCAATCTCAAGACTAATTCCCCTTTTTGCACATCAATGATAGCTCCAGAAGTAGCTAGAAATGGCCTTCCTAGGATGATTGGTGTGTTGGCCTCTTCCTCCATATCCAACACAACAAAGTCAGCTGGGAAAATGAACTTTCCCACCTTCACCAACAAGTCTTCCACTACCCCATGTGGGAACTTGAATGTCCTATCAGCCAATTGGAGTGCCATTCTTGTTGGCTTGGCCTCCTCAATCTTCATCCTCTTTATCATGGTTAGGGACATGGGATTGATGCTAGCTCCTAAGTCACACAAGGCATTCTCAATGTTGATATCCTCTATGATGCAGGGGATTTGGAAACTCCCAGGGTCTTTCATTTTCTGAGGGAGCTTCTTTTGTATGATGGCACTACACTCCTCAGTTAACACTATAGTTTATTTTTCTTGTCATAAGCTCCTTAAAAAATTTGGCATAGAGTGGCATTTGCTCCAATGCCTCTGCAAATGGTATGTTGATTTAGAGCTTCTTGAAGATCTCTAAGAACCTAGAGAACTGGCCATCCTTCCCATCCTTCTTCAGCCTTTGTGGATATGGTGCCTTAGGCACATATGGCTTCAAGATTGGCTTTGGTGAGGATGGGGCAGGGGTCTTCTCTTTGTTCTTGTTTTTAGGCTTTTCTGCAGCTCTTTTTTCTTGATTGCTCTGGCTTGGGGTTGCTTCTTCTATAACTTTTCTACTTCTAAGTATGATGGCCTTGCATTCCCCTCTTGGGTTGGCCATGGTGTCACTGGGAAAGGTATGTGTAGGCATGGGAATTTTCTTGGATAGAATCCCCACTTGTGCTTCTAATTTTGAAATAGCCGTGCCTTGATTCTTCAGATTTGATCTATACTCTTCTTGGTTGGCATCTATCCTCTTGTCAGCTTGTGTTTATCTGTCCAAAAGAGTGGAAATAGCTCCTGTCAGTTGTGATGACAATTGTGCTATTACAGCCTCTACTCTCTCAAAGTTTCTCTTGATCTCACATGGTTGCATGGTTGAGGTTGATGTGTCTTGATGGTGGTTGTTGTGCATTTGTTGGGTAGAATGATATGATGTGTTTTGTACATTATGGTAGGGTCTGTTATTACTTGATTGATGGTTGTGATTATGGTATTAATTGGCTTGGTATGGCTTGGTATGATCTTGATTGTGGCTTTGTTGGTTCCCCCACCTAAAATTTGGGTGGTTCTTCCAACCTGTATTGTATGTCTTGGAATTTCGATCATATGGTGGTTTGGAATTATTCACATAGTTGGCTTGCTCTCATTCACAGTCAACTTCTGGTGCATCTCCTTCTTGTTGAGGGGCTTGGGCTTGAATGGCTGAGACTTGATTACTCTCTATCTTCTTGGTCAAAGCTGCTAGTTGTGCAGTGATCAGTTTGTTTTGGGCCAGCAGGGCATCCATTGAATTGAGCTCCATTACTCTTCTCTTTTGAGTTCTGTCTGAAGCATAGAAGTACTCATTCTCAGCAACAGTTTCTATGACATCTATAGCTTCTTCAATGGTCTTCTTCTTGTTAAGTGAGCCTCCAGAAGAATGATCCACTACTTGCTTGGACTCATATGTCAGCCCTTCATAGAAGATGTGTAGTTACACCCACTCATCGAACATATCCGGTGGGTATTTCCCTTGTCAAATCTTTGAACCTCTCCCAGGTCTCATAGAGTGTTTCACCATCTTGCTGTCTGAAAGTTTGCACCTCAGCTCTTAGCCTGTTGACTCTCTGAGGAGGTTAAAATCTTGCTAGAAATTTGTTTACAACATCATCCCATGTGGTTAAGCTCTCCTTGGAAAATGCTTCCAACCACTTTGCTGCCTTATCTCTGAGTGAGAAAGGGAACAAAAGTAGTTTGTAGGTGTCAGGGTGCACGCCATTCGACTTTATAGTGTCACAGTTCCTCAAGAATGTAGTGAGATGTTGGTTTAGGTCCTCCTGAGATCCTCATCCATATGAATAGTTATTCTGGACAAGTGTGATGAGTTGAGGTTTCAACTCAAAATTGTTAGCATGGATTGTTGGTTTGAGGATGCTGCTGCCACGATTTCCTGGATTTGGGTTGATATAGGAGCCTAAGACTCTCCTCTCTTGCCCAACTTGATTTCCAGCATCTCCTCCAATATTGTCTTACACTTCGTTATCCATGGTGGTTCTCAGATCTTCCTCCACTAGTTCCTCTCCAATTATGCCTTTGCCTCTTGGTTCCCTCCTTAATCTAAGGAAAATCCTCTCAGGTTCACTATCAAAAGAGGATGAAGTTCCTCCCCTTCTACCTGTCATACATTCAACAAACAGCAAGTAGAGAACTAGTGAAATAATCACTCTAGTCCAGATTAGTGGTTAACTTGGTTGATGCAATTAATCAAACAGTTAGAAGAATGGAAATATGAACAATGAATAGCTACAATAATCAAAGTAAAAACAACGAAACAGAGTGGACAGAAAAATAAAGAGCTGAAAACAGAAATAACAAGGTAATAAAAATGCTTAATCTAGCTCTCCAATCAATTCAATCATTGTCAAATTCAAACCAATCCCCGGCAACGGCACCATAAAACTTGATGAGTCGAATTCACTCCCCATATAAAAATGGTGAATCTGTTCTTTTGGCAAGCGCACCAAAATTATCGTCAAGTAATAACCCACAATGGAGTGCGATCGTATCCACGGAATTGGTAGATTTGAGAAATTTTAATCAATTGGTGAATTAGTCAAGCTAAGCAAAATAGATTGTGATTGCAGAATTGTAAATGTGCAGAAATATAAATGACTCACAAGTAAATGAAAGCAGTAAATAGCAAAATTGGAAATGGCAAGAAAGTAAAGAGCAGAAACTTAAATGACTTAATTGTAAATGGGAATGGGGAATTGTAGAATGTAAAAGAAGGCTATAAAGAAAGTGGAAGATAAGAATAGGGGAATTCATTGAGATCAGTAGATGTTGTCTCTTTGGATTAAATCCAGCTCATATCCTCTTCAATCATACAACTCATTGACCTCTTGGCAATCATGATTGATTGAGCCCCAATCCCTTGGTGACTTAATCTCTCAGATCTTGATCAATAGCCAATTCCTTGGACTAATTGCTCATGAAGAGAGATATACTTGGTCCCTGATTATACCACACATCATCATAGGTCCAAGTAGAGGGAGGATTTTATGTCACCATATCCAAACACCAAAACCCAGACCCTACTCAAGTGTGAGAAGGGATTTCTAGCATGATTTCATGTTTCCTTTTCCAAGGTTCCCATGAAACCCATTTTGTATTCAACCCCTTTTCCAAGGTGATTGAACACTAGCATGAAGAACGAAATTCCTTCTAGCAAATCAAAGAGAAGATGAAGAGAAGAAGAAATTCACTATCATTAATCCATCAAGTACAACAGAGCAACCTCTCTCAATGAGAGGGAATTTAGCTACTCATAGCTCAATAGAAAAGTAAAGTGATGGAAAAGTGAATCTAACTATGCTTCAACTAATAGCTCAATTGCTTAACCCCCCTTTTTTTCAGTACTTTCAGGGGGTATATATACTACTCCTAGCACTAGCAATTAAAGAAAATACAAAAGTGAAAAGAAAATTACATTTTGGAGGGAAAAGAAACTCAATAAACGTGATCTCATAGCTGGCGTGTGGTTGGCGCTTCAGTGCCGTGCCACGCCTTGCTCTGATTCTGCCTTGGCGTGCCCGCCTAAACCTCAAGTGGCACACTTCCCTTCATTGACCACCCTGGCATGTCACGCCTTCGAGCTCAAGTGGCACGCCCAGGGTTCTTTAAAGCCTTGGGTAGCCTGGCGTGCCACGCCTTTGAGACCAAGTGGCACGCCCAGGCCTTTTTAAAGCTTTGGATAGCCTCGCGTGCCACGCCTTCGAGCCCAAGTGGCACGTCCAGGCCTTTTCCTCTTCGCTTTTGCTTCTGGAAAGTTGAACTGTCGTGGCACGCCCAGGGTCTGGCATGCCACGCGCTTGTTGTGTGCTTGATCTATCTCTCTGGAAAGTTGAACTAGCGTGGCACGCGCAGGGTCTGGCGTGCCACGCCTTTGTTGTGCTTGGCTCCTTTGCTTGGCGTGCCACGCCCAAAACTCAAGTGGCACGCCCAGGTCTTCTTTTGCTTGATTGGTGATGATGGCGTGCCATGCCTGAGACTCAAGTGGCACGCCTGGTTGGAGGTTGGTAGCTGGCGTGCCACGCCTTCGACACTAAGTGGCACGCCCATATGGTTGGCCTTTTGTCTCCCTCTCTGGAAAGTTGTACCAGCATGCCACGCCCATCATTTGCCTTGGTCCCAGAAGCTGGCGTGCCACGCCCAGCATTCAAGTGGCACGCCCAGGTGAAAATCTTGAGCTGGCGTGCCATGCCTTTGATACCAAGTGGCACGCCCAGCCTTTACTTTGGCCTTCTTTGTACCTTGGCGTGCCATGCCCAGACGCTCAAGTGGCACGCCTAAGTGAGGGTAGAAGCTTGGCGTGCCTCGCCTTCGATCTCAAGTGGCATGCCCAGCCTTTTTAGCCTCCAACCTCTTCTCTGGAATTTTGTACTAGCATGCCACGCCACACTGCTCAAGTGGCACACCCATTCATTTGTGGCCCTCCTAGCTTGGTGTGCCACGCCTGGCTCCTCAAGTGGCACCCTCAATTGGTTTTTAAAGCTGGCGTGCCATGCCTTCGAAACCAAGTGGCACGCCCATGGCTCAATTGGTGGGTTTGGCGTGCCACGCACAGCCTGGTGTGCCAGATCCCTTTAGTGGCCTTCATGGTTGCTTTCTGAAAAGTTGTACTGGCATGCCACGCCCAGCTTCTGGCGTGCCACGCCCATGTAAATGCTTGAGAGATCTTCTCTGGACTTTAGTACTGGCGTGCCACGCCCAGCTTCTGGCGTGCCACGCCAATGCAATTTTGTGGCGTTTGCCCCAAGTGGCACGCCAATTTCACACGCCCAGCTTGTTTTGTTGTTTTCTTCCCCTTTTTGATGTCTTTTTCACCTGAAATTCAGCACAAACTCATTTTAAAGTAGTGTACTATAATGTTCATCAATTAATGCATACATTGCAATGATCTTATGAGATTATGCTCTTTTATGGTCCTTTTTATGCAAGAAGAAAGGGTAGATGATGCAAGTCATCAGTTTTAATTTCTATTTCCATTGTAGCATTTTATAGCAAGTTTTGATCTTTGATTTTACTTCTTGAATTGTAAGTACTCTCAATTTCCTCTTTAATTCAAGCACTTTTACTCTCACTTCCTTTTGGTTCAAGTTACTTTGTTTATATTACAATTTTGTGTTTCTTGAAGTTTTGATTGATGAATTCTACATTTCATGCCCCCTTTATGTTTGATTGCTTGTTTATGTTTGGTTTTGTTGATAGTTGGTTATAGTTTTCCAATTTACTTTGCAATTTTTCATATTTCACTTTTATGCACACAAGGTGTTTGTGAAAATGTCAACTCCAGATTTTGAGTAGATTTTCCCACCTTGGCTTGTGGTTTGAGCTCCTAGGATACTAGAGTCATAATGTCTGACATTTAGTGGTAATTCTTGGGTAGTTAGTTGACTATTGTTTCCATTGACGCTAGCCTTTTATCAAATAGTTTGATAAGTTGGTTAGGACTTATAGATTTAGGTCCATTATGTTTACTTGACTTACTCCTCGATGGTTGGGGTTGACTAGGTGAGATTGACTCATGATAGTTACCATAGTTGTGGTTATGGCAATGATAAGATTCCTTGGATACTCATTCCCAAGTCAAGGTTCTTTTATTGCGTTTATAGCATTTTCACTAGTTTTGATCTTATTTCCTTGTTGCTTGCAATAATTACAATTTTGAGCATCTCTTGGTTCTTTTGTTGCTTAGTTCTTTTAATCTTTCATTCTTTCATTACAATCCCCCTTTTTTGCCTTCTTTACAACCAAAAGTTAATAGCGCCCTGTTTGCATTCCTAGAGAGAACGACTTGAGGTTGATTTACTCTTGATCTCGGTTACTTTGTATTGAACTTATTATTTGATTGATGTTCAATTTTTGGGTTTGGACTATACTTGCAACGGACAAATTCTACTTTTAGTGTGAAAATCCAAACTCGTGCATTTGTCTCATCATCAAATTTGGCGCTGTTGCCGGGGAATAAGAAATCGGTGTTATTTATTTTGGTTAATGTGAATATGTTAATAGTGTAAATAACACTTTTTGGTTGTTTGTTTGTTTTTGCTAGTAGGTTCTTATTTATATTTTCTTCATGACTTTTTCACACTATCACCATAATGCACCCCAATGGAGCCTAAACACTTACCTTTATAGTCACCAACCTTACACACCATCAACTCACTACATACAAAACCAAAACCCTTACCCTCATGAGTTTGATTTTCAACCTTCATCACTTCAATCTTCATCTTCATACATGGATCAAGCCACACAAGAAGTACTTTTCATGCTCATTCAAGAACAACAAGAGTTCTGAAAGAAGCAAGAGCAAGTCATGTCTACCTTAGCACAAGCTTTGGCTTATTTAGCTTCATTGCGTTCATGCCACAAGCAAGAGAATTTGGTGGATGAATGTGTGGAACCAAGTGAAAAGTATGGAGTGAAAGAAGAATTGCAAAGTCAAGAAGGAGATGTCAAGGCACAACATCAAGTGCAAAAGGAGATAAATGAGGGATTGATAGGAATTGATCAAGAGGATTCCATCATTCAATATTTTTTGTCCAACTTGGGTAATTCCTTTAATGACCTTCATAAGCATCCTTTGATTGATTTGGAAGGAGATGTTGATGTGGACTTCACACAACCTCCAATTTTTTATTTGAGTGATGACGAAGAAGATTCAAAGGAGGTTGAGGAAGATTTTAGTTGCCAAGAGGTGAAATCATGTGTTCTAGAGCAATTCGAGTGGGTGAAGACTTCTCCGACAAGTTTTCTAGCCCCACATCAATATGCCATTTTCGAAACGGATGGTCAACTTCGGAACCTTCTTGGAGTAGTGGATGGTGAAGAGAAGAATGTTAATTGGAAAGGGAATGGAAAGTTCATCCATGGAGCCAATGTAGCATTTGGAGCTCAATTTTGGTGCAAGAGTCAATTTAGCGGATTTTATGGAGTGCACAAGTATGTCAATAGTGATAGAGGAACTCAAATATGGGATCCGGGCATAAATTTCAAGAGTCAACAAAGTTGGATCCTAGTTGCTAGCTTGAATTCTCTCGTGAGTTTGATGCAATTCATTTGGGACTCCAGAGGTCAAATCAATAGCAAACTTGGTTGGAGATTCAAGGAGGAGTGGAAGCATAAGCCACCCTGACAAGGATCTCCTCAACAGGTCCAACTTAGGACTATAAACCAAAGTGCTAGGTGGGAGACACCCCACCATGGTAATATCTTTCTAACTTTCTCTCTTTTACCTTTTGTTGCATGAATAATTGGCTATATTGCTTGATTAGTTCAATTTATTTTGATGTTTGCCAAGTAATTCTAGTAAAATAATGTGTTTTTGGGAGTTTTGTAATGTTTTGGGACTTGAAAACCTATTTTGGATGTCAAGATTGATGCCTTAGAGGCATAATTTTTGTTGCAGAAACAGAGACCTGTGCATTCGCACAGCCCTGTGCATCCGCACAGCTCCCCTATTTCCTCGTCCCTGTGCGTCTGCACGAATCTATGCGTTTGTACAACCCTAAACACTTCCTATGGTCGTGGCGATCGCATCTCTCGTGCGTCTGCACACCAACCCTCTTTTCCCTCTGTGCGACCGCACACCATGTGTGCGTCCGCACACTTCACTCAGCCCATCTTTACTATAAAAAAGGGAGAAGTGCGAGCGCACATTCTTTGTGCGCCCAGACAGCTTAAAAAAACCCCCTGTTCGCAGCATTAGCATCTCTTGTGCAATCGCATCCTAACCTTTTTTCTTCTTTTGTGCATGCGCACAACTATTGTCTGTCCGCACAGGCTGCGTTTCACCTTTTAACCGCAGCGGCCGCACGCTTCTGTGCGCGCGCATACCTCCCTCATTCTCCTTGTGTGAGTCCGCACAGTTCATTTTTCGAATGTTAATTCGAAAAAGGGAGGGAGTGTCGCATTTCATTTCACTCATACCCCAACCTCTTCTTCTCTCTACTCCCTCTGAACACTACCACCCACCCCTCCTCTTCACGCCACCACCTCCCTCCATCCCAGCGACCACCCACCGCCGGTGAACCACCACACCGCCGTCGCTCACCCCTCCATTTCTCTCTTTCTTTTCCCTCTTCTCTCTATTCTACATTTCCTTCTTCTCCTCTTCGCAGTCACCGAGCCAGCCCTAGCCGCGTATCCTTCCGTTCTGGCAAGCAGCACCCAGCAGCGGCGGACCCTTGTGCCGCTACGGCCCTCCCTACTTCGCCCTCACTTCCTTTCGCCTTCTTCTCTCTTCAGTAGCGCAGGTTTCCTTTCATCCCTATCCCTGCCCTGTTTTCCCCTCTGTTCCATTTCTTTTCTACTGTATTTTCTTTACTGCTTCTTTTTAATGCTGCTCTTTAATTCTATTATAGTTCTTAGGTGGTTTTAGGTTAGATGATTTCTAGTTTTCTGGTTTGAATATGGAGGTTGATGCTG
The DNA here is from genome assembly GCF_000816755.2 of Arachis ipaensis. Classification (NCBI taxonomy): domain Eukaryota; kingdom Viridiplantae; phylum Streptophyta; class Magnoliopsida; order Fabales; family Fabaceae; genus Arachis; species Arachis ipaensis. The sequence continues at coordinate 46,634,000 of NC_029790.2, read as the reverse complement.
CCTGAGTATCCTGGATTGCTTTCTGGACTGTTTGATGTTTTTCTTAACTGAACTCTGAATGTTGCTATGACTGGATTGTAATGTTACTGAACTTTGACTGCTACCATTCTTGAACTGTGAATGTTGCTTGCTAACTTCTGCACATAACATGCTTGATATAATGCCTAATTGGGATTTTTGATTCAATCTCTATGTCTGATCAACATAAATTTTGGATTTTCTTCCATTTGACATTGTTCATTACTGATTGTGCACATCTTTTATTCTATTTGCGGTCTGAGATGATTTGCTTAGTATATTCTGTGCCCCCGCTGAAAACATCAATCTGAGCTTCACTTGGCCTTTGTGATTATCGTGTTTGATGTCAAATTTTGCTGAGCATATCATCCTTTGATAATTAACATGCCATCATGCACTTCTTTGTTGATTATGTCCTAAAACCAAATGGGATTGGAATTCCCATCCTTGATCCTCCTATTTGGTACTTTAAACTGTATAGCATGCTGATTCCCTGCATTATATGCTGACTGCCGAACCATTTTGTTTTAAACCCAAACTAGCTTGAATATTATCAATCTTCAATTCTGTTTGGCGCTTTTCGCAACAGTACATATAATGTTTGTTCGGTGAATTGACTAACTGCCTATCCATGTGCTTTTAACATCAAAGCCATATACATAGCCACTTGTTCCTTTATATTTTTTGAGCAATACAACCTTGGTTTTCAATCAAGCACTGCTTTGGACAAGAGATTGTGTATATGTGGTCACTTTTTATCTTTTAAGCATGAATATGCATAGGCTTTCACTCTAAATCTGATTTGTACCCATTGTCCCAATTTTTACGAAATTTTTCAACCTTTAAGGCACAATGGCGACAATCAGTTTCTTTCCATTCAATTCACATACATAACACACCTAAGACACATATATGCTTCCATTGTTTGTTCATTCATGCATATGAAACTTAGGTTGCTTGATCTTTGGAAATCATTTTCTTTTGGACATTTGGGTTGCTTATTACATGTTTTCCCTTTATTGAGTACTTGTTTACTCTGATGGCTTTTATTTGAACTATTTGATTATAACCTTCTCCCTTCTGTGATTTTATCTGCTTCTCCTGAGTTGTTCTCTATTTTACTTTTTTTCAGGATGGGCCGCAAAAAAAAGGAGAAAGCCAATCCTTTGGCTTGTCCTCCTCCTCCTATACCTCCAAGTGACCAACCAGACACCTTTATAAACGCTGAGGCCCAAGAATAGTACAAGAAATTAGAAAAGTGTGCCTTTCATTATGAGAAGAAGCTAAGCCTGCCTGAGAAATATGCGAATATGATCCTTAACAGACTTAATTTCTATCATTGGGAATTCGTAAAATTCAACCCGGTGGAGGTAAATGAACACCAGGTCAAAGAATTTTACGCAAATTTCCTAAAGAGAGATGTCCAAACCGTTTTTCTCAGAGGTGTCACTTTGGACACCTCTGACACTGCTTTAAAGGCCCTCTTAGATATCCCGCATATTTCTCCAGCACGCGATGCTCTTACTCAATTGATGAAGGACGTGTCACTGGGCAAGATTTCTTTGGATGTGGTCCTAGAGAAGATAGGTCAGCCTGAGGCTAGATGGGAGTACAGTAAAGGAGACAATGCAGTCCCGTTGAGCATTGCGTGCAACGATCTTAACCCAGAGGCAAGGATCTGGCAGCGGATCATTGCTGATTACATCCTTCCTAGCACGCATGACACGCACATCAGAATTTGGGTGGCAGTGTTACTATGGGCTATTCTGAAGGAGAAGAGGATCTCTGTTCTTCCCCTTATCAGAGAGTCGATGATAAAGGTGAACCAACAGCTGAAATTTAATATTCCCTTTCCATCATTGATTACCAGATTAGCAGCTCTATCTGGTGTAGAGAGACGGCCAAGAGACCGGACGTCTGTCTACATCAGTAAGCAGCCATTCCGGCCCTACAGAGATTATGACGGGCCGCCTCAGAAGAAGAGGAAAACCACTGAGCCTCCTACAGCAGCAGTAGAGCCATCAGCACCTCCTACAGCACCCATACACACATCCCGACCTCAGACACTATATGAGTTGTGTCGGGATATCCTTCAGGCCGTGCACCGCTATGAGCGCCGCAACGCTTGCCGCTTCCAGTGGATAGTGGCAAAGTTTGAGGGTCGAGACCCTGGGCCACCTCCTCCAGATACACTAGAGCCAGAGGCCGAGGAGCCTGCATCAGAGGAGCCAGCAGCTGAAGCTGGCCAGGCTGTCGAGCAACAGGAGCAACCAGAGCCGAGACCGATAGAGCCCGCAGTTGAGGAGGTAGTCGTTCACACAGCTGAGAAGCCTAGGGTTGAGGAGCTTACGGCCTATATGGTTGAGGAGCCCACAGCTAAGGAGCCCAGAGTCGAGGAGCAGGTAGCTGGACCCGCACCTATAGTAGAGATGGCAGTTGAGATACCTAACCCGACAGTTGAGCAGCCGAGAGCTGAGACCGCCCCAGTGACATCCCGAGAGCTAATTGTATATCACCATCATCATCATCATCCATCACCTTCTTACAGTTGACTTCCCCCAATTCATTATTTTGGCACGGAGGACAGTGCATCATCTAAGTGTGGGGGAGGTTCCACTATTATTTGGTATAAATATTCTCTTCTGAACACTTGTCATTTTAGTTTATTTTTAGTTTTTATTATGCTTTTCGTGGATACTTTTAGTACTTTGACTTATGCACTTTTAACTTTGGTATATATATTAGATGTTTCTGGTTATATCTAGTATTGCACTTTCATTCTTTTGGTATATATATATATACATATCGCATTTTATATTGCATGGTATATAGTATAGAGTTAGATTGTGATTGGATGATGTGAATAGCTTATGCCTAGTTTATCTTGGTCCTAATTGTTCATGTTAATTTTTTTGCAAAATTGA
>NC_029790.2:46600514-46630608 GCF_000816755.2 Arachis ipaensis | reverse complement strand
GGGAAAGAACTAGAAAATTTTGAAAAATTTTGCATCCATCACAACGTACATATATATAAGAATCAATTTTGGTGAAAAACAACAAGAACTTTCCAAGAATTTTAGGCTTTCTATTGAATTGATTGGAAAACTGTTTTTTCAAACTTGCTTGAATGATTTCCTCATGGAACATAGAAGAGTAAAGAACAACCACCTTGTGAGTTTTGAGCTATATTGAGTGGTTACACATTTTAACCACTAATTTTTGTTCTTGTGTGATATATCTCTTCTATGATTGTAATCTTGGTTTTGTTTGATTCTTTATTTCCAGTGATTGATGTTTTGAATTGCATACCTTTCCCATAGAGCCCACCCTTTGCATTTACCATTGTTAACCCCTTTGAGCTGAATTTACCCCATTGTTCTTGATTATTAGTACATCACAACCTTAAAGCGGCAAACCATGATTCACCTTGGATTGTATCCTTGATTAGCTTAGATTGAAGAAGTGTGTTTTGTTTAAGTGTGGGGGAATCTTTTGAGAAACTTTGGTGGCAAAAGAAAATGTTTAATTTGGGTATTCATTGAAAACTTTGGAAAATGGGAACATTTGTGTATGATCTAATTAAACCGTATGCAATCCTCATTTCAAAAAAAAAAAGAGAGAGAAATGACCAAATGAATAAAGAATTGCATATGTGATGTTCTTGTGAGAAAAGCATACATGGGTGATAATGAATAAGTGATGGAAGGTTAGGTTTGCATTTTGTGTTGACATGGATGATAAAGGTTGAGTTGGGAACTTAAACTAATCAATGATTCAATTGCATTTAGTCCACTTAGCCATATTCATCCCACCTTTACTCTAACCCCATTACAACCTTAATAAGTCCTCATGATAATTGCATTCATGCATCAATTATTTGTTGATTGTTAAATGAAAGGCGAATCCTTGAAAACATGATTAGAGGAGACTTGAGTGATTAAACCCTTAAACACCGAGTGCCTAGAGTGTATACACGCCTAATGAGGGTTCAATTGCTCAACTCTATGTCTCCATGATTCTTATCATGTATTCTTGCAAGTTGCCTAATCTGTGATGAGTAGATCAATTGTTTAGATTTTTGATTGCATTGAGTTATTTCTTTGCCTAGCCCTATATATCCATACACTTGCTTGGAATTTGATTGCTGCTTTCACCAAATCGATAGTACATTATAGATAGATAGATATATATACATATAGATAGTTGCATGCATGTAGATAGTTGCATTTAATAAGTTGATTACCCCTTTGATCATTCTCCTTGTTAGTTTAGTATGAGGACATGCTATTGTTTAAGTGTAGGGGAATTGATGAGTCTATATTTTCCGATGTATTTTTGCCTTGATTTGAATGGATTCTAGCATATGAACTCACACTTAAGCACCCAAATAGCATACTTTTGTGTTGGATCCCTAATTTGATTCTAAAGGTGAAAACATGCATTTTAATGCCTAGATTAGTGAATTTTAATTCCACTTTCATGTCATTCGATGCCGTGATATGGTTTTTGAGTGATTTAAGGCCATGAAGGCAAGAATGGATGGCCAAAAGTGGAAGAAACCATGTACAAGGGAGAAAACATGAAGAAAACAAAGAAAGCACACACAGCGACGTGTGCGTGCGCACGAGTACCTGTGCGTACGCACAGGAGAATTTCCATTCGCGTGTGCGGACGCACATGTCTGTACGTTCGCACAGGTCCCAACACGTGATTTCATTAATGATGCACTTGCTTTGCGATTTCTGAGGCCTCTTGGCCCATTTTGGATAGCTGGGATGCTGTTTTGGAGTGCTATATGAAGGAAATTTCATCACTTATCAAAGGGGGCACATTGGAGCATAGTTTTATATAGTTTTTCATAGTATTAGGAGTAGGAGTAGTGTAGAGTAGAAAGCTCTCTTAAGGTTTTAATTTTCATTTCCATTGTATCATTTTATAGTAAGCTTTGATCTTTGATTTTACTTCTTCAATTGTAAGACCTCTCAATTTCCTCTTTAATTCAAGCACTTTTACTCTCACTTCCTTTTGGTTCAAGTTACTTTGTTTATATTGCAATTTTGTATTTCTTGAAGTTTTGATTGATGAATTCTACATTTCATGCCCCCTTTATGTTTGATTGCTTGTTTATGTTTGGTTTTGTTGATAGTTAGTTATAGTTTTCCAATTTACTTTGCAATTTTTCATGTTTCACTTTTATTCACACAAGGTGTTTGTGAAAATGCCAACTCTAGATTTTGAGTAGATTTTCCCACCTTGGCTTGTGGTTTGAGCTCCTAGGATACTAGAGTCATAATGTTCGACATTTAGTGGTAATTCTTGGGTAGTTAGTTGACTCTTGTTTCCATTGACGCTAGCCTTTTATCAACTAGTTTGATAAGTTGGTTAGGACTTATCGATTAAGGTCAATTATGCTTGCTTGACTTACTCCTCGATGGTTGGGGTTGACTAGGCGAGATTGACTCATGATAGTTACCATAGTTGTGGTTATGGCAATGATAGGATTGATAACTGGTGCACGAAATTGTGATTCACACTTTTCACAACTCCGCACAACTAACTAGCAAGTGCACTGGGTCGTCCAAGTAATACCTTACGTGAGTAAGGGTCGATCCCACGGAGATTGTTGGCTTGAAGCAATCTATGGTTATCTTGTAAATCTTAGTTAGGAGATTAATTATGATTATCAGTTTGAATTGCAAAAAATAAAAAAGCATGAAATAAGTACTTGTTATGCAGTAATGGAGAATATGTTAGAGTTTTGGAGATGCTTTGTCTTCTGAATCTCTGCTTTCCCCCTGTCTTATTTTTCACGCACGCAAGGTTCCTCCTATGGCAAGCTGTGTGTTGGTGGATCACCATTGTCAATGGCTACCATCCGTCCTCTCAGTGAAAATGGTCCAGGTGCGCTGTCACCGCACGGCTAATCATTTGTCGGTTCTCACTCATGCTGGAATAGGATCCATTGATCCTTTTGCGTCTGTCACTACGCCCAACCCTTGTGAGTTTGAAGCTCATCACAGTCATTCAATCCCTGAATCCTACTCGGAATACCACAGACAAAGTTTAGACTTTCCGGATTCTCAAGAATGCTGCCAATGGATTCTAGCTTATACCACGAAGATTCTGATTAAGGAATCCAAGGGATACTCATTCAATCGAAGGTAGAACAGAGGTGGTTGTCAGTCACGCGTTCATAGGTTGAGGATGGTGATAAATGTCACGGATCATCACATCCATCATATTGAAGTGCGAATGAACATCTTAGATAGAAACAAGCATGTTTGAATAGAAAACATAAATAATTGCATTAATTCATCGAGACACAATAGAGCTCCTCACCCCCAACAATGGAGTTTAGAGACTCATGCCGTCAAAGAGTACAAAGTTCAGATTTAAAATGTAATGAGGTACAAAATAAATCTCTAAAAGTTGTTTAAATACTAAACTAGTAACCTAGGTTTACAGAAAATGAGTAAACTAAGATAGATAGTGCAGAAATCCACTTCCGGAGCCCACTTGGTGTGTGCTGGGGCTGAGACTTGAGCTTTACATGTGCCTAGGCTGTTTTTGGAGTTAAACGCCAGGTTGTAACCTGTTTTGGGCATTTAAGTCCAACTTGTAACCTGTTTCTGGCGTTTAACGCCAGAATAGGGCAGAGAATTGGCGTTGAACGCCAGTTTACGTCATCTAAACTCAGGCAAAGTATGGAATATTATATATTGCTGGAAAGCCATGGATGTCTACTTTCCAAAGCAATTAAGAGCGTGCCATTGGAGCTCCTGTAGCTCAAACAAATCCACTTTGAGTGCAGCAAGGTCAGAATCCAACAGCATCTGCAGTCCTTCATCAGCCTCTGAATCAGATTTTTGCTCAGGTCCCTCAATTTCAGCAAGAAATGACCTGAAATCATAGAAAAATACAAAAACTCATAGTAAAGTCCAGAAATGTGATTTTCATTTAAAAACTAATAAAAATATATTAAAAACTAACTAAATTATACTAAAAACTATGTAAAAACAATGCCAAAAAGCGTATAAATTGTCCGCTCATCACAACACCAAACTTAAATTGTTGCTTGTCCCCAAGCAACTGAAAATCAAATAGGATAAAAAGAAGAGAATATACTATAAATTCCAAAATATCAATGAAACTTAGCTCCAATCAGATGAGCGGGACTAGTAACTTTTTGCCTCTTGAATAGTTTTGGCATCTCACTTTATCCATTGAAGTTCAGAATGATTGGCATCTATAGGAACTTAGATTTTAGATAGTGTTATTGATTCTCCTAGTTCAGTATGTTGATTCTTGAACACAGCTAATTTATGAGTCTTGGCCGTGGTCCTAAGCACTCTGTTTTCCAGTATTACCACCGGATACATACATGCCACAGACACATAACTGGGTGAACCTTTTCAGATTGTGACTCAGCTTTGCTAAAGTCCCCAATTAGAGGTGTCCAGGGTTCTTAAGCACACTCTTTTTTGCTTTGGACCTTGACTTTAACTGCTCAGTCTCAAGTTTTCACTTGACACCTTCACGCCACAAGCACATGGTTAGGGGCAGCTTGGTTTAGCCGCTTAGGCCAGGATTTTATTCCTTTAGGCCCTCCTATCCACTGATGCTCAAAGTCTTGGATCCTTTTTACCGTTGCCTTTTGGTTTTAAAGGCTATTGGCTTTTTGCTCTTGCCTTTTGGTTTAAAGAGCTCTTGGCTTTTTCTCCTTGCTTTTTCTTTTTCTTTCTCTTTTTTTTTGCCATTTTTCTTTTCTTTTTTTTCGCAAGCTTTAATATTCACTGCTTTTTCTTGCTTCAAGTATCAATTTTATGATTTTTTAAATTATCAATAGCATTTCTCCTTTTCATCATTCTTTTAAGAGCCAACATATTTAACATTCATAAACAACAGTATCAAAAGACATATGCACTGTTCAAGCATTCATTCAGAAAACAAGAAGTATTGTCACCATATCAAAATAATTAAACTAATTTCAAAGATGAATTCGAAACCATGTACTTCTTGTTCTTTTGTAATTAAAACATTTTTCATTTAATAAAGGTGATGGATTCATAGGACATTTATAGCCTTGAGACATGGATACTTAAAAACTAATGATCATATAGTAAAGACACAAACATAAATAAAACATAAGGCTCAAAAACCGAAAAATAGGAAAATAAGAACAAGGAGATTAAGGAACGAGTCCACCTTAGTGAGGGTGGCGTCTTCTTCCTCTTGAAGAACCAATGGTGTTCTTGAGTTCCTCTATGTCTCTTCCTTGCCTTTGTTGCTCTTCCCTCATAGCTCTTTGATCTGCAGTCAATTGCTCTACCACTGAATTATGAACCCTTGAGATGAATCTCTCCATCTCCCATGGCTCGGAGGTGGAAGCTTTTGCCTTCCCTTTCCTCCTTCTAGAGGTTTCTCCGGCCTTAGGTGCCATAAATGGTTATGGAAAAAAAAAAGCAATGCTTTTACCACACCAAACTTAAAAGGTTTGCTCGTCCTCGAGCAAAAGAAGAAAGAAGTGGAGAAGATGGATGAGATGGAGGTGTGTGAATGGGTGGGTTTGGGAGGGAAATGGTTTGAATTTGGATGGTGAGGAAGGTGGGTGGTGCACGAAATTGTGATGTCCAGGCTCAAACAATCCCTGGCAACGTGAGCAACTTGGTACGCGCAATCGTGATTACACTTTGATTATGTAAAATTCATGGCTCTTTCTTTCCTTGGCAATGGCGCCAAGAACATGGTGCCAATACCACGGTTCACAACTTCGATACAACTAACCAGCAAGTGCACTGAGTCGTCCAAGTAATACCTTACGTGAGTAAGGGTCGAATCCCACGGAGAAGTCCAGAAATGTGAATTTAACATAAAAACTAATGAAAACATCCCTAAAAGTAACTAGATCCTACTAAAAACATACTAAAAACAATGTCAAAAAGCGTATAAATTATCCGCTCATCAGTGGGGATCCTGTGGGGTCCACAGATCCAGAGGGGTCAAGGACTTAGCATCCCTGCTCCATTTAGGCGTACAAAACGCCCTTAGAATGCATGTCTGGCGTTAAACGCCAGCTTGCTGCTTGTTTCTGGCGTTTAACGCCAATTCCATGCTCTGTTCTGGCGTTAAACGCTAGTCTGGTGCTTGTTTCTGGCGTTTAACGCCAGCTTGATGCTTCTTTCTGGCGTTAAACGCCAGCTTGTTGCCTCTTACTGGCGTTTAAACGCCAGTAAGCTCTTCCTCCTTGGTGAGCTATTTTTAATGCTGTTTTTCGTTCTGTTTTTGATTTTTCAGTAGTTTTTGTGACTTCACATGATCATCAACCTACAGAAAACATAAAATAGCAATGGAAACTAAATAGATATAGTTAAATAACATTGGGTTGCCTCCCAATAAGTGGTTCTTTATTGTCTTTAGCTGGACCTTGCTGAGCTTTTAATCTAGCCTCAGTCTTGAGCACTCTTGCTCAACATTGCCTTCAAGATAATGCTTGATTCTCTATCTATTAACAATGAACTTTTTATTAGAATCAATGTCTTGAAGCTCCACATAGCCATATGGTGACACACTTGTAATCACATATGGTCCCCTCCACGGGGATTTCAGTTTCTCGGGGAATAGCCTGAGCCTAGAGTTAAATAGCAGAACCTTCTGTCCTGGTTCAAAGACTCTAGATGACAGCTTTCTGTCATGCCACCTTTTTGCTTTCTCTTTTGTTCATATCCTAGGTCGAGCTATCCGACCTGGGATGATTGGCGACAAAGCGACCGACCTCTTCAGGTCAGGCTACCCGACCTCTTCTCAAAGAGGTCAGCCAAATCGATAGGAAAGCCCAATAAAGGACCCAAATAGAGGAACACGACCCAAATCCAAAGGCAGTCCAAGCCTATAGAGAAAAAAGCGGTTCCCTTGAAGATAAGCTGACTTCACCCAAAATAAGATAAGATAAGATAAGATAACTAACTTATCTTATCAGAAAGGTCAGCCCACACCATTATAAATACACTGGAGCACCCAGGTATAACTCATACTCTGATTCTACTAAAAACCTGCTTAATACCCTTGCTAACTTAAGCATCAGAGTCCCTTGCAGGTACCCCCCACCCTTCGGTGACAGAGGATCAGCAGCGCTATCAGTCCAACAAGTCCGACACACCCGCTCCGGCCGCCATCCGCCAGCCGGATACGTCAACTCCGACCAGTACAGAAGATCTCATCCGAGATCGACCTACAGTTTCAGGTAACCATCGGAACATTGGCGCTGTTGTCGGGGAACCTGAAAGTCATCCCATCATCATGGCGGACGAACAGTATAACGACCACAACTCAGATTTAGAGGACAGAACGCCATACAAAAACACGGGTGCCACACCAAAAGACACTCCGGAATCTAACGGAGACAAAAACTCATCACATCCGGGAGTAATAGAAGCACTTCAAGATCGCCTAAAGCAACTCAAAAAAGAAAGCCAGTACCAGCAAGTAGTCAGCAAGGATCTACAAAGAGAGGTAAGAAGACGTCGAGAATTGGAAGATAAACTCCTACAATTTGAAGCCGATCTCAAAGCAAAGGCTACCCGGACCACCCCTGAGGATAACTCTCGCAAGGATCAAGATCCATTCACTAGGGAAATCATGAAGACTAAAATCCCTAAAGACTTCAAACTTCCGGATATGACATTGTATGATGGCACTACAGATCCCAACCATCACCTCAGCAACTTCAGAAGCAGAATGTACCTCACTGACGCCTCAGACGCCGTTCGCTGCAATGCTTTTCCAATGACTCTCACGAAGACAGCAATTAGATGGTTCAACAACTTACCTCCTAAGTCTATCTCAAGCTTTGACGACCTAGCTAAAAAGTTCTTGGCCAGATTCTCCATCCAAAAAGACAAGGCCAAGCACACCCCCAGTCTACTAGGAATCAGGCAAGGAGATCGGGAAAGTCTTCACAGCTACATGGAAAGATTCAACAAAACATGCCTGGATATACAAAGCTTGCCAACAGAGGCTGCCGTCATGGGCCTTATCAACGGCTTACGAGAGGGACCTTTCAGCAAATCTATATCAAATAAATACCCCACATCTCTGGATGAGGTGCAAGAGCGGGCACAGAAGTACATCAACATGGAAGAAAATTCCCGACTTGGGGAGGCCTCGAAATCTGGTTTCACCTACCGAGATAAAGATAAAGAATCCAAGAAGAAGGAAGATCGAACCAGGGAAAAAATAAAAAAGTATCATAATTACACCCCTCTTCGAGTGTCCCTGGTGGATATTTACAAAGAAGTCTGTAACACAGAAAAGATACCCCCAGCTCGACCACTCAAAGGCAAAAGAGGAGGAGGAAATCGGAACGAATACTGTGAATATCATAGGGTCTGAGGACATTCCACCAATGAATGTTTCGATTTAAAAAGCATCATAGAAAAATTAGTAAGATAAGGAAAACTAAATCGGTACCTGGCCACCCGAGATGATGAGCAAAGAAAAAGACGAAGGGATGAAGATGTCGGACGAGCTGAGTGATCACCTCGTACGCCAGAAAGACATGTCCACATGATACACGGAGGATTTACAGGAGGAGGAATCTCCAAGTCATCCCGCGAAAGATATCTCAAAGAAGTATATCATGTCGAAGGGAAGGAGGAAGCACCCGACATCCCTGCAATCACATTCACCAAAGAAGACGCATCAGGTGTCATCTCAGGACACGACGATCCCATGGTCATCACCATCATGCTGGAGAACGCCAATCTCCACCGCACATTAATAGACCAAGGGAGCTCCACCGACATCTTATTCAAAATTGCCTTCGACAAGCTCGGCTTAGAAGAAAAGGAGCTTAGAGCATACCCGAATAGCATGTTCGGACTGGGCGATACCCCAGTACAACCACTGGGATACCTGTCACTACATACAACCTTCGGAAAAGGGAACCAATCCAGAACACTCAAGATAGACTACATCGTGGTCGGCGTGAGTTCAGCCTACAATGCCCTAATATGTCGGACAACACTAAATCAACTCGGCGCAATTGTCTCAACTCCGCATCTATGCATGAAATTCCCAACTACAGAAGGGATAGCTACAATAAAAGCAGATCAAAAGATGGCACGCCGCTGTTATAACGAAAGTCTAAAACTTAGAGGCAGACGAGAAGAGTTCCATACAATTAAGCTTGGTGGAGTTCAGAGACGAGAATAACTCCGTCCACAGCCCGAAGGAGAGGTAGAGAAAGTTCAGATCGGAGACACCTCGGACAAAACAACTAATATTGGCACGATCCTGAAAGAAAACGCAAAAGAATTACTAGTACAGTTCTTATGAGATAATGTCGATCTCTTCGCATGGAAAGATGCAGACATGCCAGGCATAGACCCCAAGCTAATGAGTCACAAGTTGGCGGTCTATCCAGGATCTCGGCCGGTACAGTAGAGACGAAGAAAACTTGGGCCAGAACGATCCCAAGCTGTGGAAGAACAGGTACAAGCACTACTGGAGGCAGGATTCATAAGAGAAGTCAAGTACCCACTATGGCTAGCTAACGCCGTCTTAGTGAAAAAATCAAATGGGAAATGGCGAATGTGCACCGACTACACCGATCTCAACAAAGCCTGCCCAAAAGATCCTTACCCACTCCCAAGTATCGACGCTCTGGTAGATGCTTCATCCAGATATAGATACCTCTCGTTTATGGATGCATATTACGGATACAACCAAATCCCCATGTATCCACCAGATCAAGCAAAGACCTCGTTTTCAACACCAAAAGCAAATTACTGCTACATAGTGATGCCTTTCGGTCTCAAGAATGCAGGAGCTACGTATCAAAGGCTAATGAATAAAGTCTTTTCAGATCATATCGGAAAAATCATGGAAGTCTACGTGGATGACATGTTAATAAAGACACAAAGCGAAGAGACATTACTGACCGACCTGGCTCAGGTGTTCAACACTATAAGGAAGCATGACATACGACTCAATCCCGCAAAATGCACCTTTGCAGTAGAAGCGGGCAAATTCTTAGGTTTCATGCTCACACAAAGAGGAATTGAAGCAAACTCGGAAAATGCCAGGCCATACTCAACATGAAGAGCTTGACTTGTGTCAGAGAGGTACAACAACTCAACGGGAGATTAGCAGCCTTATCCAGATTCTTAGCGGGATTAGCGATAAGATCCCTCCCCTTCTATGCCACTTTAAGGAAAGGAAAGAAGTTCGAATGGACAATGGAATGCGAGCAAGCCTTCCAGGATTTCAAAAATTTTCTGGGACGACCACCTATCCTAACTCGACCACGAGAGGAAGAACCACTCGTATTATACCTTGCAGTAGGAAGTCAAGCAGTAGCCTCAGCGCTGGTTCGAGAGAATGACAAAGGGCAACAACCTGTATACTTCATTAGTAAAGCGCTGCAGGGATCCGAGCTGAACTACCAAAAAATAGAAAAGTTCGCCTACACTCTCATACTGACATCTCGACGACTTCGCCCATACTTCTTGGCTGACACCATTAAGGTTCGGACTGACCAGTCCATAAAAGGGATACTGCAGAAAATAGATCTAGCAGGCAGAATTTTACAATGGGCAGTCGAGTTATCAGAGTTCGACCTCCAATATAAAGTTCGGACCGCCATCAAATCACAATACTTGGCCGACTTCATCGCAGAATTCACAGATACCCTAGAAACCCCTACAAAATTGAATCTCTACGTGGACGGGTCTTCAAATAAGACTGGAAGCGGCGCAGGTGTGATAATAGAAAGCAACCAATAAACCCAAGTTGAGCTATCCCTCAAATTTGGGTTCCCGGCCTCAAACAACCAAGCGGAATATGAAGCGTTACTAGTTGGTTTGAAGCTGGCTAAGGAGGTGGGAGCTCAAAAACTCAACATCTTCAGTGATTCACAAGCAGTCACCTCACAAATAACAGGGAGCTACCAAGCCAAAGATCCCACCATGAAAAAGTATTTGGATAAAACCAAGGAACAGCTCGAACAACTCGGGGAATATAAGATCTGCCACATACCCCGCGAACAAAATGCCCGAGCTGATGCACTCTCAAAACTAGCCAGCACCAAACCAGGGGACAACAATAGAAGCCTCATCCAGGAAATGCTGCAGAATCCATCAATCTTAGAAGAGGAAAAAGTCCTAGCCATAACAAGTCAGGATCAAGGATGGATGACCCCCATAATTAATTACCTCAAAACAGAAACACTCCCCACAAATGAGAAGGATGCAAAGAGGTTAAAACGGGAGGCTCAGTACTACACCATCATAAAACAACACCCTATATAAAAGAGGGATTTCAATACCACTACTAAAATGTGTGCCGACCTCCAACACAAGGGAAGTTTTAGAGGAAGTACACAGTGGCATTTGTGGTAATCATCTCGGGGCACAAGCTCTCACTAAAAAGGTAATTCGGGCGGGATTTTACTGGCCAACTCTACAAAAAGAAGCTACAGAGTTTGTAAGGACATGCCCACCATGCCAAAAACATGCCAACTTTCACATCGCCCTGCCAGAAGAGCTCATCAGCGTAACCTCACCTTGGCCATTTGCAAAATGGGGACTTGATCTCCTCGGACCTTTCCTCCAGGGATCAGGACAAGTCAAATTCCTTATAGTAGGGGTAGACTATTTCACAAAGTGGATCGAGGCAGAGCCCCTAGCCAACGCTACTGCTCAAAGAAGTCGGAAATTCCTATATAGGAACATTGTCACAAGGTTCGGGGTTCCATATTCCGTTACCACGGACAATGGCACCCAATTCACAGATGCAGGCTTCAGAATGTTAGTAGCCGATCTGAACATAAAACACCAGTTCACCTCCGTCGAACATCCTCAAGCCAATGGACAGGGCAAAGCTACCAACAAAGTCTTATTGGCTGGGTTGAAATGGAGACTGCAAGCTGCAAAGGGAGCTTCGGCCGAAGAACTTCCACAAGTCCTATGGGCGTATCGAACAACGCCACATTCCACCACAAACGAATCACCATTTCGACTAGCATACGGAGTGCAGGCAATGATCCCAGTAGAGGTCGAGAAGGGTCGCCTAGAGTAGTCCACTACAATGAAGAAGTCAATTCTCAACTTTAAAGAGAAGAGCTCGACCTACTTCCGGAAATCCAAGAAAGTGCCCGGATCAGGGAAGAAGCGCTAAAGCGATGAATGGCTTCGAGATATAATCAAAGGGTAGTGCCAAGAGGTTTCGCTGAGAATGATCTCGTCCTAATCCGAAATGACATTGGAACAACTCGACCCGGAGAAGGAAAGCTGGCAGCAAACTGGAAAGGACCCTACCGAGTAATAGAAGTACTTGGAAAGGGCTACTACAGACTGTCCGAACTCGATAGACGAAAGCTTCCTAGATCATGGCACGCCTGCAACCTAAGAAGGTACTACAGCTAGAGAAGGTAAAAGATCTCGGATGCACTCTTTTTCCTAAAAAGGTTTTTTAATGAGGCACCATGTCGAGATTCAGAAATTATCCAATTTAAAGGGATGAAAAACTCCCGCTTGTATATATTTTCACTTGCTTTTAAATAAAATATATTTTTAGATATTCTACAAATTCTCAAGACGCATTAATCTGAAGCATTCATCGTCCGATTATAAAGCAACAGATCGGCAGAAAGTGAAAAACAGATTCACTGCACGATCACGATAAAGACCAATAGAGATGAAAATGCGATTCATCTAAAGGTCGAACAAACAAAGATAGAAACCACCTTCTACAAATCGGCAAAGATGAACACAGAATAATGCAAGAAGTTATCGAAAGTGATTCGGAAAAAGAACCTGACGAGGTCTTATGGATTGCTAAATAATAACTTAAAGACTGGCCGACGTTAAGAAGTCGGACCGAGTCAACCCAAGTTATCAGCAAATCCCTGGAAAGAGGTCTGGCCAACCCTATAAAAGAGAAATTGCTATAACTTAGAAGAGATCGACCTAACGAAGTGGGTCTCCTACAAAAAATAAGTTATATAAGTAATCCCTGAAAGAGACCTGACAAAGGTCCAAGAAAGAGGATTACAAAATAACTTAGAAGAGATCGACCTAACGAAGTCGGTCTCCTACAAAAATAAGTTATATAAGTAATCCCTGAAAGAGACCTGACGAAGGTCCAAGAAAGAGGATTACAAAATAACTTAGAAGAGATCGACCTAACGAAATCGGTCTCCTACAAAAATAAGTTATAAAAGTAAACCCTGAAAGAGACCTGACGAAGGTCCAAGAAAGAGGATTACAAAATAACTTAGAAGAGATCGACCTAACAAAGTCGGTCTCCTACAAAAATAAGTCTGGTCCAAGAAAGAGGATTACAAAATAACTTAGAAGAGATCGACATAAAGAAGTCGGTCTCCTACAACAGACAAGTTATAAAAGTAATCCCTGAAAGAGACCTGACAAAGGTCCAAGAAAGAGGATTACAAAAATAAATTAGAAGAGGACGACATGAAGAAGTTGACCTCCTACAAACAAGTTATATAAGTAATCCCTGAAAGAGACCCAACAAAGGTCCAAGAAAGGGGATTACAAAAATAACTTGGAAGAGGACAACATGAAGAAGTTGACCTCCTACAAACAAGTTATATAAGTAGTCCCTGAAAGAGACCTGACAAAGGTCCAAGAAAGAGGATTACAAAAATAACTTGGAAGAGGACAACATGAAGAAGTCGACCTCCTACAAACAAGTTATATAAGTAGTCCCTGAAAGAGACCTGACAAAGGTCCAAAAAAGAGGACTACAAAAATAACTTGGAAAAGGACGACGTAAAGAAATCTGTTATGGATAAATACGAATTGGATCCACGCATCTACGACCTCCAAGTACAAAGCAGTTCAAAGAGGCCGAGCAGCAAGACTGCAGTATTTTAAAAACCCAGAAAGGTGCCAAGACAAGTGTAAACAAGCATGCCATAGAATACAATATTATAAAGCTTCAGGGTCAAGCCCAAAAGCTTGAAAGCTACTTGTTTTTTAAAAAACAAAAGTTGCTAAACAAGCAACCAAAGGGAGTACCAGCAGTCAGCAAAGTATTCAACTATACAAAATAAAGAGTTTTAAATCCCACAAGCCGGGACAACTACGCAAATATCCAAAGAAAACTCAGCTAAAGATTTGAAGACTTTTTAACAGCATCAGTCTGGGGTAAAGGAGGGCGAGCCTGGAGAGGAACAGCATCCACGGTACCATCATCCCAGTTCAAGATCTGACAGTCCGGATCAGAAACAGAATGACCAACCTCAACCGGAGGAACTGTAGAAGCGGACACCTTGGCAGGGGGTGGATCAAAATCATCATCATCTTGGTCGTCGGGGACAATCTTACCATCCCTCACAACATTGTCCAAGCTAAAGAGAATAAGGTCAACTTCAGGAGCAAGAACTTGAACTTGCTCTTTTAAATTATCATAGGCAGCATTCACGCTGCCGACGAGGTGACCTTGGAGCTCGGAATAATCAGCTCGGGCATTCTCCAACTCCTCCCTCAGACGCACCACCTCCCGATAAGATGTAACGTAACTGTCCTTATGCCTCAATGTCGTGTCCTCAGCCAACCGCACAGAAGCCGCCAGAGCAAGGGAACTCGCCTTTTCGTTCTCCAGATCCTTCTCCAACTTGGCTACCTTTACCTCAAGCTCTTCCTTCAGGCCCTTCATCCAGTCGAACTCCTATTTAGCCTCCTCCATAAATTCTTTGGTGGCATGGAGAAGAAGATTCTGAGCAGTTCGGTACAGAGCAGCCCCCATATATGCCATTTTAACACTGTTTTGGGTCATAAAATCCAGATGGCGAAGGATTGATACATCATCCATGGGGAGGGCACCGTAGGGACTGATTTGCTGATCTACGAACTCGATTGCATTAAAATCAGGGGCGTCAAGATTAAAGTCCTCAATTGTTTTTTGTTTCTTGTTGGGAGGAGCACCAGAAGTAGTGGCAGAAATCTGTGGAGGATCAGTCAGACAAACTCGAGGAGTGGGGATCACCTTCCTTGGCACAGGAGAACTCGGCACGAGCGGCTTCACTGGAACTTGAGAAGATCCCTCTCCGGCCGCCTTGGCCGAGATGTTTTGAGCAGCAGCAGTGATGAGCGGATAATTTATACGCTTTTTGGCATTGTTTTTAGTATGTTTTTAGTAGGATCTAGTTACTTTTAGGGATATTTTCATTAGTTTTTATGTTAAATTCACATTTCTGGACTTTACTATAAAACCAGAGTTGAACGCCCAAACTGGCACAAAAACTGGCGTTCAACTCCAAGAAGGACCTCTACACGTGCAACACTCAAGCCCAGCCCAAGCACACACCAAGTGGGCCCCGGAAGTGGATTTATGCATCAATTACTTACTCATGTAAACCCTAGTAGCTAGTTTATTATAAATAGGACATTTTACTAATCTTTGGAACCATCTTTGAATATTTTGATCATCTTTGGATGCCTGGTTCTTAGATCAGAGGGGCTGGCCATTCGGCCATGCCTGGACCTTTCACTTATGTATTTTTAACAGTAGAGTTTCTACACTCCATAGATTAAGGTGTGGAGCTCTGCTGTTCCTCAAAGATTAATTCAAAGTACTTCTGTTTTATATTCAATTCATCTTATTTCGCTTTTAAGATATCCATTCGCACCCAAGAACGTGATGAAGGTGATGATTATGTGTGACGCTCATCACCATTCTCCCCTATGAACACGTGCTTGACAAACACTTCCGTTCTACATGAAATAAGCTAGAATGAATATCTCTTAGATCTCTTAACCGGAATCTTCGTGGCGTAAGCTAGAATGATGGCGGCATTCAAGAGAATCTGGAAAGTCTAAACCTTGTCTGTGGTATTCCGAGTAGGATTCAATGATTGAATGACTGTGACGAGCTCCAAACTCGCGAGTGCTGGGCGTTAGTGACAGACGCAAAAGGAGGGTGAATCCTATTCTAAGGCCATTAACATAAGCGAAATGGCCGAACCCAATGAGGGAGAGGAGGACGTGAATCCCAAGGAGGAAGACCTCCTGGGACGTCCAGTGATCAATAAGGAGCTTCCCTCTGAGGAACCAAAGGACTCTGAGGCTCATCTAGAGACCATAGAGATTCCATTGAACCTCCTTATATCCTTCATGAGCTCTGATGAGTATTCCTCTTCTGAAGAGAATGAGGATGTTACTGAAGAGCAAACTGCCAAGTTTCTTGGTGCAATCATGAAACTGAATGCCAAATTATTTGGCATTGATACTTGGGAAGTTGAACCTCCCTTGTTCATCAATGAACTAAGTGATCTGGATCAACTGACATTGCCTCAGAAGAGACAGGATCCTCAAAAGTTCATAATACCCTGTACCATAGGCACCATGATCTTTAAGGCTCTATGTGACCTTGGTTCAGGAATAAACCTCATGCCCCTCTCTGTAATAGAGAAACTGGGAATCTATGGGGTGCAAGCAGCTAAAATCTCATTAGAGATGGCAGACAGTTCAATAAAACAGGCTTATGGACAAGTAGAGGACGTGTTAGTAAAGGTTGAAGGCCTTCACATCCCTGCTGATTTCATAGTCCTGGATACTGGAAATAACGCCCAAAATGGGCAGCTTCTGGGTGCTGAATGCCAGAACAGGCATGGTTCTGGCGTTCAACGCCAGAATTGGCACACAAATGGGCGTTGAACGCCCAAAATGGCCACCAACCTGGCGCTGAACGCCCAGAGTTGGGTGCAAAGGCATTTTTACATGCCTAATGGGTGCAGGGATGTAAATCCTTGAACACCTCAGGATCTGTGGACCCCACAGGATCCCCACCTACCTCCATTCACTTTTTCTCACCACTTTCTTTCACACAATCCCATAAACACTCTTCCCCAAAAACCCTTCACCAATCACCTCAAACTCTCTTCCCCATCACCTCTTCACCACTCACATCCATCCACTCTTCCCCATAAACCTACCTTATAAACTCCACCTACCTTCAAAAATTCAAAACCAATTCCCCACCCAAACCCACCCATATGGCCGAAACCTTCCCCTCTCCCTTCCCTATATAAAGACCTCCATTCTTCATCAAATTCACACAACACATCCCTCCACACTCCCCTTGGCCGAAACCACATCTCCTTCTCCCTCTCCTCTATTTCTTCTTCTTCTTCATCTATTCTTTCTTTTCACTACAAGAAAAATACCCATTCAGCCACACTTTTTTTAAACTACATTTGAAAAGCGTAGCCTATTCTATGAATAGGCTACGCTTTTCTCCGTGTTGCCTTTTTATAAGAGAAAAGAATACACAATTGCAGCATCATTTAAAAAGTGTAGCCTTAGGTATTATAGAAATCACTTATAAAGCGTAGCCATAGGTTAATATCTATAGGTTCACTTTTCATATCAAAGAGGACGCTTTTAGAGGGTAGCCTATTTGTTAAATTTTGGGTGCATTTTAAAAGCGATGCCTAATGTATCTAGAGTAAAAAATTTGACACTTAGTGAAATTTTTTCCTCTTTTTCCTTAAAGCAAACTCATCACACTTAGTAAAATTTTTGTGATTCAATTCCCTCCAAATGTCACTCAATCACCTTCATCCCCTTTCGTAAACCCTCAGTCTCACTTTTTCCTGAAAGCTCACTCATCACCTTCATCGCGAAGTAGAAGCCCTGGCCATCGTTGCCCTGCTCACCATCGTTGCCCTGCTCACCATCAGTCTCACTTTTTCCTGAAAGCCCTGCTCACCATCGTTGCCCCCCACTCACTCTCTTCGCTCTCGGCATTGACCCTCTCACTCTCGCTCTCGCCACTGACCCTCTCACTACAAGAAGAAACCCTCTCAGTCTCGCCATTGACCGTCATCGCCCCCCACTCACCACTCACCCGCACTCACCACTGTCCACATTGCTGCACTACTGACCGTCGCTCCTCTTCGCCATCTTGCACTGATCGTCGCTGCGCTGCCCTTACCATCGTCGCTGCGCCGCTCTCACCATCGTCATCTCCGTGCTTCTCATCATCGTCTTCTCCGTGCTCACGTCATTGAATAGGTATGTATTGATTTCTATTTGGTTCTGAAATTTCAGAGACTTAGGGTTCCGATTTTAGGGGTTTTAATTTGGGAGTTTTAATCTGTGAAATATGGGTTTGTGAACTGTAATTTGATAACATGCATGCTGTTGTTGATGAAGATGTGTAGTATTTTAGGGTTTGTGCACTGTGATTTAATATACATCTTGTCTATTTTCTCTTCTTTCCTTGTTTTGCAGCCTGGTTTATCTTGACATTCTCATGCCACCATTAATAGAGAAACAGTAGCAACTTCCAATTTTTTTTGCAGCCTGGTTTATCTGGTTTTGTAATTTTTTTTTAGGATTTGTTGTTCTGATATTTGGGGTTTTACAATCTTGTGTAATTTCTGCTTCTTACTATGTTAGAGTTTGCTTTTTTATTTTGCATTTTGCTTTATTATTTTGCATCTTGCTTTGTTAGGGTTTGTAGTTGTTATTAGTGTTATTCTCTCATTGGAAACTAAGTACCAGCATGTTTGGCAAGTGAGACTATAATCGATGACAGGGATACAACATATGAAGAGGATATCAACTTTGCTGGGACCAAGAAAAGTGATTCAAAAAGGTACAAGTTGTCTTACAAGCTTGCTGAGCAAAATCGATTTTCTGGTCCTTTCTATATCAAGTTAGTTTCTTCCAAATATTGAATTAACCTCAATGTAAAGTGTCAGCCGGACACTGAAAAGTTTCACATGCTGTTGGAAAATTTAGAATCATATATTAATTCTATTCAAATTACAGGTTAAAATGACGTTAGAACTTCTGTGAAAAAATGAGGTTCGACTCTGTTCCTATATTAATGATATTCAAGGTCAGGGATATGGAAAGAAAGCAGGTCACTCAATGTTCTTTCTTGAGAATATTTTTGTTCCACCAATCAAATTCTGCCCTCCCACTAAAGGAGGTGATATGGTAAGTGTGAATAATAAATAAAGACTGTTAACGAGTTGTACTATTTCTCTATCTTCTTTGTTTGTACTCCATGTTCTTGCTTCTACTATGGAGTGTGGAATATTTCCAAAGTTTGTCAATGCAAGGTATAGGTTTAGGGAAGTACTCTGAATTTGAAATTGTTGTGGGATATAAATGTAGGAAAAATGTACTTATGAAATTGTTAGCAGATATATATAAATTGGAAAATGAAGGATTTTTGTTAGAAAATTCTATCATGACTCACGCGGGCCATTCTTAGGAAAGCAAGCCAGCAGGATGTAAAGGTAATGTGAAGGGAGGATATAAGGATGAAATGCAAATCCAGTTTCTTTCTTGGTTTATCACAAGAACACACTTACCCTTTCAATTTAGCTAATCTCATTTAATGGGATAAAGCTTGTAAATTGCTGGCATTCAAAGTATAACTACTCCTTTTTAGTCCTTTCATTGTTTTGTGAATACTTGACTATCTTTTTTATTCTACATTCACCTTATTGACTTGGACTTGGGCAATTGTGTTTGTAGGTATCAGAGCATGCTCATACTGTTTTGTTGAGTAAGATTCTGCAGTCTAACATAAGATTAGGGGATGCCCATCTAAACAAGAAGGATCCCTCGATGGTTTTAGCCAGGTGGGTGGAACTTCAGCAATCTGTAAATGTGCTCTTTACCAATAACACTTCTGGTGAGAATTTATGCTGTTTTGTTTTGTTTTGGTTTCTTTTTTTAGTTGTAACATGCAGACCTGGGTGTAGTTGGGTAATATATTTTATAAATATTTTTAGATTCTTGTTTGATTCTTGTTGCCCCCATTCTTCCAAAAAACGGGATAGAATTTCAGCACAAGGCAAAAAATAGACTTATGGTAATTCACGCTTTGTGATAAGTGGTTTCGTGACGATACATTTGCATAGCCACTAGTTCATAATGCAGAAAAATTAATTGGCTTGATGCATCATCATTTGCTGCTTTTATGGAAAGGAAACTTTATGCTATTAGATTATGCTTTCTCTCCCAATTTAAATTTCCAGTCAGTTTTCCTGCTAATATGCTACTTTTGCTTCTTGACATTGCAGGAAAAACAGAATATGTTTATGCTCGTGTGAAGCTTTCAAGATATTCTTTAGAGGTTTTTCTATTCATTATCCTTAAAAAATCTTTCCGTCTATGTTTGTTTAATATTTTTTTTTCGAGGATGCAAGTTCCATGGTTAATATAATATATTAAATATTTATGTGGCTTTTTCCTTAAACCTACAGGTAGCTTTGATTCTAGACCACATATATAATTCCATATAGTAACACATATTTAACAAAATAATTTCAAAATGATTTAGAGTCAACTGAACTACTTTTCAAACAAATTGAAGCAAAATGCCCAAGAAATTCAACCCTTAAGATCCGGACCACAGAGCCAGGACACACAACATAAAATACCAAAAAATGTGTTTCCTCATTTCCATAAGGAAATGCATCAGAACAAGGGAAGAACAAGTGTCATACAATTTCTGAGTAAGCACTAGACATTACACATATGTGAGGGGAAATAATCTTGTGTAGTTTATTAGGGAACTTGTCTTTATTGTTAAGTGTTAATACAATTGTGTACTGCAGTTTAAATAAAAGACTTGATGTTAGGGGGAGCATTAGATTTGTATAAGGTTTATAAAGAAGTATCCTTATTCATAGAATGAGCGAGGACTAAAAAACTCAAAAAAGGAAAATTTCAGGCTAATTCCCTTGAGATATACACAAGGATATGTTCAGACCACTGGCTCATGTATTCATCTATGATTTATTTGTGTTTATTACTTTATTACACTTTGTAAGAAAATGTCATTGCTGATTATTAATTATACTCTTGTTAGGTTCTGTCTGAAGATTTGCCTGCTACTATTTCTAAAATATCATTTCCAAAGACGATGAAATGGAATTCCCAGGTATGTGGGATTTGAGGCAGATGAAGAACCAGAAATCTCCCAAATACGATCTTCCGTTGAACAAGATATTTAAAGAACAAGATTTTTTTCTCTTCTATCAGAAGGTTAATAATTTTTATTAGAAGATACTTATGTAGGATACAATATTTTGGTTTTTTATAGTTTATTAGTAGTAAATTCTAAGTGGTCTAATGTATATTTTGATATGGGTATGTTTAATTTAGTGTGAGATGTATGAATACTCATTTATGATCATCCCAATATTTTTAGTTCATTATAAATATATTTTGTTAAAGGATAATTTTTATTATTTAAAGAATATTGTATGGTATTATTATGTATTTATTTTTATTTTATAATTTTTGACTAATTTAATTAAAAAAAATAGGATTATATAATCATATTACTAAATATTAGGTTTTAGAAAAAAAATTATTAGAATATATATATAGAAAATAAAAAAAAAAACAATGAGGGACCTAAGGCTACACTTATATACAGTAGCTATAGTATACAAAAAAAAAAGAGGGATCTAAGGCTACGCTTATAAAAAGTAGCTATGGTATACAATGTCGCTACGCTTTACAAGTGATGCAGTAGTGTTGAAAAGCGTAGCCTATTCTGGAAAAATGAAAGCTGAAAAGCATAGCCTTTGATCCTGGACAACATCACTTGAAAAGCGTAGCCTATTCCCAAATGCCAAAAGCGTAGCCCTTGGTGCAGAAAAGCGTAGCCTTTGAGAATAGGCAACGGCCGAATAGGAATCACCCCAAAAAGCGTAGCCGTAGACCAAAAAGCGTAGCCGTAGCCTAAGGCATCATTTTTTTTCACTTTTGGCTACACTTTTCAAGTGTACCTGAATGGGTGTTTTTCTTGTAGTGTTTATTGCTCGAGGGCGAGCAAAATTCTAAGTTTGGTGTGGTAAAAGCATAAGCTTTTTGTTTTTCTATTACCATTGATGGCACCTAAGACCGGAGAATCCTCTAGAAAGGGGAAAGGGAAGACAAAAGCTTCCACATCCGAGTCATGGGAGATGGAAAGGTTCATCTCCAAAGCCCATCAAGACCACTTCTATGATGTTGTGGCCAAGAAGAAGGTGATCCCTGAGGTCCCTTTCAAACTCAAAAGACTTGAACAGTGCATATGTCTTTTGAAGTTGTTGTTTAAGAATGTTAAATATGTTGGCTCTTGAAAGAATGATGACTAGGAGACATGTTATTTGATAATCTGAAAAATCATAAAAATGATTCTTGAAGCAAGAAAAAGCAGCAAAGAACAAAGCTTGCAGAAAAAAAAAAGGCGAAAAAAATAAAAAAAATAGAAAGAGAAAGAAAAAGCAAGCAGAAAAAGCCAATAACCCTTAAAACCAAAAGGCAAGGGAAATAAAAAGGATCCCAAGGCTTTGAGCATCAGTGGATAGGAGGGCCTAAAGGAATAAAATCCTGGTCTAAGCGACTAAACCAGGCTATCCCTAACCATGTGCTTGTGGCGTGTAGGTGTTAAGTGAAAACTTGAGACTGAGCGGTTAAAGTCAAGGTCCAAAGCAAAAAAAGAGTGTGCTTAAGAACCCTGGACACCTCTAATTGGGGACTTTAGCAAAGCTGAGTCACAATCTGAAAAGGTTCACCCAATTATGTGTCTGTGGCATTTATGTATCCGGTGGTAATACTGGAAAACAAAGTGCTTAGGGCCACGGCCAAGACTCATAAAAAAGCTGTGTTCAAGAATCATCATACTGAATTAGGAGAATCAATAACACTATCTGAACTCTGAGTTCCTATAGATACCAATCATTCTGAACCTCAATGGATAAAGTAAGATGCCAAAACTATTCAAGAGGCAAAAAGCTATAAGTCCCGCTCATATGATTGAAGCTATGTTTTATTGATAGTTTGGAATTTATAGTATATTCTCTTCTTTTTATCCTATATGATTTTCAGTTGCTTGGGGACAAGCAACAATTTACCAATGATTTACATAAGTACCTCTATCCCTATTCTATTAATTATTATTCGAAAACACCATTATCAATTTATATCTGCCTGACTAAGATTTGCAAGGTGACCATAGCTTGCTTCATACCAACAATCTCCGTGGGATTCGACCCTTACTCACGTAAGGTATTACTTGGACGACCCAGTGCAGTTGCTGGTCAGTTACACGGAGTTGTGAACCATGGTCTTGGCATCATGTTTTTGGCGCCATTTCCAGGGAAAGAAAGAGCAATAAATTTTACATAATTAAAGTGTAATCACGATTCCGCGTACCAAGCAGCCTTCTTTGCCTTCTTGTAGGCCTTCATGGAATCATTGTTTTTCGACATCTCTAAAAATACAGAATCAACCATAATGACGAGTTACAACATAGGAGAAGAAAAACTAAGAAACAAGTCAGACAGTACCCAAAGCAGTTCGAACCAAAGATGGATCACTCAAAAATCTTTTTGTATCTAGATGGGGTGGTTCCCCCCACAAATCTTCAAGAACAACTACAAAGGCCCGCTCAACCTCATCAAGTATCTCCCGTGTATAGTGAGACACTCTCACATTCTTTTGCCACTCTAGAGGGAAAGCAGGCTCGTCATTCACATTAAGAAAAAAGGGGCGGACCCCCTCAACAGCACGGACTCGGAAGAAATAATTCTTAAAATCTTTAAAAGACTCATCATACATGGCAAAAACTTTATGCCCCTGGGCCGACCTGAACGAAACCCAGGAAGCTTTCTTTTTGGAGGAACCTCCAGGCTTGGCAGATACAAAAAGATAGAGGAAAAGAGTTTGAGAAGGTGTTATACCTAACTCTTGGCAAAGCAGTTAAAATATCTTGATAAAACCCCAGGAATTCGGATGAATCTGGGATGGAGCAATGTTACATGACCACAACAAGTCGGTCTCGAAAGCAGTAAAAGGAAAAGTAACATTCAACTGGCTGAAGAAATATTCATAGACATAGAAGAAGGGACGCTCCCCCTTGACCGAAGTAGGAAAACAAGCCCTCTCATCAGAGTCAGGAGCTACAAGCTCATAATCCCTCTCCCGAGCACTGTTACCACAAATCCTATGACGTTTCCTCAGCTCTACACAAAATTCAGCATCCACAAAAGAGACACACATTAGGACAAGGGAGTCCAGCCAATCAGACATCCCCTCGGGAACTTTGGAAGACATCTCTACAACGTTATTACAAGAAGACATGAGGCCAACTAATCCTACAAAAAGAAAATAAGATTGGATCACTAAAAAATATCTCAGAGGAAGGGCAAAGCAACTTAACTAATATGATACAGACAGAAAAGGAAAACCCCCCAAGACTCAAACCAAAGTCCTGGGGCATCCTTTTGAGGCAGTGGCAAAGCAAGGTTTCAGGAAAAATCTACAGCTTACATCCCGGCATCTCCCAAACAAGAAAAGAAGATTTCAAGTAGACAAACATTTTGAAAAAAGGAAGTAAAAACACAAAAAAGTACAAAAAGTCATCAAAGCCACTATCTTTTTACAAAAAGCTTCGACAACACCAAACATGCCAAGCAGAGAATCATCAAAGACACAGCCTTTTCTCCAGAATCAAACAAAAACCATCATCGAAAGCACAAGCAGAAACGGTGATAACATGCAAAAGCCCTAAAAGCATCAAGCAACAAGAAAGACAAAAAAATTCATACAAAAGATGAAGAAACTCCAGATCACGCAACAATCAGGCGCAGTAAAAGCAGAAAGATCCAAACTTTCTCCAAGAAAAATCAAACTCAGACATAAAAAATGATAGAGGAGGAAAAATCGAACCTGGAAAATAGAAGGAAACCTCGAAAGAAAGCTGAAGAGCAAGAAGCGACAGAGCCACCCCTCGAACGAAAATAATTCGCCGGAAAAAAATGGAGGGAGAAATCCAGAATCACTCCTTTTCCACAAAAAGCGGTAGTAGAGCAGGCGTCACAGGAAGAAACTGTGAAACTCTAGGGAAAAACAGAAAACGAGAGAGTAAAGGGAGAAGTTACGAAAAGGAACGAAGAAGAGAAACCGTTTCTATTGGCAAAGTTCAAAATAAAAACCAAGGGAAAGGGGGCATTTGAAGCCAGTTAATGAGGGTATTAAACCCTCCCTCGTTCCCAAAGCACCGATATAAAAGCGCGTGCTTTTAAAGAAAAACATTCCACATTCAAAAAGGCTCTACAAAGAAAGGAATCGACAAAATGCTTGAGTTCGGCTTCACTAGAGAAGGACCGAAGTCAAGGACTCGACCTCAACAAAAAGACCGAGCTCAAGCAGGGGCACTGTTCATATCCTGGGTCGAGCTATCCGACCTGGGATGATTGGCGACAAAGCGACCGACCTCTTCAGGTCAGGCTACCCGACCTCTTCTCAAAGAGGTCGGCCAAATCGACAGAAAAGCCCAATAAACGGCCCAAATAGAGGAACACGACCCAAATCCAAAGGCAGTCCAAGCCTATAGAGATAAAGGCGGTTCCCTTGAAGATAAGCTGACTTCACCCAAAATAAGATAAGATAAGATAAGATAACTAACTTATCTTATCAGAAAGGTCAGCCCACATCATTATAAATACACTCGAGCACCCAGGTATAACTCATACTCTGATTCTACTAAAAACCTGCTTAATACCCTTGCTAACTTAAGCATCGGAGTCCCTTGCAGGTACCCCCACCCTTCGGTGACAGAGGATCAGTAGAGCTATCAGTCCAACAAGTCGGACGCACCCGCTCCGGCCGCCATCCGCCAACTGGACACGTCAACTCCGACCAGTACAGAAGATCTCATCCGAGATCGACCTACAGTTTCAGGTAACCCTCAGAACATCTTTGTAAAGCTTGGCATTTTCGAAAGCAGTGAGTCTGAATTCCTCTAGCTCATTCAGCTGGAGCAATCTTTTTTCTCCAGCTAATTTGGCATCAAAGTTTAGGAATCTGGTTGCCCAGTAGGCCTTATGCTCCGGTTCCATGGGCAGATGACAGGCCTTACCATACACAAGCTGGTATGGAGAGGTCTCTATAGGAGTCTTGAATGCTATTCTATAAGCCCACAGAGCATCATCCAAGCTTCTTGCCCAATCCTTTCTACGAGTACTTACAGTCCGTTCCAGGATTCTTTTTAGTTCTCTATTAGAGACTTCAGCTTGCCCATTTGTCTGTGGATGATATGGAGTTGCCACCTTGTGGCTAATTCCATATCGGACCATAGCAGAGTAGAGCTATTTATTGCAGAAGTGAGTGCCCCATCACTGATTAGTGCTCTAGGGACACCAAACCTGCTGAAGATATGTTTCTGGAGGAACTTCAGCACTGTCTTAGTATCATTAGTGGGTGTTGCAATTGCCTCTACCTATTTTGATACATATTCTACTGCCACCAGAATATATGTGTTTGAGTATGATGGTGGGAAAGGCTCCATGAAGTCAATACCCCATACATCAAATAACTCAATCTCCAAGATTCCCTGTTAAGGCATGGCGTAACCATGAGGCAGATTACCAGCCCTCTGGCAACTGTCACAGTTATGTACAAACTCTCGGGAATCTCTATAGAGGGTAGGCCAGTAGAAGCCACATTGGAGGACCTTGGTGGCTGTTCGCTCACCTCCGAAATGGCCTCCATATTGTGACCCATGGCAATGCCATAAGATCTTCTGTGCTTCTTCTCTAGGCACACACCTATGGATTATTTCGTCTGCACATCTCTTAAAGAGATAGGGTTCATCCCACAAGTAGTACTTTGCATCAGTAATTAATTTTTTCTTTTGTTGCCTGCTGTACTCCTTGGGTATGAATCTTACAGCTTTATAGTTAGCAATGTCTGCAAACCATGGTGTTTCCTGAATGGCAAATAGTTGCTTATCCGGAAAGGTTTCAGAGATCTCAATAGAGGGAAAGGACGTCCCTTCTACTGGCTCTATCCGGGACAGATGATCAGTCTCTTGGTTCTCTGTCCCTTTTCTGTCTCTTATTTCTATATCAAACTCTTGCAGAAGCAACACCCATCTTATGAGCCTGTGTTTTGAATCCTGCTTTGTGAGTAGATATTTAAGAGCAGCATGGTCAGTGTACACAATCACTTTTGATCCTACTAAGTATGATCTGAACTTGTCAATGGCATAAACAACTGCAAGTAATTATTTTTCTGTGGTTGTGTAATTTTTCTGGGCATTATTTAAAACACGGCTAGCATAATAAATGACATGCAGAAGCTTGTTATGCCGCTTTCCCAGTACTGCACCAATGGCATGATCACTGGCATCACACATTAGTTCAAATGGTAATGTCCAGTCTGGTGCAGAAATAACTGGTGCTGTGACTAGCTTAGCTTTTAGGGTTTCAAATGCATGTAGGCACTCTATGTCAAACACAAATGGCATGTCAGTAGCTAGTAGGTTGCTCAGAAATTTTGCAATTTTTGAAAAATCCTTTATAAACCTCCTATAGAATCCTGCATGCCCCAAAAAGCTTCTGATTGCCTTAACATTGGCAGGTGGTGGTAATTTTTCAATTACCTCTACCTTAGCTCGATCCACCTCTATTCCCTTGTTCGAAATCTTGTGCCCAAGGACAATCCCTTCAGTCACCATAAAGTGACTTTTTTCCCAGTTTAAAATCAGGTTAGTTTCTTGGCATCTTTTCAGAATCAGTGTCAGGTGATCAAGACAGGAGCTGAAGGAGTCTCCATATACTGAGAAGTCATCCATGAAGACTTCCAAAACTTTTCCACCATATCAGAGAAAATAGAGAGCATGCATCTCTGAAAGGTTGCAGGTGCATTACACAGCCCAAATGGCATCCTTCTGTAGGCAAATACTCCAGATGGGCATGTGAATGCTGTTTTCTCTTGATCTTGGGGATCTATCGCAATTTGGTTGTAGCCTGAATAGCCATCCAAAAAGCAGTAATAATCATGACCTGCTAGTCTTTCTAGCATCTGGTCTATGAATGGTAAAGGAAAATGATCCTTTCTGGTGGCTGTATTGAGCCTTCTGTAGTCAATACACATGCGCCACCCTGTAACTATTCTTGTAGGAACCAGTTCATTTTTTTATTATGAACCACTGTCATGCCTCCCTTTTTGGGGACAACTTGGACAGGGCTCACCCAGGGGCTATCAGAAATAGGATAAATAATCCCAGCCTCCAGTAACTTGGTGACTTCTTTCTGCACCACCTCCTTCATGGCTGGATTTAGCCGCCTCTGTGGTTGAACCACTGGTTTAGCATCGTCCTCCAATAGGATCTTATGCATGCATCTTGCTGGGATGATGCCCTTAAGATCACTTATGGACCACCCAAGAGCTGTCTTGTGTGTCCTTAGCACTTGGAGTAGTGCTTCCTCTTCCTGTGGATTTAAAGTAGAGCTTATGATCACCGAAAAAGTGTCACCTTCTCCCAGAAATGCATATTTCAGGGATGGTAGTAATGGTTTGAGCTCGGGTTTCGAAGGTTTTGCCTCTTCCTGAGGAATTTCCAGAGGCTCTTTTATCTCCTCTGAATCCTCCAAATCAGGCTGAGTGGTGCACAAAATTGTTACTCTCTTACAATTTCGCACACATGACCAGCAAGTGCACTGGGTCGTCCAAGTAATACCTTACGTGAGTAAGGGTCGAATCCCACGGAGATTGTTGGTTTGAAGCAATCTATGGTTATCTTGTAAATCTTAGTCAGGAAGTCAATTATGTTTATCAATTGAATTGTGAGTAACCAGTAGAGCATAAATTAAAAGTTACTTGTGGTGCAGTAATGGAGAATATGTTCTCATGCCGTCAGAGAATATAAAGTTTAGATCTGAAATGTCATGAGATACAAAATAAGTCTCTAAAAGTTGTTTAAATACTAAACTAGTAGCCTAGGGTTACAAAATATGAGTGGACTATGATGGATGATGCAGAGGTCCACTTCTGGTGCCCACTTGGTGTGTGCTGGGGCTGAGATTTAAGTGAGTCACGTGCAGAGGCCATTTGTGGAGTTGAACGCCAGTTTTTATGCCAGTTTGGGCGTTCAACTCCAGTTTTTGATCCTTTTCTGGCGCTGGACGCCAGAATTGGGCAGAGAACTGGCGTTGAACGCCAGTTTACGTCCTCTATCCTTGTGCAAAGTATGGACTATTATATATTTCTGGAATGCCCTGGATGTCTACTTTCCAATGCAATTGGAAGCATGCCATTTCGAGTTCTGTAGCTCCAGAAAATCCAATTTGAGTGCAGGGAGGTCAGAATCCAACAGCATTAGCAGTCCTTTTTCAGCCTGAATCAGATTTTTGCTCAGCTCCTTCAATTTCAGCCAGAAAAATACTTGAAATTACGGAAAAACACACAACTCATAGTAAAGTCCAGAAATATGAATTTTTCCTAAAAACTACTAAAAATAGACTAAAAACTAACTAAAACATACTCAAAACTATATGAAATTAACCCCAAAAAGCGTATAAAATATCCGCTCATCACAACACCAAAAAACACTCCGGATGGACATGTGAATGCTGTTTTCTCTTGATCCTGGGGATCTACCGCAATCTGGTTATAGCCTGAATAGCCATCCAAATAGCAGTAATAATCATGACCTGCTAGTCTCTCTAGCATCTGGTCTATGAATGGTAAAGGAAAATGATCCTTTCTGGTGGCTGTATTGAGTCTTCTGTAGTCAATACACATGCGCCACCCTGTAACTGTTCTTGTAGGAACCAGTTAATTTTTTTCATTATGAATCACTGTCATGCCTCCCTTTTTGGGGACAACTTGGACAGGACTCACCCAGGGGCTATCACAGGTGGACCACCAACACAAAGGGTGTCCCAAATCAACTCAAGAGAGAGGATCTCAAACCAGTTGCCAGAGGATGGCTGGACTTCATTGGGCGTTCTCTGTTGTCCACTAGCAACCGTTCTGAAGTCACAGTTAAAAGAGCAGTGATGATTCATTGCATCATGATGGGAAAAGAAGTGGAGGTTCATCAGCTGATTTCAACTGAGCTCTATAAGATTGCTAACAAAAATTCAAAAGAGGCCAGGTTGGCTTATCCAAGCGTGATTTCTCTGCTCTGCAAGGACGCTGGAGTCAAGATGGAAATAACTGAATATATCCTAATTGAAAAGTCAATCACCAAAGCATCAATGGAGAGACAACAAGCACAGGAGGATCTTATCAAGAA
>NC_029790.2:46596385-46600375 GCF_000816755.2 Arachis ipaensis | reverse complement strand
TCTTATTTTGTATCTCATGACATTTCAGATCTAAACTTTATATTCTCTGACGGCATGAGTCTCTAAACCCCATTGTTGGGGGTGAGGAGCTCTGCTATGTCTCGATGAATTAATGCAAGTATTTCTGTTTTCGATTCAAACACGCTTGTTCCTATCTAAGATGTTCATTCGCGCTTAACTGTGATGGAGGTGATGAGCTATGACACTCATCACCTTCCTCAAATTATGAACGTGTGCCTGACAACCACCTCCGTTCTATATACGATTGAATGAGTATCTCTCAAACCAACAATCTCCGTGGGATTCGACCCTTACTCACGTAAGGTATTACTTGGACGACCCAGTGCACTTGCTGGTCATGTGTGCGAAATTGTAAGAGAGTAACAATTTTGTGCACCAAGTAACAATTGTAAGAAATTGTATTACTTCCCTTTTTTTTGAATGCCGCCATCATTCTAGTTTACGCCACGAAGATTCTGGTTAGGAGATCTAAGAGATATTCATTCTAGCTTATTTCAATTATATATTTCTGGAAAGCCTTGGATGTCTACTTTCCAACGCAATTGGAAGCGCGCCATTTCGAGTTCTGTAGCTCTAATCAAAAGGTCAGGCATGGCTTAATAGCCAGCCAAGCTTTAATCAAAATATGAGTGTAATTCAGACATGACAAGCCTAACATGCTCTATCCAAAAGAATTAGACATGGCTTTACAGCCAGCCATGCTTCACATGCTTCATGAAACACTGGAATTCATTCTTAAAAAATTCTGAAGAAAAATATATTTTTGAAAACAATTTTTTTTTTCGAAAACAGATGAGAAAATTTTTCAGAATCCAACAGCATTAGCAGTCCTTTTTCAGCCTGAATCAGATTTTTGCTCAGCTCCTTCAATTTCAGCCAGAAAAATACCTGAAATTACAGAAAAACACACAACTCATAGTAAAGTCCAGAAATATGAATTTTTCCTAAAAACTACTAGAAATAGACTAAAAACTAACTAAAACATACTCTAAACTATATGAAATTATCCCCAAAAAGCGTATAAAATATCCGCTCATCACTGAGCATCTTTAAAGATGTCTTCTAGCTCTGATTCGAGACTCTCAGCCATGTTGATCTCCTCTACCAAAGAGTCAATAAGATCAACTTTCATGCAGTCTTTTGGTGTGTCTGGATGCTGTATGGCTTTGACAGCATTTAACTTGAACTCATCCTCATTGACCCTCAGGGTTACTTCCCCCTTTTGGACATCAATGAGAGTTCGTCCAGTTGCTAGGAAAGGTCTTCTTAGAATGAGAGTAGCACTCTTGTGCTCCTCCATTTCCAACACTACAAAGTCAGTGGGAAAGGCGAATGGCCTAACCCTGACAATCATGTCTTCAATCACGCCTGATGGGTATTTAATGGAGCCATCAGCAAGTTGGAGACATATCCTGGTTGGTTTGACTTCTTCAGTTAAACCAAGCTTTCTGATAGTGGATGCATGTATTAGGTTGATGCTTTCCCCAAGATCACATAAAGCTATCTTGGTGCAATCACCCTCTAATATGAATGGTATCATAAAGCTCCCGGGATCTTTAAGCTTTTCTGGGAAGCTTTTCAGAATGACTGCACTACATTCCTCAGTGAGGAGAACTCTTTCAGTTTCTCTCCAATCCTTCTTATGACTCAAGATCTCTTTCATGAACTTGGCATAAGAAGGTATTTGCTCAAGTGCCTCTGCAAACGGAATCTTTATTTCAAGAGTCCTGAGGTAGTCTGCAAAGCGAGCAAATTGCTTATCCTGCTCCTCTTGGCGGAGTTTTTATAAGGCATCTTGGCTTTGTATTCCTCAACCTTGGTTGCTGCAGGTTTATTTCCTACAGAAGTGGTTTGAGAAGCCTTTTTAGAGGGGTTGTTATCAGCATTTATGTGTGTCTGATCCCTCACTGGCATTTGAATGCCAGGGTTGGAAGCTTGATTGGCGTTGGACGCCAACTTCCTACCTGTTTCTAGCGTTTGAATGCCAGAACTGAGCTTCCATTGGGCATTTGACGCCATCTCCTTGCCTGTTCCTGGAGTTTGAACGCCAGAACTGTGCGTGGGTTGGGCGTTTAACGCCAGCTTTGCATCCTTTTCTGGCGTTTGAACGCCAGAGTTATTCCTCTCTGGGCTCTTACTGTCCTCAGAGGGATTTTGGATAATATTTTGCTCATCCTCTGTCAGTTGTTCTTTTCTTGGCTTTCTGCTGCTATGAAGTGAGGTATTTAATGTTTTCCCACTTCTTAATTGAACTTCTTGGCACTCGTCTGTTATCTGCTTTGATAACTGCTGTTTTGTCTGATTCAACTGTGCTTCCATGTTTTTATTAGCATTTTTAGTGTCTTGTAGCATCTCTTTGAATTCTGCCAGCTGTTTTGTTAGAAAACACAATTGTTAATTGAGTTCAGCAACTTGTTCTGGAGGACCAAGCTCAGTAGATACTGCTTTGGCTTCTTCTTTTATGAAGGACCCACTACTTATGTACAGATGCTGATTTCTAGCAACTATATCAATAAGCTCTTGAGCCTCTTCAATAGTTTTCCTCATGTGTATAGTTTTCCTTTTTGGCTTCTAGGGACATATGAGCTCCTTCTGTAAGCCCATAGTAAAAGATGTCTAATTGCACCCATTCTGAAAACATTTCAGAGGGGCATTTCCTTAACATCCCTCTGTATCTCTCCCAGGCATTATAAAGGGATTCATCATCCTCTTGTTTAAAGCCTTGGATGTCCAGCCTTAACTGTGTCATCCTTTTTGGAGGGAAATATTGATTCAGGAATTTGTCTGATAACTGTTTTCATGTCCTTATGCTTGCTGTGGGTTGGTTATTTAACCACCTTTTAGCTTGATCTTTTATAGAAAACAAAAACAGTAACAGTCTGTATACATCCTGATCTACCTCTTTGTCACGTACTGTGTCAGCAATTTGCAAGAATTGTGCCAGAAACTCAGTAGGTTCTTCCTGTGGAAGACCAGAATACTGGCATTTTTGCTGCACCATGACAATGAGCTGAGGATTTAGCTCAAAACTGCCTGCTTTGATGGGAGGTATACAGATACTACTCCCATATGCAGCAGCAGTGGAATTAGCATATGATCCCAAAGTCCTTCTGGACTGTTCATTTCCACTTAGATCCATGATGAATAAAATGGAATTGATATGAATTGCAAAGAAAAAATATATTTTTATTTTTTTTAATTAAGTAAAATAACCCAAATTATTAGGATAATTAAAAATAATAAGATAAAATAAAATAATTAGAAATTAGAATGTAAATTTCGAAAACCAAGAGAAAAATAAATTTGAAAATGAAAATAATTGCTTAATTAAGAAGATTTGAAAAACTTTGGATATGATTTTTGAAAAAAAGATTTTAAATTTTGAAAAGATTTGATTTTTAAAATAAAAATCTGAATTTTTAAAGGTGATTTTCGAAAAATCAATTAAAATAAAGGAAAAAGATGTTTTTGAATTCAATGAGGAAAGAGAAAAATAATAAAAAGATACAGAACTTAAATTTTTTAGATCTAATGCTCCTTATTTTCGAAAATTTTGAGGAGAAATACCAAGGAACACCAAACATAAAAATTTTAAGATCAAAACACAAGAAAGACTCAAGAACACCTTGAAGATTCACAAAAACACGAAGAACAGAAATTCAAAGACTCAAAGGACTCAAGAACATAAAAACAAAACACCAAACTTAAAATTTCTAGAAAATCAAAATAAAATTTTCGAAAACTAAAGAAAGATTTAACAAGAGAACACCAAACTTAAAGTTTGGCACAAGATTTAATCAAAGAAAAATTATTTTTTTTTAAAAAAAGTTTTAAAAAGAAGATAGCTAATTACCAAGAACATAAGCACAACGCTCTAGCCAATTGAGCTATAAATTTAACGTGTTTTATATTTCCCTGTAATGGCGCCAAAAACTTGGTGCACGAAATTCCTGAATAACAGCTATAAAT
>NC_029790.2:46492414-46594388 GCF_000816755.2 Arachis ipaensis | reverse complement strand
AACACAAATTCGAAAATTTAAAAGAAAATAAAAACATGCAATTGACACCAAACTTAAAATATGAGACTAAACTCAAACAGAAAAACTCAATTATTAGTTTATAAAAATTTTCAAAAAATTTAAAAAGAGAAAATAAGGATTTTAAAAAGAAAATTTCAACCAAAAACAATAATAGAAGGCTCTAAATCAAAAAGAAATTTTTTTCCTAATCTAAGCAACAAAATAAACCGTCAGTTGTCCAAACTCGAACAATCCCCGGTAACGGCGCCAAGAACTTGGTGCACGAAATTGTGATTCACACTTTTCACAACTCCGCACAACTAACCAGCAAGTGCACTAGGTCGTCCAAGTAATACCTTACGTGAGTAAGGGTCGATCCCACGGAGATTGTTGGCTTGAAGCAATCTATGGTTATTTTGTAAATCTTAGTCAGGAGATTAATTATGATTATCAGTTTGAATTGCGAAAAATAAAAAAGCATGAAATAAATACTTGTTATGCAGTAATGGAGAATATGTTGGAGTTTTGGAGATGCTTTGTCTTCTGAATCTCTGCTTTCCCCCTGTCTTCTTCTTCACGCACACAAGGTTCCTCCTATGGAAAGTTGTGTGTTGGTGGATCACCGTTGTCAATGGCTACCATCCGTCCTCTCAGTGAAAATAGTCCAGGTGTACTGTCACCGCACGGCTAATCATCTATCGGTTCTCACTCATGCTGGAATAGGATCCAATGATCCTTTTGCGTCTGTCACTATGCCCAACCCTTGTGAGTTTGAAGCTCGTCACAGTCATTCAATCCCTGAATCCTACTCGGAATACCACAGACAAAGTTTAGACTTTCTGGATTCTTAAGAATGCTGCCAATGGATTCTAGCTTATACCACGAAGATTCTGATTAAGGAATCCAAAGGATACTCATTCAATCGAAGGTAGAACGGAGGTGGTTGTCAGTCACGCGTTCATAGGTTGAGAATGGTGATGAATGTCATGGATCATCACATCCATCATATTGAAGTGCGAATGAACATCTTAGATAGAAACAAGCATGTTTGAATAGAAAACAGAAATAATTGCATTAATTCATCGAGACACAGTAGAGCTCCTTACCCCCAACAATGGAGTTTAGAGACTCATGCCGTCAAAGAGTACAAAGTTCAGATTTAAAATGTAATGAGGTACAAAATAAATCTCTAAAAGTTGTTTAAATACTAAAATAGTAACCTAGGTTTACAGAAAATGAGTAAACTAAGATAGATAGTGCAGAAATCCACTTCCAAGGCCCACTTGGTGTGTGTTGGGGCTGAGACTTGAGCTTTACACGTGCCTAGGCTGTTTCTGGAGTTAAACGCCAGGTTGTAGTTAAACGCCAGGTTGTAACCTGTTTTGGGTGTTTAACTCCAACTTGTAACCTGTTTCTGGCGTTTAACGCCAGAATAGGGTAGAGAACCGGCGTTGAACACCAGTTTGGGTCATCTAAACTCGAGCGAAGTATGGACTATTATATATTTCTGGAAAGCTATGGATGTCTACTTTCCAACGCAATTGAGAGCACACCATTTGGACTTTTGTAGCTCCAGAAAATCAACTTTGAATGCAGGGAGGTCAGAATCCAACAGCATCTGCAGTCTTTCATCAGCCTCTGAATCAGATTTTTGCTCAGGTCCCTCAATTTCAGCCAGAAATTACCTGAAATCACAGAAAAACACACAAAATCATAGTAAAGTCCAGAAATGTGATTTTCATTTAAAAACTAATAAAAATATATTAAAAAATAACTAAATTATACTAAAAACTATGTAAAAACAATGCCAAATAGCGTATAAATTATCCCCTCATCAATAACCATCGATTTCGTGGTTTATCTTGTGCTTATTTTGGGGGATTTTACCACTTTTTCTCACATTTATTCAATGAAATAGCATGGTTTTGTAATTCTCCCTTGAATTTTGCTTAAGTATAAAAACATGCTTGTTAGGCCTTAAATTGGTAATTTTGATTCATTTTAATTCCATTCGATGCCTTGATGTATTTGTTGAGTGATTTCAGGTTTATAAGGCAAGTATTGGATGGAAGAAATGAGTAGAAAAGCATGCAAAGTGGGAGAACTCATGAAGAAACAAAGATTGGGAATGCATCAAAGGACGCGCACGCGCACAAGGCGCGCACGCGCAAAAGTGATCTCGCCCATTGACGCGCACGCGTACATGCCGCGTCCGCGCGGGTAAAGATTTTGTCAATTGACGCGCACGCGCACATGGCGCGCACGTGCCAATACTCTCACATGGCCCACTTAAAGGCAAAACGCTGGGGGTGATTTCTGAGTTGCCCAGGCCCAAATCCAACTTGTTTCTGAGTGTATTTAATGCAGAATTGAAGTCCTAGCAAATGGGGAGCAATTGTTTGAAGTGTTAGCATCATGTAGTTTAGTTTCTAGAGAGAGAAGCTCCCTCCTCTCTCCAGAATTAGGGTTCCTAGGTTAATCTCTCTTAGATCAAGTTTTGATTTCATGTTTTCATCTTATTTATTTATGGATTCTTGCTTCTATACTTTCATTCTCTTAGTTTGTGACGTTAATTTTACTTTTATGCTCTCTTTTATGTTAATGCACACTTGTTGGATTTGATTTACAATTAATGCAATTTGAGATTTGATGTTTCTTTTATTGTTAATTTGATATGTTATTGTTTAATTCCTTGCAATTGAGTAGTATAGATTTACTTTCCTTGCAATTTTACTATGTTTTCCTTTTTCGCCTTCCAAGTGTTTGATGAAATGCTTGGAAGGATTTTAGAGTAGAATTTTATGCTCTTGGCTTGGGAAGGTAACTTAGGAACTCTTGAGTTACTAATGTCCAAGTAATTGACGATTGGGAGCCATTAATTCTAGATCTCACTAATTAATTTGGTAGAGAACTAGGACTCATGGACTTGGATTGACATAGCTCATTTGAATTTCCTTTATTAGTTAGAGGATGACTTAATGGGGTTTATCCATGCCAATTCTCATGTTGTGGTTAGTGATAAGGATAGAGATCCTTGACCACCAACCTTTGCCAAGACCTTTTTAGTTGTTAGCTTATTTTTAGTTTATTTTCATTGCCATTTACATTTTATGCCTCTTATCCCAAAAACCCCCAAAATATCATTCATAGCCAATAATCATTCACTTCATTGCAATTCCTCGTGAGACGACTCGGAGTCTAAATACTCCGGTTAATTCAATGGGATTTGTTCTTTGTGACACCCAAAATTTTTGTATGAAAAGATTATTGATTGGTTTGGAAACTATACTTTACAACGAGACCCCATTAGATAAATTCTAAACCGTCAAGAAATTTCATTCATCAAAATGGTGCCGTTTCCGAGGAATTGCAATGGTGCTATGTTATTGGCTATTATATATATTGTGAATAGCTTGATTTTTGGTTTGTTTGTTGGCTTTGGCTAGTTGTAGGACTTTGTTTTCTTTGTTTCTTATTAGTTTTGTTTTTGTCTTCTCTTATCACCATGAATTCTCATCACTTTGGCTATGAGTGTGGGTCAAACTATGTTGTAGGAAATGGAAGCTTTAATGAGGATTTGCATCAAGGATTTGGAGATCAAAGGTGGGAGGAGCCCCAAGCTTATGGACAACTTTCTTGGAAACAACCTCCTCCAGTTTCTTATGGGTACAATTCAAATCTTAATGCATACCAATCTAATGTATGTGATGACCCTCATTGTGGTTGTCAACCACAATCATCATATGCAAATGAATCCCCTCCTCAACATAGCCCCCCACCATACTCACAAGCCTCATGCCACCATTCACCTCCATATGATTCCAACCCATACCCACCATACCAACCACCATATGAACCATATATAGTGTCACCACTATTCCAACACCAATACTCCCATGAACCACAAAGTCCATACATACCACCTCAAGAATTTCACCAATATAAACCACCTTCCAACTACAATACCCTTCCCTCAAACAATGAACCCTCTCTTCCACCATCACCTCCCAATGAAGCCCTCATGCTAGAATTAAGGGATCTTGAATCTCATATCTTAAGGCAACACGAGGAGGAAGAAAAGAAGTTTAAGGAGTTAAAAGCCAAGATGGCTATCATGGTAGAAGCCATTAGCAACATAGTCTCATCCCACCTAAGCCTATGCGATCAAGGCACTCCCATTGTTGAATGTGGAGAAGCACCCAAAGAGCTTAGTAAGGGAGTGGAATTGGAGCTTCAAGGTGGAGAAGAGGAGTTAAAGCAAGAAGTGCAACAAGAAGAGGAGGTAGAGATTATTGAACAAGAGGAAGTTGTGTTTGGAGCCTTAGGATATGTTGAGTACATAGAGGAAGCACAAATTGAAGAGCCTTCTTCCGTGGAGTTCGAAGTTGATGTTGAGGAGGAGAGTGCACAACCTCCAAGGCAAAATGTGATTGAAGAATTGGAAGAAGTGTTCCAATCAATAGGCTCTCCCATTTATGATGATTCCGAATAAATATGTGATCCTTTTGAGCTTGATGAGTCCTTCCCCAATATGCTTGGAATTGATGATGAGGTAGACTTCACTAAGCCTCCTATCTATGATAAGAGTGATGGGAAAAAGATAGAAGAATTTGGTGAAGAAGAATGTGAACTTGAGGAAGCTTGGCAAGAGGTAGAGCTT
Source organism: Arachis ipaensis (assembly GCF_000816755.2). NCBI lineage: Eukaryota > Viridiplantae > Streptophyta > Magnoliopsida > Fabales > Fabaceae > Arachis > Arachis ipaensis. The sequence goes on along the minus strand of NC_029790.2, from coordinate 46,589,728 downwards.
GAAGAACCTTGCCAAGTGGTGGAAACATCTAGGAGAGGATGGACGGGAGTGGAGCATGCTTTGTCAAGACCGTTGGGAACTCCTCCACCTAGGTTGTCATCAAATCCTTCATTCAAGTAGGTAAAACTTCTAACTCTTAGCTTTATTATCCCCCTTGAGTTTGGTTTGCATGAGACGGATGGCCAACTTAGGGCGCTTTGCGGAATTAAGCGTAAAAGGAGGATGTTTAGTGGTTGGCGTTGTAAGTCTAGGCTCATTGTGGTTGAAGCTTCAAGGAGCAAAGGTTGGACTAGTGCTCAAGTAGATGGGTCTAGGAGGATAGTTTGGTGCCTTCGTTAGAATTCATCTCTCTTGCCACCCGGAGGAAATCACCATGATCAACTCAAGGACGGGTGTGAAAACAAAGTGTGGGATCCCGGATCGCACAAGGAAGATCAACTTTGGGAGCCTATGGTTTGTGAAGAACTCCATCAAAGCTTGGAGTTATTAAGTTTGAATGATGAAGCACAACGGAAGTCCAAGCATTAGTGGATGTTCAAGGATGGATTCAAGCACAAGCCACCTTGATGAGGAGCTCCCCATAAGTCCAACTTAAGGACAATAAACAAAAGTGCTAGGTGGGAGACAACCCACCATGGTAAACTCTTTCCTTTTTCTCTTTTGTATATATTGGTAAAACTAGTTTAATTTCATGTTTTGAATTGCTTAGTTGAGTTTATTTGGGAGTCTAGTAGGTTAAATAAGGTTTTATGATATTTTAGTAGTTGTTTGGAGGTTTGGAATGCTTGGTTTGGTGCAAAAACATAGAAAAATTTTGAAAAACAGAGCACCATCCACGCGCATGCACACTCCACGCGTACGCGTGAATCAAGCCATTTCGGCCATCCACGCGCACGCGTCATGTACGCGTACACGTGGATCGAATTTTTCACCCCTCCATACATTCACCCGAGAGTTGTGCCTGAAGTGTGCCAACTTTGTGCCCCAAGGCACGCGCACGCGCACCTTGCGCATACGCGCCGACTCTCTGCTTTGCCATCCACGCGTACGCGTCAGCCGCGCGTACGCGTCGCTGCCATTTCATCAATCCACACTTACGCGCGCGCCCGCGTGGATTGCCCTGTTTCACTCACCTTCTTTTCTTCTACTCTTTCCATTTCTTTCCTTCTTCTATCTTCTCTTCTTTTCTTTCCACCCTTCAAACATCATCCAACACTACCAAACACCATGTAACACCATTTTTTTAGTTGGTTAGTTAGTTTAATTTTTGTTTTCCATTATAAGTGTTAGATTACTAATCTTGTTTAATGTTTACTGCTGCTTATTACGAATAAGATGTTAGTCTAACATCATTGATGTTAATTGTCATTGTTGGATTCTTTGTTGAGGTTATATTTGGTTACTTGGTTCGAAACTTTTCATGTTTAATGCTTTTGAATACCAAGTACATTTGACATTGCCTTTAAGCTTTTTAACTCTTTTGAATTGCATGTTTTGGCCACCATGCATTCATCATCCATTGTTAGGCAATTGTATATTATCATTGCATTTTTTTTAGGTGATGCTTGTTTATGGTCTACCCTTATTCACATCACTTATTTCATGCATTGAGATTGTAGAATTGTGAAATTGGATCGAAAGCTTACCTAATGACATATTTTTGAGCTTTGTAAAGCTTTGTGGGACATGCTTGCTATGTGATTGATTTCCACTTCTATCTTCATTTTCCTAAGTTCCATAGCATCCATGTGTTTCACCTCTATGTCACTTAGGTGTTGCAACAACTTCAATATGTGTCATTGATTGTTGTGTGAGTTTCATATACCATTTTGTTCACTAAGTCTACCTACACATCAATTAATGTCCATGCATTATCCAATTTCACAATTGCTTGATTTTTGCTTGAATGCTCTCATACTTCTTTATTGCTTGTTTGGTTGTCTCAGCCTACAAGTCTTTTAAAGTATCTCAAGCACACTAGAATGAGTGTGAAGTGCATGTTTTCTTTTGTGTAAATGTGACATAGCTTTTATACTAGTGTGTGTGTGTTCTAAACCGCGCGCAATTTTAGAACCCACACACCTATTTTTTATCAATGTCACACCAATTCACTCACTCAATTCTAGTGACTCACCTCATTCCAACAACTCACGCTTCCTTGCTTTTGTATTTTCTCATCTTACGGTGTTTATTTTATTTTTCATGATCAATGCACCATAAGCAAAAATGGAAGTGGAAGGAAGAACACGCAGCAACTGGTTGACCTACCAGATGAAGGTGGCAACTTGGAGAGTTGCCGTACCCCTTGTTCATTTAGTGCAACGAGGACGGTGCAAACTTTTAAGTGTGGGGAGGTCGTCCGACCATTCGGTGTTTTTGGGTGACAAATTTCTAATCCCGACACTTTTGCATTTTATTTTTAGGTCTTTTAAGATATTTGGTTGCATTACATATGTATATATATAGCTTAGTCAAAATCATTATATTTTCCAAGGATTTTATCTATAGGGCACCCCACCTCAATTGATTGCAAAAATTTTTTTTTGTTGAACTTGCTCGAAGAATTTATTTTGGAACATGATTTTTGAGCTAAGAACACAAGCATGTGAGTTTTGAGCCCAATTGTGTGGTTACATCTTATAACCACTTATTTTCATTCTTGTGTGCATTATTCTCTTCCTATGATTGTAATCCTTGATTTGTTTGATTCTTTATGTCCATTATTTTGTGTATACATGCATTTATATGATTGAGGCCATTGTTCAAATAGCTCACTTACCCATATAGCCTACCTTTTATCTTCCATTGTTAGCCAATTTTGAGCCTATGCTTAATCCATTTGTTCTTAATTGTAGCACATTACAAGCCTAAGTGAAAAATAATAAATATCCCTTAATTTGGATATTTGATTAGCTTAGGCTAGTGAGAGTGTTTATCATTTGATTTTGGGAGAGTTGGGAATATTGGGTAGAGAAAAAAGTGTGTTTGTGTTTTTGTTGAAAAATTTTGGGAATTGGGTACACACTCATCTATTAATCATGTGTAAACCATATGCATTGATGTTCTTGTATATATTTTAGTTTTAAAAGGAAAAAAATGAGAAAAACAAAAAAAAATACATATATAAAAGAAGAAAAAGAAAATATATAGAAAAAAAAGAAAAAGAAAAGCAATAAAAAGAGGACAAAGTGCCCCAAAGTGAAGTTCAATAATAATCAATGCATGTGTGTGGTGATCAGAAAGGGAATGCATGAGTATGTAGAAAAGTGAAGAATGGATAACTAGGTTTGTTTAGAATTGTATAGGTTGTCATAGGTTAGGTGGGAAGTTTAAGTTAATTAAAGATTCGAATTTCTGGCTCACTTGACCATATGCACCCTACCTTGACCCTAGCCCCATTACAACCTATGGGAAAGTCCCCATGATATTTGTATGCATGCATAAAATAATGGTTGATCGTTAGATGAAAAACAAATCTTGGAAAGCATGATTAGGGGAGAATTGAGTGAATCAACCCCATACACTTGAGTACTTAGAGCGGATACACATCTGGTGAGGGTTCGATTGCTCAATTACATGTTTCCACCCATGATCATGTCTTTTCTTGCAAGTTCGTAAAATCTTTTTAATAATTCAATTCAATTGTGGGTTTGATTTGACTGCTATGGATTTAGCCCTTGTACTTAAATATGTTTTCTTGGAAGTTGACTTGTTTTGACCATGTGGATGCATTCATATAGATAGATTGCATATAGATAGATTGCATATAGATAGATTGCATTTAGTTAGTTTGCATTGAATAAATGTTGATACCCCTTTACTTATTTCTTGATTTTAGCATGAGGACATGCTTAGTTTAAGTGTGGGGAGATTTGATAACCCCCGATTTTGTGGTTTATCTTGTGCTTATTTTGGGGGATTTTACCACTTTTTCTCACATTTATTCAATGAAATAGCATGGTTTTGTAATTCTCCCTTGAATTTTGCTTAAGTGTAAAAACATACTTTTTAGGCCTTAAATTGGTAATTTTGATTCACTTTAATTCTATTCGATGCCTTGATGTATTTGTTGAGTGATTTCAGGTTTATAAGGCAAGTATTGGATGGAAGAAATGAGTAGAAAAGCATGCAAAGTGGGAGAACTCATGAAGAAACAAAGATTGGGAATGCATCAAAGGACGCCCACGCGCACAAGGCGCACCCGCGCAAAAGTGGTCTCGACCATAGACACGCACGCGTACATGCCGCGTCCGCGCGGGTAAAGAATTTGTCAATCGACGCGCACGCACAAGCCCAATACTCTCACATGGCCCACTTAAAGGCAAAATGCTGGGGGCGATTTCTGAGCTGCCCAAACCCAAATCCAACTTGTTTCTGAGTGTATTTCATGCAAAATTGAAGTCCAAGCAAAGGGGAAGCAATTGTTTGAAGTGTTAGCATCATGTAGTTTAGTTTCTAGAGAGAGAAGCTCCCTCCTCTCTCTAGAATTAGGGTTCCTAGGTTAGTCTCTCTTAGATCTAGTTTTGATTTCATGTTTTCATCTTATTTCTTTTATGGATTCTTGCTTCTACACTTTCATTCTTTTAGTTTGTGACGTTAATTTTACTTTTATGCTCTCTTTTATGTTAATGCACACTTGTTGGATTTGATTTAAAATTAATGCAATTTGAGATTAGATGTTTCTTTTATTGTTAATTTGATTTGTTGTTGTTTAATTCCTTGCAATTGAGTAGTGTAGATTTACTTTTCTTGCAATTTTACTATGTTTTCCTTTTTCACCTTCCAAGTGTTTGATGAAATGCTTGGAAGGATTTTAGAGTAGAATTTTATGCTCTTGGCTTGGAAAGGTAACTTAGGAACTCTTGAGTTACTAATGTCCAAGTAATTGAAATTGGAAGCCATTAATTCTAGATCTCACTAATTAATTTGGTGGAGAGCTAGGATTCATGGACTTGGATTGACATAGCTCATTTGACTTTCCTTTATTAGTTAGAGGATGACTTAATGGGGTTGATCCGTACCAATTCTCATGTTGTGGTTAGTGATAAGGATAGAGATCCTTGACCACCAACCTTTGCCAAGACCTTTTTAGTTGTTAGTTTATTTTTAGTTTATTTTCATTGCCATTTACATTTTATGCCTCTTATCCCAAAAACCCCAAAATATCATTCATAGCCAATAATCATTCACTTCATTGCAATTCCTCGTGAGACGACCCAGAGTCTAAATACTCCGGTTAATTTTCATTGGGGTTTATTTTTTGTGACAACCAAAATTTTTGTATGAAAGGATTATTGATTGGTTTGGAAACTATACTTTACAACGAGACCCCATTAGATAAATTTTAAACCGTCAAGAAATTTCATTCATCAAGGATTCCTTGGATACTCATCCCCAAGTCAAGGTTCTTTTATTGCGTTTATAGCATTTTCACTAGTTTTGATCTCATTTCCTTGTTGCTTGCATTAATTACAATTTTGAGCATCTCTTGGTTCTTTTGTTGCTTAGTTCTTTTTATCTTTCGTTCTTTCATTACAATCCCCCTCTTTTGCCTTCTTTACAACCAAAAGTTAAAAACGCCCCGTTTGCATTCCTAGGGAGAACGACCCGAGGTTGCTTTACTCTTGATCTCAGTTACTTTGTATTGAATTTATTATTTGATTGATGTTCAATTGTTGGGTTTGGACTATACTTGCAACGGAAAAATTCTACTTTTAGTGTGAAAACTCAAACCCGTGTATTTGTTTCATCGTCAAGAGTTGAAGGAGTTTGATCAGAAAAAGGATTGCATCACTAATGATTTTTAGTCCACCTTGGTCAACCTCCTCAATGATCTTGAGGAACATTCCCCTCTTGAGTTTGGGAGAGTTATAGGTAGTGAGGAAGAGGAAAACATCCAAGAAGTGGGAGGTTTCATGCAAGAGCTTACAAAAGCAACTCCAATCCAAGGGCGATATTAGTGGGTAACAATTTCATCAATGGGCTTCCTCGGCCCATACTACTTTGCTCTTTTGGAAATGGACCACCAACTTAAGGTGCTTCTTGGGGTGTTAAATGGTAAAGGAACAGGTGTTGGTTGTCAAAGGAATTTAAGGCATAAATGGTGTATGGTCCAAATTGGAGGAGTCCTGATGACAAGTAATCATATGCTAGCTTTTCAAGCATTTTCCACTTGTTTCATTAGGTTTTATGCACTTTCTTGCATTGTAAGTAAGTAATTTGGAGTGAAATTGCATGGTTTATTGAATCAATCAACCACCCTTTAATTGACACCAAATCATGAGGTTTAAGCTAAAATTAATTGGTTTTTGAATGAATTTTAAACCTTGTGAATTTGGTGATACTTTGATTGGTTGTTTTGATTATTTGTAGGTGAAGAAAAAAGGAAAACAAGAAAGCGTGGCCTAAGAAGCGTAGCCCAAGGAAGAGAAAAGTGTAGCGCAATCAAAGACAAGGGCCATAGAGCTCTTACCAAAAGCTCAGCGCTCTCACAAGGAGCGCTACTCAATGAACCAAGGCCAAGCAAAAGGAAAGCTAGGCTCTCTCTGTGAACCGAGCGCTACTTAATAGCAAAGAAAGCAAAGCAAACTCACAAAGCTCGGCTCTTGCCAAGAGCTTTATCGAGAGCATTCCAAGAAAAATTCAAAGAAAAAGTTTGCTAAATGAGGACACCAAGGTTCGAACTCGTGTGCCTAGGGAAGAAGGAAAGCGCTACTCTTGCAAGGAAATAAGCCAGAATTGGTTGAAGTGCATTCCCTGGGGTTCGAACCATGCACATCAAGGAATGCAAGGAAGGAGGCGTTGCTTTCTTGCACAAAGAAAAGGGCCAGCAAATGCCTCACCAAGGATGCCAAGCTTGTCACGCACCAAAAGTGCCAAGGAAACAAGCACCGAAGCTCAGCTCTCCCCATGAACTGAGCTTTTCCCTGGGAGCAACACATGGGCTGAAAATTCAATTAAAATTCCAATTGAATTCTCTTCCTCTTGGTCCTTGTTTCTACTCTCTTCATTTTTAGTTTTGAGTCTTGGATTGAGAATTGAAGAAATTCTGTTTCAATCTTGATCTAAGATCTCTCTTGTTACTTTCTGCTTAATTTCAAGGAATTGTGGTTTGGATCTAAGTTCTCTTTACTGTTTTCATCTCTACTTGTTCTGCAATCTGTCTTTTACTTCTTCTGCAATTATTCTCTTATTGGATCAAGGAATGAATTGAGATCTAGACTTGTTCTCTAGTCTCCTTCAACCCCTGAGATCTTCAACCTCTCTTTTAGTTATTACAATTGAGCTACATTTCACATTCTGTTTGGTTTCTAAACTAATTTTTCTTTTCTGTTTAGATCTGTTGCATCTTAATTCATCTTTTGTTTCTCTGATTGAATGTCATTTACTTTCTCTTGTTTCATTTCTGCAATCCCAGCTCCCAATCTCTTTTATGATTCAAGTAATTTACATTTCTTGCACTCTAAGTTTCAGCAATTTACATTTCTTGTAATCTAAGTTTCTGTCATTTATATTACTTGCACTTTAGGATTCAGCTCCTTTATTTCCTTTGCTCTTTAATTTACTGTCAATTCCCTCTCTCCCTTTAAATTTCCTGCAATTTAGCTTCTATTGAACACAAATCACTCAACTCAAAACTTGCTTGCTTGACTAAATCAACCACCTAACTAAAATTGCTCAATCCTTCAATCCCCGTGGGATCGACCTCACTCATGTGAGTTATTATTATTTGATGCGACCCGGTACACTTACCGGTGAGTTTGTGTTGGATCGTTTTCCACACATCAAGTCCAACATTCAAGTGGGTGTTTCAAAGGTGCTTGGAGAGGTTGTTCATCCAAGGATACAAGTGAAAGCCAACAAGAGGATGATAGAGGAACCAAAGTGTGGGACTCGGGCAAACACCTTTACAACCAACAATTTTGGATCTCAATTTCTTGCTTGAGGTTGCTCGGGAGCTTAATGTACTTCGTTTGGGATTCTGGAGGATTTTTGAAGAGCAAGCATGGTTGGCAACTCAAGGATGAGTGGAAGCATAAGCCACCATGACACAAGCTTCACTCAAAAGTCCAACTTGAGGACTTAAAACCAAAGTGCTAGGTGGAAGACACCCACCATGGTAATATCCTTTCAACTCTTCCTTTTTGTAGTTTTTATTTATTGAATTTTGTCTCTTTGATTAGCATAGTTTGATTGCATTCTAGGTTTAAATTAGTTGAATTTTGTGTTTGATCATGTGTTTTTGATGAATGATATGTTTTGGGCTTGAAAAACTTTGAATTATATCATGGTTGGTGCCTTAGAAGCTTTAAAAATATTGCAGAACCAGAGTTCTGTGTGTGTGCACAGCTTCGTGTCTACGCACACTTCCCCTATTTTTCCCCATCTGTGCGGACACATAGCAGTGTGCGCCCGCACACTCGTTGTTGCACGCTCTGTTCACAGCACTCGTACCTTCTGTGCACACGCACCCCACTACACTTGAGTTCCATGCGTGCACACACTTCCTTGTGCGTACGCACACATGATCATTCTGCACTTTCAAAAAAAAAGTGGTTGGTGTGTGCGCATAACCTTGTGCGAATGAACGCGTCTTAACACCCTCTCTGCCAGCAGCACCCGCACGTCCTGTGCATCTGAACACCCCCAGTTTTTGCTGGTGTGCGTACGCACACTCTCCTGTGTGTACGCACGAGTCGCGTCCTGCACGTTAATGAGAAAGGGTGTCATGTTGTGTGCTCCTACAACCGCTTTTCCCCTTTCTTCTTTCTTCTCCTACCACTCTTACCCAACCCACCGCCCCATCCTTTCACCGACCACCACCGTCTCTCTCTCTCTTCTTCTTTCTTCTTATTTCCTCTTATTTCTTCTTTCTTCCTTCTTTTTCTTCTTTCTTTCTTCTCTTCTCCGGAGAAGCCCCGTCACTGTAAGCCTCGCAGTGGCTAACACAAGAGCCACTGTTGCCTATCCATTTCTTTTCTATTCTTCATCTTTTTAATTTTTTGTTTTAATCTTCCTTTCTATGCTTATTTGCTTGCTTAATTTTTGTTTTCTTTATTTAACTTTGGTAATTTAGCTTAAATTTTGTTTAATTACTTGTTTATTGCATTGTAAGTGTTCAATTTCTGATTTATGGGTTGTTCATGCTTGAAAATTTGTCTTGAATTGATGAATATGTGCACCTTATACCATGTGGTTGTTTAAATGCTTGAATGAACTTTTTGTTTAATTCATATGTTGTCATGACCATATATGTTAGACCATATCCTTGTCTGGTATTCTAATAAAAAATTGTGCACTTTTGAATGATTATAATGTTATTTGGGATTGAAATTTCAATAATGTACTTGTTTAATACTTTGAGTTGCTAGCACCAAATTGATTTAGAAATTGACTTTTTGTCTCTTATTTGGTGCAATATTTAACAAGTACATATTGGATTTAGTGAATTGAATGGAATTGCTTGTACATCATGGTCTTAAGTAAATATAATCACATCACAAGGTATTTGCTCCTTGTTAATGCTTTGCATTTGTTTGGGTTGACTTGACTTAATTTTTATCAAGACTTGTCACTTTTTGTAGCAAGCACCTTCCCATGTGATTATTGCCTTATTCTTAAAGACGAATAGGTAGTTTTTCTTCTTTATTGAATTGGATATTGTGTGTTGTGCTAATTTTTATTAATCTTGAGCTTTCACTTGCACAACTTCAATATCCAATAATTCCTACATTCAATTCACTCCTGTTGTAGTTGCATAAGTTTGCATGTGCTTGAATGGCACTTATCTCTTACTTGCATCTTAGGCCATTTAATTGAGGAACTCATTCTTACTTTTTGATTGTGTGGATGCCACTTTAACCGGCCATTGTGTGTATTCCATACCACTATGTTGCATCTTAGGCCATTTAATTGAGGAACTCATTCTTACTTTTTGATTGTGTGGATGCCACTTTAACCGGCCATTGTGTGTATTCCATACCACTATGCAAACTTCCTCAATTAGATGTTTATTTACTCTCTCCTTTTACCCTTTTATGCTACTTGCCCTATGATTCCTAATTATACTTTATTCATTCTTTTTGAGGATGAGACATAACAGCAAGGAGCTGGGAGAGGAGGAGGACACTGAGGATGGAGACGCCAAGAATGCTTTAGACTTGGTAATCCCTTACAACCCGAGCCCCCGCATCCGCTAAATGAAGGTGGAGCTCTTTAGAGACATTCTCCCTGGATTTTGTTTGTGCACGGAGGACCGTGCAATGCTTAAGTATGGAGAAGGATTCGTTATTTTGGGGCATAAACTCTTTTTCCGAACACCTTGCACTTTGTTTTTTGTTTCTTTTTATTATTTTTTTGTAGATATTTAGAGTATTTTTTACTGTTGCATTGCATTTTCTTTTGGTATATACATCTTAGTTTATTTGTAGCTATTGCATTTTGCATTTTTGCATGGTATATATTTTATAGATAGAAGTTGTGATTGGATGATGTGAATAGTATAGTACCTAGCTCAATCTTGTCCTAATTGTTTATGTCAGTTTTTGCATTGTTGAAAATTTGGAAGAGAACTAGGAAATTTTTGAAAATTGTATCCATCACAACATACATACATATAGGAAATAAGTTTTGGTGAAAAAAAACAAATTTTCCAAGAATTTTGTTTCAAGGAAATTCTATTGAATTGATTGAGAAAACTGTTTTCAAACATGCTTGAAAGATTTCTTTTTGGAACATAGAAGAGTAAAGAATAAATACCTTGTGAGTTTTTGAGCTATATTGAGTGGTTACACATTTTAACCACTAATTTTGTTCATTGTGGGTTATATCTCTTCTATGATTGTAATCTTGGTTTTGCTCAATTCTTTATGTCCAATGATTGATGTTTTGAATTGCATTCAGCATGATTGAGGCCATCTTTGATAAAAGCTTACTTTACCCATATAGACTACCCTTGCATCTTCCTTTGTTAACCCTTTTGAGCATTATCCACCCCATTGTTCTTGATACTAGCACATCACAACCTTAAGCAGAAAACCATGATTTACCTTAGATTATATCTTTGATTAGCTTAGGTTGAAGGAGTGTGTTTCATTTAAGTGTGGGAGAATTTTGGGAAACATTGGAGTGAATGAAAATGTGTAATTTGGGTATTTCATTAAAAATTTTGAAAAATGGGAACAATCATGTATGAACTACCAAAATCATATGCATTTTTACTTTTAATTTTACTTTAAAAAAAACATCATCATAAAAAGGGGTTGAAATTTATCCCAAGGAATAGAAAAATGAATAAGAAATGCATATGTGATGTAAATGATAAACCATACATGAGTGTTTAAAGAAATGATGGAAGGTTAAGATTGCAATTTTGTTTTGATTTGGTTGATATAGGTCGAGTTGGATACTTAAACTAATCAAGGATTCAATTATTTTAGTCCACTTGGCCATATCTATCCCACCTTTACCCTAACCCCATTACAAACCTACGAAGTCCTCATGATAATTGCATTCATGCATTACTTGTTGATTGTTAGATGAAAAGCAAATTCTTGAAAGTATGATTAGAAGAGACTTGAGTGATTGAAACCCTAAACACCGAGTGATTAGAGTGTACACACACCTAGTGAGGGTTCAATTACTCAACTCTATGTTTCCATACCTCTTATCATGCATTCTTGCAAGTTACTTCATTTTGATAAGTTGAATCGATTTTTTAGATTTTGGTTGCATTGGATTATTCCCTTACTTAGCCATATTTGTCTATACTTGCTTGGAAATTTGATTGTTTGTTTTCACCAATTCCATATAGATACTATAGATAGATATATAGGTATAGTTAGTATATACATACTTGCATGCAATAGGTAGTTGCATTTAATAAGTTGACTATCCCTTTTTGATCATTTCCCTTGTTGGTTTAGCATGAGGACATGCTATTGTTTAAGTGTGGGGGAATTGATGAGTCCATATTTGATGATATATTTTGACTCAATTTGGATGGATTCTAGCACATGAACTCACACTTAAGCACCGAAATAGCAAACTTTTGTGTTTTGTCCCCAATTTGATCCTAAATGTGAAAACATGCAATTTTGTGCTTGCAATGAGCAATTTAATTTCACTTTTATTCCATTTGATGCCATGACATGTTTACTGAGTGATTTCAGGCCTTGGAGGCAAGAATGGATAGCCAAAAGTGGAAGAAAGTATGTACAAGGGAGAAAACATGAAGAAAGCAAGGAAAAGCACACACGGCGAAGTGTGCGTGCGCACAAGTAGGCGTGCGTGCGCACAAGTAAGTGTGCGTGCACGAGTGATAAACCCCATTTTTATTGTTTATCTTATGCTTAATTCGGTAGATTTTATCCATTATTCTCACACTTATGCATATAATTTTCATGTTTTACATTTTCCTTCCCGATTTTGTGCTTTGATTGAAAACATGTTTCTTTGGCCTTAAATTTGCTAATTTTAATCCTCTCTTATTACCATTCGATGCCGTGATATATTTATTAAGTGCTTTCAGGGATTATATGGTAGGAATGATTTAGAGGATGGAAAGGAAGTATGCAAAAGTGGAAGGAATACAAGAAATTGAAGGAATTGCTAAGTTGTCAAGCCTGACCTCTTCGTACTAAATCGATCATAACTTGAGCTACAAAGGTCCGAATGAGGCGGTTCTAGTTGCGTTGGAAAGCTAACATCCGGGACTTCAAAATGATATGCAATTTGCTATAGTTGCCATGCAGTTAGGCAATGCGTATGCGTGCATGACGGGTACGCGTGACATTGCGAAAATTCAGCGATGCGTACGCGTCGGCGACGCGTACACGTGACAAAGCCACGTGCTGCACGTATCAAAAAACGCTGGGGGCGATTTTTGGGCTATTTTTGGCCCAGTTTCAAGCCCAAAAACACTGATTAGAGGCTGCAGAGTAGGGGAATCATGGATACAACATTCATATTTCATTCACATAATTTTAGGTTTTACATGTAGTTTCGAGAGAGAGAGAGGTCTCTCCTTTGAGAGACGACCCGAGGTTTGAATACTTCGGTTATTATTTTTAGGGGTTTGCTACTTGTGACAACCAAATTTTTGTATGAAAGGATTCTTTGTTGGTTTAGAAACTATACTTGCAACGAGGTTTCATTTGTGAAATTCTAGACCATCAAAAATCCGTTCATCAAAATGGCGCCGTTGCCGGAGAATTGCAAACGTGTGCCTTATTATTGGTTATTGTGAATATTGTGAATAATTTTTCTTTTTCATTTCTTTGTTAGTTGTTTCTAGTTTTAGGAGTTTATTCTTATTATTCTCTTATTAGTTTTTGTTTTTACTTTCTTTTGTTACTATGAATTCTCACTCCTTTGGCTATGAGTTTGGTCACAATTATGTTGTAGGGAATGGAAGCTACAATGAGAACATGCATCAAGGTTGTGACAATCAAAGATGGGAGGAGCCACAAGAATTTGATCAACCCTTTCGGCAACAACCTTCTCCAATGCGCCATGAGCAACAACCACTCTGTGATGCATCCCAAAACAATGGTTATGGTGGACCTTTTCGTGACAATCAACCTCCACCAATTTACTATGAGCAAGAGCCATTCAAAGGTGCGTACCAAGACAATGGATATGGTGGACCCTGATAAACCACTATTTTATGGTTTATCTTGTGCTCAATTAGGTGGTTTTTATCAACTCTTTACCACTTATTCATTTTTTTTTGCATAGTTTTACATTTGTCTTCCTAATTATTTGCTTTGATTGAAAACATGCTTCTTTGGCCTTAAGTTCCCTATGTTTAATCCTCTCTTATTACCATTAGATGCCTTGATATGTGTGTTAAGTGATTTCAGAGATTACAGGGCAGGAATGGCTCAGAGGATGGAAAGGAAGCATACAAAAGTGGAAGGAATACAAGAAACTGAAGGAACTGCTAAAGCTGTCCAGCCTGACTTTTCTGCACTCAAACGATCATAACATAAGCTACAAAAGTCCAAATGATGCGGTTTCAGTTGCGTTGGAAAGCTAACGTCAGGGGCTTCGATTTGATATATAATTTGCCATAGCTGCCCCAAAGTTAGGCGACACGAACGCGTGAATGACGTGCCCGCATCGCATCTGCGAACTTCAATCCGCGCGGACGCATGGACGACGCCTCCGCGTCACTTTTCCGCGACCTGAACAAAACAGAAATCACAGGGGGCGATTTCTAGGCTGTTTTTGACCCAGTTTTCAGCACAGAACACACAGATTAGAGGCTATAAAGTGAGGGAATACATCCATTCAGAAACAAGCTCACAATTCATAATTTTAGGATTTAGATGTAGTTTTTAGAGAGAGAGGTTCTCTCCTCTCTCTTAGGATTTAGGATTAGGATTTTTCTTACTTTCAGGATTGTTTCTTTTTATCAGGTTCAATTTTTCTTTTATTTTCTCAATTTAATTTATGAACTTTTCCATGTTACATTTGATATCTTTATTAGTACAAATTGAGGTATTTCAGTTTATGAATGTTTTATTCTATTTATGAATACTTTTAATTTAATTTAGATATTTTCTTCCTTTTAGTTTTGGTTAAGTAATTGGTAACGCTTGAGCTGTCAAATAAAGCAGTGGTTGAAATTGGGAGTTGCTCCAATAACTCTAGTCTTTCCATAGGAATTGACTAGGACCTGAGGATTAAGCTAATTTATCCACTTGATTTACCTTCATAGTTAGAGGTTAACAAAGTGGGATTAAAATCCAATTCTCATCACAATTGATAAGGATAGGACTTCCAATTCTAATACCTTGCCAAGAGTTTATTTTATTATTACTATTTTATTTTTCTTATCATTTAACATACTGCTTTCTCACTTTAAAAACCCCCAATTTACAAGACTCATAACCAATAATAAGAACATACTTCCCTGCAATTCCTTGAGAAGACGACCCGAGGTTTAAATACTCGGTTATCAATTATAAAGGGGTTTGTTACTTGTGACAACCAAAACGTTTGTAAGAAAGGTTGATTACTTGGTTTAGTAACTATACTTGCAACGAGAGTTTACTATAACTTCTAAACCATCAATCTTCAGTTCTTCAAAATGGCGCCGTTGCCGGGGAATTGCAAACGTGTGCCTTATTATTGGTTATTGTAAATATTTGCTTTTCGCTTATTTATTTGTTTTTATTTTTTTTTTTTTTTTGCTTTTTCGTAAATTAAGAGGTTATTGGTTTTTATTTAGTTATTAAAAATTTTTCAAAAATTTGTTCTTGGTGTTCATCTTGACCTTCAAGTTGTTCTTAGTTGTTTTCTTCGTTTTGATCTAAAAATTTTAAGTTTGGTGTCATTTTATTGTTTTTCTCTTTCCTCATTTAATTCAAAAATATCTTTTCTCTTTATTTTTATTGAATTTTCGAAATTTCCAAAAAAAAAAATTCAGATTTTTATTTTAAAATTTTTATCTTATTTTATCCTATTTCAAAAATCAAATTTCAAATTTCAAGTTTTAAAATCCAAATTTCAAAAATTTAATTTTCAAATTCAAAATTTAAATAACCTTTTAATTTAAAATTTGATTTTATTTTTGTTTTTAATTTTTATTTGCTATTATGAATTCTCGCCCCCATCGCTTTGAGTTTGGTTCCAATGCTGTTGCAAGGAATGGAAATTATAACAGGAACATGCATCAAGGTCAAAACAATCAGAGATGGAAGGAGCCAAGAGGATCTGATCAACCCTTTAGGCAACAACACCTTCCAGGATACCATGGACAAAGACCATCCTACAATACATGCCAAGACAATAGATATGGTGGACCCCCTTATAGTTACCAGCAAGCTCCATCATATGCCAATGAACCACCTCCTCAAAATAGCTTTGGACCACCATACTCACAAGCCCCTTACCACCAAACACCCTCATATGATCCTAACCCTTATCCACCATACCAACCACCTTATGAGACATATGAACCATATCAAGAACCACCACTTTCCTATGTACCATGTCCATATCCATCACCTCAAGACTCAACAGAGCATTTCAAGGAAGCAATGGAAAGACTTAATGCAACCCTTCGCCAGCTGGACCAAGCAATAAATCAATTACCTTCCAAATGTTCGGACATTCAGGGAACCCCCATGGCTTCATGTGGGCAATCTAATGAAGAACATAGCATGAAGGAGATACTAGAAACTCCAGTGGATAGTAAGGAGCATGACTTTGTACTGGAACAAGTGGAGAAAACCGAAATTATCAAAGAAGAAGAATTGGTTGCAGACTTAGGAGATGCTGAACCTCCATGGGAAAGTCAGGTTATAGAACCTCCTTCCAAGACGATTAAAATTAATGCTGAGGAGGGTGTACAACCTACAAGGCATACCATGGTTGAAGACTTGGAAGAGGTTGATCAAGAAATGGAGACTAAAGAAGCAGAAGCACAGCCTCCCATGCCCTTGGTGAGCAATGAAGAAAAGATTGAATTGGAAGAAAGCTACCAAGAGGAAGAGGTTGAAATTGAAGAAGCTTTCAAAGAGGTGGAGAGCTCAATTGAATGGGTCTAGGAAGCTGTTTGGATGTTTCAGTAAGAATTTAGAATGCGTACCACCCAGATGGAATCATAATGATCAACAAGAAGACGGGTGCAAAAGCAATATTTGGGACCCCAGAATTCGTTCTGGCAATGAACACTCTTGGGGCCTTGTCACTTGCTTTAACTTACTTGAAGGCTTTCTACGCTTAGTTTGGGATCCCGGAGGTTACTGGAAGTACAAACACTGGTGGGAATTCCTGGATGAATACAAGCATAAGCCACCATAACAAGGAGCTCACCAAATGTCCAACTTAAGGACTCTAACTAAAAGTGCTAGGTGGGAGACAACCCACCATGGTATGATCGTTCCTTTTTCAATTTTATCTTGTTTTGTTTGTTTTTATTTTATTTTATTTTATTTTCATTGAATCTGGAATTATTTATTGCATCTACATTAGCATTGCATTTTGCATATTGCATATAAAAAAAAAATCTCGCACGCGACGCGGCAGCGTCGCTGACGCGTCCGCGTCACCAGTGCGTTTGGAAGAAAAGAAAAGTGAACAGAGAGTCATGCGAAAGCGTGGCTGGAGGCGCGCCTTTGGTACAAATTAATCCACGCGACCGCGTTGATGACGCGTTCGCGTCATTAGCAAAATAGCCTCCCCACGCGTCCGCGTCACCCACGCGAACGCGTGGCTCTGTAAAATCGACGTAAAGGGATGGATGGCAGAGAGTTATGATGGAGCGGGGCTGGAATGGTGCTAGCAGCACAAGCCCCACCACGCGAATGCGTCACCGACGCGTCCGCGTCATATTGGAAATAAGGCCACCCGCGCGATCGCGTCAACCACGCGACCGCGTCACCCAAAAATTTGGCGAAAAGAGTTTCGAACAGAGAGTTGTGCGAACGCGAGGCTGCACTCGCGCAAATCACACAAATCAGGACACGCGATCACGTGACCCATGCGTCCGTGTCGCCTGCGCCGCACAACTTATCCAGATCAGCGCTAAATATCATCTCTTTTCTTCTCCCAAATCCTAATTTTTTCCATTCTTATTTCTTTCTTCTTTTCTTCTTCCTTCTTTACTTTCATTCTCTTTTACTTAATTGCATACTTTCATTCATTGCATTTTAATTTTGTACATATTTTTATTTTCTTTTCTAAATTTAATATTTTTTTTCATTGGTGTTACAATTTTCTTATTTAGCTGTTGCATCTTTTTTTGAATTTATTTTGGTGCTCATTGACTTGTTTTACACTGTTGGGTAATATTATTTAAGTCAATGCTAATCTTTTATGATATTTGTATTAATTTTGCATTGACATTAATTTATATTGTCTTGCACTCTCTTCCCCATTGTTACAAATTTTGTACCACTGGTATGCCATGGCTTCTATTGTTTTCTCACGTACATGTTGAAGCTTCCATATAAATGAGACCCTTATCATTTGGTATTAACCCACCCATACTTCATTTATTTTCTTATCTTTATTTCTGGGTTATTGTTCTTCTTTTTCTCTTCTTTCAGGCTGGCCACAGAAGACGGAAAAAGGGAGAAACTTCTAAAAGGGGAGACAAACAAGTCCATTTGCACAATCCTTGAAGAAAAGCATCAGTTGGAACAACCCGTCCACCTGCACATCTCAGCATGCACCGAGGACTGTGCAATCTTTAAGTGTGGGGAGGTCGATATCGATCTCCATGTGTTAGCTATTTTCTTCTTTTCAACACCATTGTTTTATTTTCTTTATTAGTTCATTGTTGCGTTGCATAATAGATTGCATGTGTAGTTGATTTTATGCATTTAGCTACTGCTTGGTTGAGAAATAATAAGTTTCTTTTTGAGACCCTATTATTTTTGAAAATTTTCACTAATTTAAATCATAACTTTTGTGTTAAACTTGTTTGGAAGTTATATTTGGAACATGGTTTTTGAGCCAAAGAACACACAACCTGTGAGATTTTGAGCTTATTTATATGGTTACATTATTTAACCATAAATTTTTATTCTTGTGTGTTTTCTTCACTATGATTGCAATCTTTGCTTTGTTCCATTCTATATGTCCACTATTTAGTGTATTTACATGCTTGCATATGATTGAGGCCATTATTTGTTATTAGCTCACTTATCCCAAATAAGCCTACCTTTTACATCACCCTTGTTAGCCACTTTGAACTTTTTAACCCCCTTCTAATTCATAACCACATTACTAGTCTTAAGCAGAAAAACAAAATAAAAATCCCAAGTTGAATCCTTGGTTAGCTTAAGATAGTTATTGTGTATAATTTAAGTGTGGAAAATTTTATGGGAACATGGGATGATATGAAAAAGTAGGGAATTAAATTGAATAAGTTATTTGAAAATTTGGGAAGCATGCTCATGTGAAATCAAAATAATTAAATTACCATGTGCATTGAAAAAAAATATAATAATAAATATATAAGTAATTAAATAAGGGGATACAAAAAAAAAGAAGAAAAATAATATTACCCCAAATGCAAAATAAAAAAATCAATGCACATGGGACAAAATTCAAAAATAAGTTTGATACTTGAGCATGTAATACAAAAGTGGGAAAAATTTGGGTAGCTAGGTAAAGTATTTTAAAATTTTATAAAGTATGTATATGTTACGTGAGATCTTAGACTAATCAAGGATTCACTTTATAAAGCTCACTTGGCCATACATATATCCTTACCCTTACCTTAGCCCCATTACAACCTTGAAAAGACCTCATGATGTTTGCATTGATACATTAAATATTGTTGAGTGGTTAGATGAAAAACAAGGTTTAGAAAGCATGACTAGGGAAGAGTAGAGTGATTACCCTATATACTTGAGAGATTAGAGTGATATACACTACTAGTAAGGGTTCAATGCTTGATTCTATGTTCCCTGCTTTCATGAGCTATCTTCTTACAAGTTTACTTGCTTTTTATTGTATGATTTGATTTAGTGAAATCTGATTTATGTTTGTCTTGGAGAACTTATTTACTTTTAACCAAGTAGGTAGAAACATCTTAGCATGTAGTTGCATTCACATAGATAGGTTGCATTTCATACATTTTACCATTCATCTTCACTCCTTTATAGCTTCTCTTGAGCTTAGCATGAGGACATGCTAATGTTTAAGTGTGGGGAGGTTGATAAACCACTATTTTATGGTTTATCTTGTGCTCAATTAGGAGGTTTTTATCAACTCTTTACCCACTTATTCATACTATTTGCATAGTTTTACATTTGCCTTCCTAATTATGTGCTTTGATTGAAAACATGCTTCTTTGGCCTTAAGTTCCCTATGTTTAATCCTCTCTTATTACCATTAGATGCCTTGATATGTATGTTAAGTGATTTCAGAGATTACAGGGCAGGAATGGCTCAGAGAATGGAAAGAAAGCATGCAAAAGTGGAAGGAATACAAGAAACTAAAGGAACTGCTAAAGCTGTCCAGCCTGACCTCTCTACACTCAAACGGTCATAACTTAAGCTACAGAGGTCCAAATGATGCGGTTCCAGTTGCGTTGGAAAGCTAACGTCCGGGGCTTCGATTTGATATTTAATTTGCCATAGCTTCCCCGAAGTTAGGCGACGCGAACGCATGAATGACGCGCCCACGTCGCATCTACGAACTTCAATCCGCGCGGAAGCATGGACGACGCCTCCGCGTCACTTTTCCGCGACCTAAACGTAACAGAAATCACAGGGGGCAATTTTTGGGCTGCTTTTGACCCAGTTTTCAGCCCAGAATACACAGATTAGAGGCTATAAAGTGGGGGAATACATCCATTCAGAAACAAGCTCACAATTTATAATTTTAGGATTTAGATGTAGTTTTTAGAGAGAGAGGTTCTTTTCTCTCTCTTAGGATTTAGGATTAGGATTTTTCTTACTTTCAGGATTGTTTCTTTTTATCAGGTTCAATTTTCCTTTTATTTTTCCAATTTAATTTATGAACTTTTCCATGTTACATTTGATATCTTTATTAGTACAAATTGAGGTATTTTAGTTTATGAATGTTTTATTCTATTTATGAATGCTTTTAATATAATTTAGATATTTTCTTCCTTTTGGTTTTGGTTAAGTAATTGGTAATGCTTGAGCTGTCAAATAAAGCAGTGGTTGAAATTGGGAGTTGCTCCAATAACTCTAGTCTTTCCATAGGAATTGACTAGGACTTGAGGATTAAGCTAATTAATCCACTTGATTTACCTTCATAGTTAGAGGTTAACAAAGTGGGATTAAAATCCAATTCTCATCACAATTGATAAGGATAGGACTTCCAATTCTAACACCTTGCCAAGAGTTTATTTTATTATTACTATTTTATTTTTCTTATCATTTAACATACTGCTTTCTCACTTTCAAAACCCCCAATTTACAAAACTCATAACCAATAATAAGATCATACTTCCCTGCAATTCCTTGAAAAGACGACCCGAGGTTTAAATACTCGGTTATCAATTATAAAGGGGTTTGTTACTTGTGACAACCAAAATGTTTGTAAGAAAGGTTAATTGCTTGGTTTAGTAACTATACTTGCAACGAGAGTTTACTATAACTTCTAAACCATCAATCTTCAGTTCTTCAGACCCCCTTGTAGTTACCAATGAGCCCCAGCACATGCCTATGAACCCCTCCTCAACATAGCTTTGAACCACCATACTCACAAGCCCCTTTCCACCATTCACCCCATATGACCCTAACCCTTATCCACCACACCAACCACCATACATGTTTCCTATGCTTTAAAAATATTAAATTTAATTATCCTTTATTACCATTCGATGCCGTGATTTGTGTGTTAAGTATTTTTAGGCTTCATAGGGCAGGAATGGCTTGGAGGACTGAAAGCAAACATACAAAAATGGAGTTTTGAAGAAAAGACAGTGACGCGTACGCGTGGACGATGCGAACGCGTGCCTAGCGCAAAACGCAACGATGCGCACGCGTGGATGACGCGGACGCGCACCTTGAGCAGGACGTAATTGACGCATACGCGTGACAAGAAAAAACTCCAAATGACGCGAACGCGTGACCCACGTGCACGCGTGAGAGACGCCACGTGCAAGAATCTGCAAAAAATGCTTTCAGTGATTTCTGGGCCCCTTTTTGGCCCAGATCCAAGTCCAGAAACATAGATTAGAGGCTATAAAGTAGGAGAATCCATCCATCCATACAGAGAAATCATACACAACTTAACAACAATTCATTATTCATAATTTTAGATTTAGATGTAGTTTTTGAGAGAGAGGCTCTCTCCTCTCTCTTAGGTTTTAGGATTAGGATTCCTCTTAGTTTATGGTTATTTCTTCATTCCAGGTTCAATGTAACTTTAATTTATGTTTCTCTTCTACTTTTATTTATTCTAATGCTTTTACTTGTATTTGACTTATGTTGCCAAATTGGTTTATGAACCTTCCCATGTTAGATTTGAATTTATGTTTAAATACAATTTGAGGTATTTTAGATTATTTCCATTTATGAAATAAATAATTTAGATTTTTCCCTTTTGGCTTTGGTTAAGTAATTGGTAACACTTGAGTTATCAGACTCGGCAGTGATTAAAAATTGGGAATTGCTGATTCATTTGGATCGCTCTAAAGCTAGTCTTTACACAAGAATTGACTAGGACTTGAGGATCAGGTTAATTAATCCACTTGACTTTCCTTTATTCAGTAAGGGCTAACTAAGTGGGAGCAAAATCCAATTCTCATCACACCTGATAAGGATAACTAGGATAGGATTTCCAGTTCTCATACCTTGTCAAGAGATTTTCATAATTATTAATTTATTTCTCTTGCTATTTAAATTACTTGTTCCTTATTTCAAAAACCCAAAAATACACTTTTACTCATAACCAATAATAAATCATACCTCCCTGCAATTCCTTGAGAAGACGACCTTAGGTTTAAATACTTCGGTTATAAATTTTATTGGGTTTTGTTACTTGTGACAACCAAACTTTTGTCCGAAAGGATTCTCCGCTAGTTCAGAAACTATACTACCAACGCGATTATTTTTTTGTGAATTTCTTTACCAGCTAGAATCCGTTCGTCAAAATGGTGCCATTGCCGGGGAATTGCAAACGTGTGCCTTATTATTGGTTATTGTAAATATTTTTCTTGGTTATTTTCTTCATTTTGATCTAAAAATTTTAAGTTTGGTGTCGTTTTATTGTTTTTCTCTTTCCTCATTAAATTCAAAAATATCTTTTCTCTTTATTTTAATTGGTTTTTTTTTAAATTACAAAAAAACAAAAAAAATTCAGATTTTTTTTTTTAAATTTTTATCTTATCTTATCTTAGTTTTAAATTTCAAAATTCAAATCTTTTTCAAAAATCATATCTTTTTCAAAATCTTATCTTATCTTATTTCAAAAATCAAATTTCAAATTTCAATATTTAAATTCCAAAATTTAAAATTCAAATTTCAAAATTTAAATTTAAAATTAAAAAAAAATCAAACCATTTCAAAATTTAAACCTTTTTCAAATCTGTATCTTATATTGTTGTCAGTGTTTCTAGTTTTAGGAGTTTATTTTCATTAATTTTTTTTATTTATTAGTTTTTGTTTTTATTTTCTTTAGCTACTATGAATTCTCACCTCTCTGGCTTTAAGTTTGGTTCCAATGTTGTTGTAAGGAATGGAAACTATAATGAAAATAAGTATCAAGGTTGGAAGAATCAAAGATGGGAGGAGCCACAAGGATTTGATCAACCCTCTTGGCAACAACCCCCTCCAATGCGCTATAACCAACAACCATCCTACAATGCATGCCAAGACAATAGTTATGGTGGACCTCTTCGTGACAACCAACCTTCACCAAATTACTATGGTCAAGAGCCATTCCAAGGTGCATACCAAGATGATAGATATGGTGGACCCCCTTGTAGTTACCAACAAGCCCCATCATATGCTTATGAACCACCTCCACAACATGCCTTTGAACGACCAAACTCACAAGCCCCTTACCACCAAACACCCTCATTCCAACACAATTACTCTCATGAGCCACCACCTCAATATTCACTATCCCCATGCCCTTACCAAGAATAACCACCTTCCTACCATGCACCCTTTCTCCAAAATAATGAACCCACATATCCACCCCAACCTCTACTGGATGACAACACCATTGGTGTTATTCACCAAGGGAAAATAGAGCTTCATACCACACTTTCCTCTATCACTAGTCTCACCTCTACTCTTCAAGCTCTTATATCCCGCATGGACCAACCCTCTACCTCCAATATTCAACCCTCAAGCTTTAGTACGCTTCCTTTTCAACCACATAATAATCTTTCCATCCCATCACCACCATCTATGGAAGAGCACCCACATCCATTAATCCAAGAGCAAGATGATCCCAGCTACGCTATTGACAAGGAACAAGAGAAAAGGAATCATCTTCTCAAATTCATACTTCATAAGAAGCTAGAGGAGGCTCTACATGTGGAGGTAGTAGAGACCCTTGAAGTCGAAGAAGCGATGGAAGAATTAGTGAAGGAAGGCATCAAGGGGATAGAGCTTGAAATCACCTTGCCAACGTTGTTGGAAGCCTCTGATAAGCGGATAATTTATTGCTTTTTGGCATTGTTTTTAGGTAGTTTTTAGTGTGTTTTAGTTACTTTTTAGTATATTTTTATTAGCTTTTAAATAAAAATCACATTTCTGGACTTTACTATGAGTTTGTGTGTTTTTCTGTGATTTCAGGTATTTTCTGGCTGAAATTGAGGGACCTGAGCAAAAATCTGTTTCAGAGGCTGAAAAAGGACTACAGATGCTGTTGGATTCTGACCTCCCTGCACTCAAAGTGGATTTTCTGGAGATATAGAAGCCCAATTGGCGTGCTCTCAATTGCGTTGGACAGTAGACATCCTGGGCTTTCCAGCAATAGATAATAGTCCATACTTTTCCCGAGTTTTGATAATGCAAACTGGCATTTAAACGCCAACTTTCTACCCTATTCTGGTGTTAAACGCCAAAACTGGCATAAAAGCTGGTGTTAAATGCCCAAACTGGCACCAAAGCTGGTGTTTAACTCTAAGAAAAGCCTCTACATGTGAAAGCTTCAATGCTCAGCCCAAGCACACACCAAGTGGGCCCGGAAGTAGATTTCTGCATCATTTACTCATTTCTATAAACCCTAGGTCACTAGTTCATTATAAATAGGACCTTTTACTATTGTATTTTCATCTTAGAATCTCTGGAACACATTATGTAACTTTTATGTTCTGAGACCTCCATGGGAGGCTGGCCATTCGGCCATGTCTACCCTATTTTCACTTATGTATTTTCAATGGTGGAGTTTCTACACCCCATAGATTAAGGTGTGGAGCTCTGCTGTTTTTCATGAATTAATGCAATTACTACTGTTTTCTATTCAATTCAAGCTTATTCCTGCTCTAAGATATTCTTTCGCAAACAAGAACATGATGAATGTGATGATTATGTGACACTTATCACCATTCTCACCTATGAACACGTGCCTGACAACCACTTCCGTTCTACATGAAACGAGCTTGAATGCATATCTCTTAGCCTCGAGATCAGAGTCTTCGTGGTATAAGCTAGAATCAATTCGCAGCATTCTTGAGATCCGAAAAGTCTAAACCTTGTCTGTGGTATTTCGAGTAGGATCTGCGATGGGATGACTGTGACGAGCTTCAAACTCTCGAGTGTTAGGCGCAGTGACAGATGCAAAAGGATCAATGGATCCTATTCCAACATGAGTGAGAACCGACAGATGATTAGCCGTGCGGTGACAGCGTATTTGGACCATTTTCACTGAGAGGACGGACGGTAGCCATTGACAATGGTGATCCCCCAATATACAGCTTGCCATGGAAAGGAGTATGAATGATTGGATGAAAGCAATAGGAAAGCAGAGGTTCAGAAGGAACAAAGCATCTTCATACGCTTATCTGAAATCCCACCAATGAATTACATAAGTGCTTATATCTTATTTTATGTTTTAATTATATTTGAATTATCAAAACCCCATAACCATTTGAATTCGCCTGACTGAGATTTACAAAGATGACCATAGCTTGCTTCAAGCTGACAATCTCCGTAGGATCGACCCTTACTCACGTAAGGTATTACTTGGACGACCCAGTGTACTTGCTGGTCAGCTGCACGGAGTTGTGCGAAAAGTGTGCGATCACGATTTCGTGTACCAAGTTTTTGGTGCCGTTGCCGGGGATTGTTCGAGTTTGGACAACTGACGGTTCATCTTATTGCTTAAATTAGGTAATTTTATTTTATGTTAAAGCTTTTTAATTTTTATTTTCGAAAAAATTTTCAAAAAATTTGTATTTGTTCTTCAGAATTTTTAAGAATGAATTCTAGAGTTTCATGATGATTTGTTGAAGTCTGGCTGGCTGTGAAGCCATGTCTAATTTTTTGGACCGAGGTTTCAACTTATCATCACAAGAGCTTGTTGATTTCTATCAATCTTGCTGTTGAATGTAATGATCTGCTAAAGCTTGGCTGGCCATTGGCCATGTCTAGTGTTTTGGACCGAAACTTTCATTGAAAGCTTGGCTTAGACCGGAGTTTTAGACTAACATTGTATGATTCCTGGAATTCTCAAAAATAATTTTTCTTTTTCCAAAAAATTTTTGAAAAATACAAAAAAAATTATAAAATCATAAAAATAAAAAATAATTTGTGTTTCTTGTTTGAGTCTAGTGTCAGATTTTAAGTTTGGTGTTAATTGCATGTTTTTCTTTCTGTTGCATTTTTCGAAATCTTATGCATTATGTTCTAGCACAGGAGGGGAGATTTTGTTTTCAATTCAAATCTTTTTCAAATCTTCAAAATTTTTCAAAATCAAATCTTTCTCACATCATATCTTTTCCAAATCACATCTTTTTCAATTTTCTTTTAATATTTTCGAAAATTTCAAATTGATTTTCAAAATCTTTTTCTTATTTTTATTTCACATTTTTTTCAAAATTAATGCTAATATTTAATGTGATTAATTCAAAAATCTCAAGTTGTTACTTGCCTATTAAGAAAGGTTCAATCTTAAAATTTTAAAAATCATATCTTTTAGTTTCTTGTTAGTCAGGTAATTAACTTTAATTTTCAAAATCAAATCTTCTTAAATTGTTTTTTTCAATCATATCTTCTTAGTCATATCTTCTCAACCACATCTTTTTCAAAATAATTTTCAATCATATCTTTTTGATTGCTAACTTCAAAATCTTTTTCAAAATCATTTAACCACTTTCTCACTTTTAATTTTTGAAAACCATCAATCAATTTTTCAAAATTCCTTTTAAAATTTTAGTTTTATTTAAAAATTTGTTTTCGAAAATTCTTCTCCCTCCTCACCTTTTTTTTAAAGACTAACACTCCTCCTCTATTAGCAATTCGAACACTCCCTCTCTATAAGTTCGAATTCTCTTCTCTACCTCATCCTTCCATTCCTCTTTTCCTCTGACACCTCAAGGAATCTCTATACTGTGATACAGAGGATTCCATACTTTCTTGTTCTCTTCTCTTTCATATGAGCAAGAACAAGGATAAGAACATTCTTGTTGAAGCTGATCTGGAACCTGAAAGGACTCTAAAGAAAAAGCTAAGAGAAGCAAAAGCACAACTCTCTGGAGAGGACCTAACAGAAATTTTCGAAAAAGAAGAAGACATGGCAGCCGAAAACAACAACAATGGTGGAGATGCAAGGAAGATGCTTAGTGACTTTATTGCACCCTCTTCTCACTTCTGTGGAAAGAGCATCGCAATTCCTGCAATTGGAGCAAACAACTTTGAGCTTAAGCCTCAATTGGTTTCTCTAATGCAGCAGAATTGCAAGTATCATGGACTTCCATTGGAAGATCCTCATCAGTTTTTAGCTGAATTCTTGAAAATCTGTGACACTGTTAAGACCCATGGGGTTGACCCTGGTTTTTACAGACTTATGCTCTTCCCTTTTGCTGTAAGAGACAGAGCTAGGACATGGTTGGACTCACAACCTAAAGAAAGCTTGAACTCTTGGAAAAAGCTGGTCAATGCCTTATTGGCAAAGTTCTTTCCACCTCAAAAATTGAGTAAGCTTAGAGTGGAAGTCCAAATCTTCAGACAAAAGGAAGACAAATCCCTCTATGAAGCTTGGGAAAGATACAAGCAATTGATCAGAAGGTGTCCTTCTGGCATACTTTCAGAATGGAGCATCATATGCATATTCTATGATGGTCTGTCTGAATTGTCCAAGATGTCATTGGACAACTCTGCTGGTGGATCTCTTCATTTGAAGAAGACGCCTGAGGAAGCCCAGGAACTCATTGAAATGGTTGCAAATAACCAGTTCATGTACACTTCTGAAAGGAATCCTGTGAATAACGGGACAACTCAGAAGAAAGGAGTTCTTGAGATTGATACTCTGAATGCCATATTGGCTCAGAATAAAATATTGACTCAGCAAGTCAATATGATTTCTCAGAGTCTATCTGGAATGCAAGTTGCATCAGGCAGTACTAAGGAAGCTTCCCCTGAAGAAGAAGCTTATGATCCTGAGAATCCTACAATGGAAGAGGTAAATTACATGAGAGAACCTATGGAGAAACCTATAATCCTTCATGGAGAAATCATCCAAATCTCTTATGGAAGGACTAACAGAAGCCTCATCAAGGCTTCAATAATAATAATGGTAGACGAAATAGGTTTAGCAATAGCAAACCTTTTCCATCATCTTCTCAGCAACAGACAGAGAATTCTGAGCAGAGTCTTTCTAGCTTAGCAGCCATAGTCTCTGATCTATCTAAAATTACACTAAGTTTCATGACTGAAACAAGGTCCTCCATTAGAAATTTGGAGGCACAAGTGGGTCAGCTGAGTAAGAAAGTTACTGAACTCCCTCCTAGTACTCTCCCAAGCAATACAGAAGAAAATTCAAAAAGAAAGTGCAAGGCCATAAACATGTCCCACATGGCCGAACCTGTAGAGGAGGGAAAGGCAGTGATTTCTACTGAGGAAGACCTCAATGGACGTCCACTGGCCTTCAAGGAGTTCCCTAATGAGGAACCAGAGGAATCTGAGGCTCACACAGAGACCATAGAGATTCCATTGAACCTCCTTCTGCTATTCATGAGCTCTAACAAGTATTCTTCCTCTGAAGAGGATGAAGATATTGCTGAAGAGAAAGTTGCTAAGTATCTTGGAGCAATCATGAAGCTGAATGCCAAGCTATTTGGTAATGAGACTTGGGAGGATGAACCTCCATTGCTCATCAATGAACTGAGTACCTTGGTTAGGCAAAAATTACCTCAGAAGAAACCGGACCCCAAAAAATTCTTCATACCCTGTACCATAGGCACCATGACCTTTGAAAAGGCTCTGTGTGACCTAGGGTCAGATATAAACCTCATGCTCCTCTCTGTAATGGAGAAACTAGGGATCCTTGAGGTGAAAGCTGCAAGAATCTCACTAGAGATGGTAGACAATTCAAGAAAACAGGCTTATGGACTTGTAGAGGATGTCTTGGTAAAGGTTGAAGGCCTCTACATCCCTGCTGACTTTATAATCCTAGACACTGGGAAGAGTATGGATGAATCCATCATCCTTGGTAGACCCTTCCTAGCCACAGCAAAAGCTGTGATTTATGTTGACAGAGGAGAGCTGGTCATTCAAGTGAATGAGGCCTGCCTTGTGCTTAAGGCTCAAGGATCTCCTTATGCACACATGGAGAAGAAGCATGATAAGCTTCTCTAAATGCAGAGTCAAACAGAGCCCCCACAATCAAACTCTAAGTTTGGTGTTGGGAGGCCATCATCATGCTCTGAGTATCTGTGAGGCTCCATGAAAACCCACTGTCAAGCTATTGACATTAAAGATGTGCTTGTTAGGAGGCAACCCAATCTTTACTTATCTATATTAAATTTCTATTTTCTATTGTTATTTTATGTTTTCTTTAGGTTGATGATCATGTCAAGTCACAAAAACAACTGAAAAAGCAAAAATAGAATGTAAAATAGCATTAAAAACAGCACACCCTGGAGGACAATCTTACTGGCATTTAAACGCCAGTAAGAGTAGCAAAATGGGCGTTAAACGCCCAGTCTGGCACCATTCTGGGCGTTTAACGCCAGAAAAAGGCACCAGACTGGCGTTTAACACCAGAAAGGGGCACAAAGCCGGCGTTTAACGCCAGAAAAGGGAGAAAAGCTGGCGTTTAAATGCCAGAAAGGGAAGATAAGCTGGCGTTAAACGCTAGAAATGGGCACCAACCTAGCGTTTAACACCAAGATTGGCACTCCAAAGGGCGTTTACACGCCAACATGGTGCAGGGATGAGAAGTCCTTGACACCTCAGGATCTGTGGACCCCACAGGATCCCAACCTACCTCAACTCT
The DNA here is from genome assembly GCF_000816755.2 of Arachis ipaensis. Taxonomy (NCBI): domain Eukaryota; kingdom Viridiplantae; phylum Streptophyta; class Magnoliopsida; order Fabales; family Fabaceae; genus Arachis; species Arachis ipaensis. Next base: position 46,559,839 of record NC_029790.2, on the reverse strand, counting down.
CTCTCTCTTCTTCACACCTTCCCATAAACACCCTTCCCCAAATAACCCTTACCAATCACCTCCATTTCTCTTCCCCATCACCCTTCACTAATGGCATCATCAAGCTCCAAGAGGCAAAAGAGGAAGGAACCGGTGGAGAACATCCCTTTCGATGAAGGAAGATTCAAAACTACATTCCATGAACTCGAATTTGAACGGATAAAGCTCAAAAAGATATTGCCTGAGTTAACATTCTAGTTCAATGAGGATGAGTGCCCACAGATTCGAGAGAAGATTGAACAAAGGGGTTGTCAAAGGCTCACGAACCCAGAAGTAATGATAAATGCAAACCTCATCAAAGAGTTCTATGCAAATGTGGTCAGAGAGGACAAAACCAAGGCCCTCACCTTCAAAAGTTATGTAAGAGGAACAGAGGTGGACTTCAGCCCCAATGCCATAACAAGGACTCTTCAGCTGAAATCACCACATTTTGATGAGCCCAGTTATCATGTAAGGATAAGTAATGGCCCCGACAATAATGAACTTGAAGAAATTGTGAACGATATGTGTGTTATAGGATCTGACTGGGAAAGGTATTCGGATAGGAGACCCCGGTTCATCAGGAGAGGAGACCTCATCCCGAAAGCCAAGGGATGGTTTGAGCTCGTGAGGAGATCTATCCTCCCCGCTGCAAACAATTCGGAGGTTAACACTACTCGAGATACTATGGTACATTGCTTAATAAAGGGTGGAGGCATCAATGTGTACGAGATTATAGCTGAGGGGATTCAAGAGTCAGCCGAGAAGAATGATCCAGGTGCTAGACTTTGGTACCCCAGCACCATCCTTAGACTGTGTACGAAAGCCAATGTAGTCTTCGAGGACAGCAATCCAAGTTGGGTGAACCCTGGAAGGTCAGTCACGCTACAGCGAATAACTTATGTGGCACCCGCCCAACAACAAAAAAGGCCTCAAATAGGGAAAAGAACAGCACAAGAGGGACCTCACTGAGAAGAATGTCATCAAGAAGAATACCAGCAAGAAAAGTACTATGATCCAACCAACATCAACTTGAATCACATTCACGGAGCCATTGAGGAGCTAGCAAGGAGTTATATGGAGGGACAAGAACAACAACTACACATTCAAGCCCAAAAGATGGATCGTCAAGAAGAACTGCTTTCTAATTGGATAAATCAATAAGGGGAGTGGCAGAAACAGTAAATGGAACATTACTCCCAGCTCACTCAAGCCATAAATCAAGTGACTGAAAGGCAAGAGCGTCAAGACAAATGCCTTCAAGAACTTAACCAACGACAGCTAGCTCAGGTGAAGGCATTCAATGAGTTCAGCGTACTGAATGAAGGACGCAACTACATAGGGAGGAGTTCAACATAAACACTCAAGCCAAGTTGAACTATATGTCTGGTCATATGCATAATCTGCATTCTGCAATCCCTCCAAAAAGAGCTAACAGAACAAGAGGAGAGGAAGGTGAAACAGTAGAAGGAAACATTGAAAAAGAAGATGGAAGATGCTGGCTTCTGGAAAAAGTTGATTAGAAAAAGCAAGGGAAGTGGGAGTTCAAGCACTCAAGAAAAACACAAAGAGGACAAACAAGAGGGAGAGCATGAGCAACCCCATGAGTAAAAGGTGGTGGAGTTCCCTTATTGTCCCATTTTTTTCAAGTTTTAAATAAGGAAAATCATGTATGAAATAGAACATGCTTCTATGGTAGTTTAGGATTTTCAATTCTGTCTTTAGCATTTTCCTTGCTTTTGTCATATGTGTGCTGGTTCAAGTTACCTGTTTTCATCTGCATCTTGCTTATTGTATGTTTGTCCTTTTAAACCAAATAAAAAGAGATGGTATGAAAGACCAGAGTGATGTTCAAGTTGTGGAGTAGGTCCTTAAATTTGTGGTGTAGTAATCATTTAGCTAAGTTGGTTCACCAACAAGGTAACTATCTGTCCTAAATCATATGCTTTAAACACACCCCATGAGACTAGCTAAATAACAAGATCCTAATAAGAAAAAGGAAAAGAACAATAAGAGTTGAAAAAGAAAGAAAAGTAATAAGAAATAAGGCTAGGCACCAAGGGCTTGAATCTTGAGGGATATGTCTGTGGTGCTCTTGTACCAAGGATCTGCTTGGATGAATAAGTTCTGAGGAGTGCTTCATCACTTGGTAACTTGAGTTAACTAACCCGGGATTATCAACTGAAAATCCACTATCAAGAGCAACCTTGCTACAGAACATTTAGTAACCCAAAGAGGTGCTGGAGACCAAGGCCTCAAGGAAAGAAAATAACAAACCATGTGCCTGTGGTGTGTATGTATGGGTAGAGAGACTTGAGGGAGTAAGTCCTTAGGGGTGTTTCAACACCTAGCACCTTGAACCAACTGGTTCGGGAGTGTTGGCTGAAAGCTTATCTTAAAGAGTCGCCCCCTCACAGAACACTTAGCCTAAGGATGCAATAAATCGTGGAAAGACAAAGGGATCAATAAATAAAAGTCTCAAAGGGTGCAATCAAGTGAGTATTCCAGGGCATGATAAAGGTCTGAAAGCCAATAAAGGAATGAACCTAAGTTGCTATGCATAAAACCCCATAAAACCAAGGACATGACTTCCACAATAATGATTCATTTCTCTTGTCATTTCATTCATCATTCTCTTGTTCCACTACTTGCTTAGGGACAAGCAAGCTTTAAGTTTGGTGTTGTGATGCCAGGGCATTTTGGCTAGTTTCACTGACCTTTTCTTTATGGTTTTAGGGTAGTTTCATTCACTTTCTTAGGAAATAAGCAAGTTTTGGGTAAATAATTATTTACATCTTGATTCAAGCAAACATTGTAAATTTTATATGATTTCATGAGAATTATGCATGAATTGAATGATAAATTGAATGATGCATGTCTCATAACTTGGATTAGAGCTTTGATGCACTTTATTTGCTTGATTTCAGGACAAAGGAAGCAAGGAAGAGCCACGTTAGTAGTAACGTGATCACTAACGTGGAATGGGAGCTAGCTTGCAACGTTCTTTGGAGCGTTAGTGACAAAGGTAAGTGTCACTAACGCTCTCGAAGTTGAGGCATACCAACGTTAAGAGTCACGTTAGCTACACTAACGTGAACTCTAACGTAGGGAAGAAGGGGCCAGGGGCAACGTTATTGGCAAAGGTAAACGCCAATAACGCTCGCGATGGATCAAGAGGCAACGTTAGTGGTCACGTTAGTGCCACTAATGTTGAAGTTAACGTAACTCATCTTGGGCTAGGAACGTTAGTGCAAAAGGTGATTGTCACTAACGTTCTTGAACCCACATTTTCACTTAACGTTAACGCCACTAACGTCCTAGCCAAAGTCCATGCCTACTTCACACTTTCTCTGCAAGTAAAGCTGAGCCCACTGAAGATTCCAAACTGCTTCAACTCAAGATCCAAAGGCCCATATCCAAGACCTGAAGAGCCAACTGAAAGATTAGAAGAGTAGTATAAATAGGGGTAGTTTTGAACTAGGGAGGAGTTTTTGGATTGAGAGGACTACTCTCTATATCATTTTACTTTCTCTGCAACTTCTAGTTTTACTTCAGAATGTACTCTCCATCTTTGCTTTCCATTCCCAGAGCCATGAACAACTAAACCCCTTTCATTGGGTTAGGGAGCTCTGTTGTAGTTTGATGGATCAATAATAGTTTTCATTATTCTTCTTCTTTCTTTTCTCTTGATTTTACTTGGAAGCTTTCAATCTTCATCCAATTGGATAGTTGTCTTGGAAAAGAAACTATTCATACTTGGATCTCTTCTGAACCTTGGAAGAGGAATGAAGAGATCATGCTAGAAATGCTTTCTCATTTCTCATCAAATTGGGGTTTGGGTGGATATGGTGACATATAATTCTCCCAATACTTTGATTTGGAAATACATGTGGTATAATCAGTGACCGCACCTCATCTCTTCTCATGAGCAATTAGACCAAGGAATTGGCTATTGATCAAGATTTGAGAGATTGAGTTACCAAGGAATTGGAATTCAATCACTTAAGATTCCCAAGGAGATCAATGAATGCATTGATTGAGGAAGAGATGAGAATGAACTTGATCCGAAGAATGCAACATCTCCTACGCCCAATGAATTTCCCATTTCTGATCTTACCCATTCTCTTTAGTTTCTGCCATTTACTTTCATGCTAAATTCCCCATTCCCCATTTAAGATTCTACAATTTACTTTCCGTCATTTATATTCAGCTCTTTATTTCCAGCATTTACATTTTCTGCCATTTACTTTTCCACCATTTAATTTCCTGCAATTCTCATATCAAATTCTGCTTAGCTTAACTAGAACATTCCTCCAATTAAAGTTGCTTGACCAATCAATCCCTGTGGGATTCGACCTCACTCTATTGTGAGTTTTTACTTGACGACAAATCAGTATACTTGCCGAGGGAAATCTGTTGAGAGACAAGTTTCCGTGCATCACTATGCCTTAAAGCTATGAATGTCCTATGAATCCTTCACCTTTCTTAAATGAAAAAAAAATTTTAAAAAGAAAAAGAAGTACATGAATTTCGAATTTTAAAAGAGTTAATTATTTTGATATGGTGGCAATACCTTTAGTTTTCTGAATGAATGCTTGAACAGTGCATATTTTTTATAGTGAAGTTTATGAATGTTAAATTTGTTGGCTCTTGAAAGAATAATGAAAAAGGAGAAATGTTATTGATAATCTGAAAAATCATAAAATTGATTCTTGAAGCAAGAAAAAGCAGTGAATACAAAGCTTGAAAAAAAAGGGGCGAAAAATAAAAGAAAAAGAAAGAAGAAGAAAAAGCAAGCAGAAAAAGCCAATAGCCCTTTAAACCAAAAGGCAAGGGTAAAATAAAAAAGGATCCAAGGCTTTGAGCATTAATGGATAGGAGGGCCCAAAGGAATAAAATCCTGGCCTAAGCGGCTAAACCAAGCTGTCCCTAACCATGTGCTTGTGGCGTGAAGGTGTCAAGTGAAAAGCTTGAGACTGAGCGGTTAAAGTCGTGGTCCAAAGCAAAAAGAGTGTGCTTAAGACTTCTGGACACCTCTAATTGGGGACTTTAGCAAAGCTGAGTCACAATCTGAAAAGGTTCACCCAGTTTTGTGTCTGTGGCATTTATGTATCCGGTGGTAATATTGGAAAACAAAATGCTTAGGGTCACGGCCAAGACTCATAAAGTAACTGTGTTCAAGAATCAACATACTGAACTAGGAGAATCAATAACACTATCTGAATTCTGAGTTCCTATAGATGCCAATCATTCTGAGCTTCAAAGGATAAAGTGAGATGCCAAAACCGTTCAGAAGCAAAAAAGCTACTAGCCCCGCTCATCTAATTGAAACTGATCTTCATAGACATTTTCGGAATTTATATTCTGGTGTTAAACGCCAGAACTGGCATAAAAGCTGGAGTTAAATGCCCAAACTGGCACCAAAGCTGGCGTTTAACTCCAAGAAAAGCCTCTACATGTGAAGCTTCAATGCTCAGCCCAAGCACACACCAAGTTGGCCCCGAAGTGGATTTTTGCATTATTTACTCATTTCTGTAAACCCTAGGTCACTAGTTCATTATAAATAGGACCTTTTACTATTGTATTTTCATCTCAGAATCTCTGGAACACATTATGTAACTTTTATGTTCTGAGACCTCCATGGGAGGCTGGCCATTCGGCCATGTCTACCCTATTTTCACTTATGTATTTTCAACGGTGGAGTTTCTACACCCCATAGATTAAGGTGTGGAGCTCTGCTGTTCTTCATGAATTAATGCAATTACTACTGTTTTCTATTCAATTCATACTTATTCCTGTTCTAAGATATTCATTCGCACACAAGAACATGATGAATGTGATGATTATGTGACACTCATCACCATTCTCACCTATGAACGCGTGCCTGACAACCACTTCCGTTCTACATGAAACGAGCTTGAATGCATATCTCTTAGCCTCGAGATCAGAGTCTTCGTGGTATAAGCTTGAATCAATTGGCAGCATTCTTGAAATCCAGAAAGTCTAAACCTTGTCTGTGCTATTCCGATTAGGATCTGGGATGGGATGACTATCATGAGCTTCAAACTCGCGAGTGTTGGGCATAGTGACAGACGCAAAAAGATCAATGGATCCTATTCCAACATGAGTGAGAACCGACAGATGATTAGCCATGCGGTGACAGCGTATTTGGACCATTTTCACTGAGAGGACGGACGGTAGCCATTGACAACGGTGATCCCCCAACATACAGCTTGCCATGGAAAGGAGTATGAATGATTAGATGAAAGCAATTGGAAAGCAGAGGTTCAGAAGGAACAAAGCATCTTCATATGCTTATTTGAAATCCCACCAATGAATTACATAAGTGTTTCTATCTTATTTTTTTTGTTTTAATTATATTTTAATTATCAAAACCCCATAACCATTTGAATTCGTCTGACTGATATTTACAAGGATGACCATAGCTTGCTTTAAGCCGACAATCTCCGTGGGATCGACCCATACTCACGTAAGGTATTACTTGGACTACCCAGTGCACTTGCTGGTCAGCTGCACGGAGTTGTGTGAAAAGTGTGCGATCACAATTTCGTGTACCAACCTCTCCGCCTAAGTCACAATCATCCTTCACAACATTCAAGTGGGTAAAATTCATATCCCTTAGCTTTCTTATCCCACTTGAATATGGTTTACTTGAGACAGATGGTCAACTTAGAGCTCTTTGTGGCATTAAGAGTAAGAGGAAGATGGTTAGTGGTAAGAGTTGTCATGCAAGGTTCAATATGGTTGCATGCTCCAAATTGAAGTACAAAGTTTGGTGCAAATCTCAATTGAATGGGTCTAGGAAGCTGTTTGGATGCCGTAGTAAGAATTCGGATTGATTACCACCCGGATGGAATCATCATGTTCCACTTGAAGACGGGTGTAGAAACAAGATTTGGGATCCAAGCATACATGAGTATCAAATTTGGGAGCTCAAAGCATTTGAAGAACTCCATCAAAGCTTGAGCAATTTACCTGGTATTGATAGAGCTTATTGGAAATCCAAGTATTGGTGAAAGTTTCAAGACGAGTTCAAGCACAATCCACCATGACAAGGAGCTCACCAAATGTCCAACTTAAGGACTATAACTAAAAGTGCTAGGTGGGAGACAACCTACCATGGTATAATCGTTCCTTTTTTATTCTTAATCTTATTTTATTTTATTTTTACTAGTGTTCATTCATAATTTTTGCATATTCACCTGCATTCTACATTTGCATCTGCATATTGCATAAAAAAAACTGCACGCGACGCGTAAGCGTCGCTGACGCGTCCGCGTCATAGATGCATTCGGAAGAAAAGAGAATTGAACAGAAAGTCACGAGGGAGCGTGGCTGGAGGCGGGCCTTAGGCACAAACATGCCCACGCAACCACGTCACTGACGCGGCCGCGTCATTTTGAAAATATGCCTCCCACGCGTCCGCGTCACCTACGCGAACGTGTGCCCCTAAAAATTGACTTAAAAGAGGTGTATGGCAGCAAGTTATGATGGAGTGGGGCTGCAATTATGCTAGAAGCACCAGCCCTTTCATGCGAACGCGTGCCCCACGCGTCCGCGTCGTTTTCAAAATATGGCCATTCACGTGATCGCGTCACCCACGCGAACGCGTCACCCACGTGAACGCGTCACCCAGATTTTTGGCAAAATGCGTTTAAAATAGAGAGTTGCGCGAACGCGAGGCTACACTCGCGCCAATAGCACAAACCAGACCACGCGACCGTGTGACCCACGCGTCTGCGTCACCTGATAATTATCACACACCACGCGACCGCGTGCCCTACGCGTCCGCATCGCCTGCGTCGCACAACTTATCCAGATCAGCGCCAAGTATCTTATCTTTTCTTTTCTAATCCTAATTTCTTCTATCTTTTCTTCTTTCTTCTCTCTTTCTTACTTTCTTCTTCTTCATCCCTTTAGCCTCTCATCCCTCTTTACTTCCATTCTATTTTACTTAATTTATTTGCATACTTTCATTCATTGCATTTTAATTTTGTGCATATTTCTGTTTTATTTTCTAAAGTTTTTATTTTTTTCCATTGGTGTTAAATTTTCTTATTCAACTGTTGCATCTTTTCTGGTATTATTTTAGTACTTAGGGACTTATTTTACAATGTTGGGTCATATTATTTTTCTGTCAATGTCAATCTTTTATGATACTTGTATTCCTTTTGCATTGACATGAGTTTATATTGTCTTTCATTACCCACACTCTTCCCCTTTGTTGCAATTTTTGCACTATTGATATGCCGTTTGCTTCTACTGTCTTCTCTCTTGCATGTTGTAGCTACCATGTAATTGAGACCCTTATTATTTGGCATTAACCCACCCATACTGTATTTATTTTCTTATCTTTACTTCTGGGTTACATTTCTTCTTTTCCTCTTCTTTCAAGATGGCCACCAAAGAAGGGAAAGGGAAAGCTTCTAAATAGGGAGACAAACAAGTCCATCTGCACAATCTTTGGAGAAAAGCGTGAGTTGGAGAAACCCGTCCACTCGCACATCTTAGCATGCACCGACGACGGTGCAATCTTTAAGTGTGGGGAGGTCGATACCGATCTCCATGGGTTAGTTATTTTCTTCTCAATACCAATATTTTACTTTATTTGTTAGTTCATTGTTGCATTTTCATGTTTAATTGCATGATTGTTTGATTTTATGCATTTAGTTACTACTTGGTTGAAGTAATATTTTCTTTTTCAAGAAATTTTTATAGTATTTCACTAACTTAAATTGAAAAATTTTTGTGTTAAACTTATTTGAAGACTATAAATTGGAACATGAATTATAGCTAAGAACACACAACCTGTGATATTTTGAGCTTAATTATATGGTTACATTATTTAACCATAAATTTTTATTCTTGTGTGTTTTCTTCCCTATGATTGTAATCTTTGCTTTGTTCCATTCTATATGTCCAATATTTAGTGTATTTACATGCTTGCATATGATTGAGGCCATTATTTGATTTTTGCTCACTTATCCCAAAATAAGCCTACCCTTTTAAATCACCCTTGTTAGCCACTTTGAGCCTTTTAATCCCCGTTTGTTCTATATTTTACCACATCACTAGCCTTAAGCGGAAAAACAAGTAATCACCCCAATTGAATCTTTGGTTAGCTTAAGATAGAGACTATGTATCAACTAAGTGCGGGGAAACTGTGGGAACATGGGTTAATAAGGGAATGTGTTATGTTTTTGCTTTGATAAAATATTGGGAATTTGGGTACCTACTCATGTGAAACTAGAAAAATTATAAATTCATGTGCATTGATAAGCTATGTTTATTTTTACTTTTATTCCAAAAAAAAAGAGAAAAAAAAAGGAAAAAAATCCAAAAATATTCAAATAAATAAGTAATTAGATAAATGAATAAAGGGACAAAATTACCCCAAAGTTAAGTTTAAAAAAAAATGCATATGCGATAAAATTAAAGAAAAGTTGATACATGAGTATAATATGCAAAAATGGGAATTTTGGGTAGCTAGGCATGATTTTAGAATTACATAGAGTGTGTGTGTATGTTAGGTGAAAGCTTAGGTTAATTAAAGATTCATATTATAGCTCACTTGGCCATACATATATCCTCACCCTTACCTTAGTCCCATTACAACCCTGAAAAGACCTCATAATGTTTGCATTGGTATACTAAAGTTTTGTTGATTGGTTAGGTGAAGAACAAAGTTTAGAAAGCATGATTAGAGAAGACTAGAGTGATTACCCTATACACTAGAGTGACTAGAGTGCACATACACCATCAGTAAGGGTTCAGTGCTTAATTCTATGTTCCCTGCTTTCATGAGCTATCTTCTTACAAGTTTACTTGTCTTTTATTGTATGATTTGAATTAGTGAAATCTGATTTATATTTGTCTTGAAAAATTTGTTTACTTTTAACCAAGTAGGTAGAAACATGTTGCATGTAGTTGCATTCATATAGACAGGTTGCATTACATATTTCCTACCATTCCTCTTCACTCTTATAGTTTCTCGTGAGCTTAGCATGAGGACATGCTAATGTTTAAGTGTGGGAAGATTGATAAACCACTATTTTATAGTTTATCTTGTGCTCAATTGAGTATTTTTATCAATTCTTCACCTACTTATTCATGTAAATTGCATGATTTTACTATTCCTTCCTTATTTTATGATATATGTGAAAACATGTTTCCTATGCTTTAAAAATATTAAATTTAATTATCCTTTATTACCATTCGATGCCGTGATTTGTGTGTTAAGTATTTTACGCTTCATAGGGCAGGAATGGCCTGGAAGACTGAAAGGAAACATACAAAAATGGAGTTTTGAAGAAAAGGCAGCGACGCGTACACGTGGATGACGCGGACGCGTGCCTTGAGCAGGACGCAATTGACGCGTACGTGTGACTGACGCATACGCGTGAGAAGGAAAAACTCCAAATGACGCGAACGCGTGACCCATGCGCACGCGTGACAGACGCCACGTGCAGGAATCTGCAGAAAATGCCCTCAGCAATTTCTAGGCCCCTTTTTGGCCTAGATTCATGTCCAGAAATACAGATTAGAGGCTATAAAGTGGGGGAATCCATCCATCTATACAGAGAAAGCATACACAACTTAACAATAATTCATAATTCATAATTTTAGGTTTAGATGTAGTTTTAGAGAGAGAGAGAGGCTCTCTCCTCTCTCCTAGGTTTTAGGATTAGGATTCCTCTTAGTTTATGGTTATTTCTTCATTCCAAGTTCAATGTTCCTTTAATTTATGTTTCTCTTCTACTTTTATTTATTCTAATGCTTTTACTTGTATTTGACTTATGATGCCAAATTGGTTTATGAACCTTCTCATGTTAGATTTGAATTTATGTTTAAATACAATTTGAGGTATTTCAGATTATTTCCATTTATGATATAAATAATTTAGATTTTTCCCCTTTTGGCTTTGGTTAAGTAATTGGTAACACTTGAGTTATCAGACTCGGTAGTGATTGAAAATTGGGAATCGCTGATTGATTTGGATCGCTCTAAAGCTAGTCTTTCCACAGGAATTGACTAGGACTTGAGGATCAAGTTAATTAATCCATTTGACTTTCCTTTATTCAGTAAGGGCTAACTAAGTGGGAGCAAAATCCAATTCTCATGACACCTGATAAGGATAACTAGGATAGGATTTTCAGTTCTCATATCTTGTCAAGAGATTTTCATAATTATTAATTTATTTCTCTTGCTATTTAAATTACTTGTTCCTTATTTCGAAAACCCAAAAATACACTTTTACTCATAACCAATAAAAAATCATACCTCCCTGCGATTCCTTGAGAAGACGACCCGAGGTTTAAATACTTCGGTTATAAATTTTATTGGGTTTTGTTTCTTGTGACAACCAAACTTTTGTACGAAAGGATTCTCTGCTGGTTCAGAAACTATACTACCAACGCGATTATTTTTTTGTGAATTTCTTTACCAGCTAGAATCCGTTCGTTAGAGGCTCTCTTAGAGCTCACTGTCAAGCTATTAACATTAAAGAAGCGCTTATTGGGAGGCAACCCAATGTTAATTAATTATATTTATATATTTGTTTTCCATTATTATTTTATATTTTCTTTAGGTTGATGATCATGTGAAGTCACAAAAACAACTGCAGAATTAAAGCAAAATGAAAAATAGCATCCAAAACAACACACCCTGGAGGACATCCTTACTGGCGTTTAAACGCCAGTAAGGATAGCAGAATGGGCATTTAACGCCTAGTCTGACAGAATTTTGGGTGTTAAATGCCAAAATGGGCAGCATTTTAGGCGTTTAACGCCAGAAAAGGATGTCTGGCATCTGTTTGGCGTTAAACGGCAGAAATGGCAGACAGACTGGCGTTTAATGCCAAAAAAGGGTGTCTGGCTGGCGTTAAACGCCAGAAAGGGGCAGCAGACTAGCATTTAATGCCAGAAAAGGTAGCAGAGCTGGCGTTAAACGCTAGAATTGGCACACAGTGGGCGTTGAAACGCCAGAATGGTGTAGGGAGCAGAATTCCTTGACACCTCAGGATCTGTGGACCCCACAGGATCCCCACCTACCCCACCCGTTCTTCTGTCCTCTTCACACCTTTCCATAACACTCTTCCCCCAATACCCTTCACCTATCAAATCCTATCCTCTTCTCCATACTCTCTTCACCACTCACATCCATCCATCATAATACCCCACCTACCTCACCATTCAAATTCAAACCATTTCCCTCCCAAACCCACCCCTTTATAACCGAATTCCCTCTCTCTCTCTTACCCTATAAATACTCCTCCTTACCACCTTCAATTTCACACATCTTACACACTCCTACCCCCTTGACCAACCCAACACACACCTCCATCTCGCCCATTTCTTCTTATTCTCCTTCTTTCTTTCTTCTTTTGCTCGAGGACGAGCAAACATTTTAAGTTTGGTGTGAAAAAGGCTCTGCTTTTTGTTTTTCCATAACCACTAATGGCACCTAAGGCCAGAGAAACCTCTAGAAAGAGAAAAGAGAATGCAATTGCTTCCATCTCCGGGTCATGGGAGATGGAGAGATTCATCTCAAAGGTCCATCAAGACCACTTCTATAAAGTTGTGGCCAAGAAAATAGTGATCCCCGAGGTCCCCTTCATGCTCAAAAAGAGTGAATATCCGGAGATCCGACATGGGATTCGAAGAAGAGGTTGGGAAACTCTCACCAACCCCATCCAACAAGTCGGGATCTTAATGGTTCAAGACTTTTATGCTAATGCATGGATCACTAAGAACCATGATCAAAGGGTGAACACGAACCCAAAGAATTGGCTCACAATGGTTCGGGGGAAATACTTGGATTTCAGTCCGAAAACTGTGAGATTGACATTTAACTTGCCAATCATGAGAGGAGATCCTCATCCTTTCACTAGAAGAGTCAACTTTAATCAAAGGTTGGACCAAGTCCTCATAGACATCTGTGTGGAAGGAGCTCAATGGAAGAGAGACTCAAGAGGCAAGCCGGTTCAATTGAGAAGGCCTGACCTCAAACCTGTGGCTAGGGGATGGTTGGAGTTCATCCAACGCTCTATCATTCCTACTAGCAACCGGTCTGAAGTTACTGTAGATCGGGCTATCATGATTCATAGTATCATGATTGGAGAGGAAGTAGAAGTTTATGAGATTATATCTCTAGAACTATACAAGGTGGCAGACAAGCCTTCCACTCTGGCAAGGTTAGCATTCCCTCATCTCATCTGTCACCTATGCAATTCAGCTGGAGTTGTCATAGAGGAAAACACCCTCATTGAAGAGGACAAGCCAATCACTAAGAAAAGGATGGAGCAAACAAGAGAGCTGAATCATGGACCTCAACAAGAGCATGAGGAAATTCCTCATCATGAAATCCCTGAGATGCCTCTAGAGATGCACTTTCCTCTATATAACTATTGGGAGCAACTCAACACCTCTTTAGGAGATTTGAGTTCGAACATGGAGCAACTAAGAGTGGAGCACCAAGAGAACTCCATCATCCTCCATGAAATCAGAGAGTACCAAAAGGCCATGAGAGAGGAGCAACAAAGGTAAGGAAGATACATAGAAGAGCTCAAGCACTCCATAAGATCTTCAAGAGGAAGAACTAGCCGCCATCACTAAGGTGGACCCGTTCTTTAATTTCCTTGTTTTTATTTCCCTATTTTTCGATTTCTATGCTTTATGTTTTATCTATATTTGTGTCTTTATTACATGATCATTAGTGTCTAGTGTCTATGTCTTAAAGCTATGAATGTCCTATGAATCCTTCACCTTTCTTAAATTAAAATTTTATTTTTATTTGAAAAAGAAAAAGAAGTACATGAATTTAAAATTATATCTTGAAAATAATCTAATTATTTTGATGTGGTGGCAATACTTTTTGTTTTCTAAATGAATGCTTAAACAGTGCATATTTTTTATATTGTTGTTTATGAATGTTAAAATTGTTGGCTCTTGAAAGAATAATGAAAAAGGAAAAATGTTATTGATGATCTGAAAAATCATAAAATTGATTCTTGAAGCAAGAAAAAGCAGTGAAAAGCTTGCAGAAAAAAAAAGAAAAGTGGCGAAATATATATATAAAGAAAAAGAAAAAAAAAAGAAAAAGCAAGCAGAAAAAGCCAGTAACCCTTTAAACCAAAAGGCAAGGGTAAAAAAGATCCAAGGCTTTGAGCATTAATGGATAGGAGGGCCCAAAGGAATAAAATCCTGGCCTAAGCGGCTAAACCAAGCTGTCCCTAACCATGTGCTTGTGGCGTGAAGGTGTCAAGTGAAGAGCTTTAGACTGAGCAGTTAAAGTCGTGGTCCAAAGCAAAAAGAGTGTGCTTAAGAACTCTGGACACCTCTAACTGTGGACTCTAGCAAAGCTGAGTCATAATCTGAAAAGGTTCACCCAGTTATGTGTCTGTGGCATTTATGTATCCGGTGGTAATACTGGAAAACAAAATGCTTAGGGTCACAGCCAAGACTCATAAAGTAGCTGTGTTCAAGAATCAACATACTGAATTAGGAGAATCAATAACACTATCTGAATTCTGAGTTCCTATAGATGCCAATCATTCTAAACTTCAAAGGATAAAGTGAGATGCCAAAACTATTCAGAAGCAAAAAGCCACTATCCCCGCTCATCTAATTGGAACTAAGCTTCATTGATATTTGAAATTTATTGTATTTTCTCTTCTTTTTATCCTATTTTATTTTTAGTTGCTTGGAGACAAGCAACAATTTAAGTTTGGTGTTGTGATGAGCGGATAATTTATACCCTTTTTGGCATTGTTTTTACATAGTTTTTAGTACGTTTTAGTTACTTTTTATTATATTTTTATTAGTTTTTATTCAAAAATCACATTTCTGGACTTTACTATGAGTTTGTGTGTTTCTTTGTGATTTCAGGTATTTTCTGGCTGAAATTGAGGGACCTGAGCAAAAATCTGATTCAGAGGCTGAAAAAGGACTGCAGATGCTGTTGGATTCTGACCCTCCTGCACTTGAAGTGGATTTTCTGGAGCTACCAAAGCCCAATTGGCACGTCCTTAATTGCATTGGAAAGTAGACATCCTGGGCTTTCCAGCAATATATAATAGTCCATACTTTGCCTGAGATTTGATGGCCCAAACTGGCGTCCAACGCACACCAAAGAATTATGGCGTAAAACGCCAGAACTGGCACTAAAATTGGCGTAAAACGCCCAAACTGGCACCCAAGCTGGCGTTTAACTCCAAGAATAGCCTAAGCACGAAAAGGCTTCAATGCTCGGCCCAAGTGGGCCCCAGAAGTGGATTTCTACACTATCTGCACTTAGCTACTCATTTTCTGTAAACCCTAGTAACTAGTTTAGTATAAAAACTACTTTTAGAGATTTATTTTATATCTTTTGATCTAATGTAACTTTTACATCTTGGAACCTCCTTTGGAGGCTGGCCTCACGGCCATGCCTAGACCTTCTTTCACTTATGTATTTTCTATGGTGGAGTTTCTACACCCCATAGATTAAGGTGTGGAGCTCTGCTGTTCTTCATGAATTAATGCAAGTACTATTATTTTTCTATTAATTCATGCCTACTTCTTCTCTAAGATATACTCTTGTACTTAATTCAGTTAAGTCAGAATGAAGGGGTGACCCGTGACAATCACCAACTATCTTCGTTACTCGCTTACACAAGATCCGCGTGCCTGACAACCACAACCGGTCTACATGATGTTCAACGTAGTCATTAGGCGACAGCCGGAGTATATTCTCTTGGATATCTAATACACGAACCGAGTCCGTGAGATTAGTATCTTCGTGGTATAGGCTAGAATCATTGGCAGCATTCCTGGGATCCAGAAAGTCTAAACCTTGTCTGTGGTATTCCGAGTAGGATCTGGGAAAGGATGACTGTAAAGAGCTTCAAACCTGCGAATGTTGGGCACAAGTGACAGTGTGCAAAAGGATCAATGGATCCTATTCCGACGCTAGTGGGAACCGACAGATGATTAGCCATGCGGTAGCCGTACCTGGTATTTTTCATCCGAGACAAGAAATCTGATAGTTGATTAGCTGTGCAGAAACCGTAGAGGACCATTTTTACTGAGAGGATCTTACAGCTTGCCATGGAAGGGAGCACGCATGGTTGGAAGAAGGCAATAGGAAAGCAGAAGTTCGGAAGCAACAAAGCATCTCCATACGCTTATTTGAAATTCCCACCAATGAATTGCATAAGTAACTTTATTTTATTTTATGTTTTATTTATATTTTAATTATCAAAACCTCATAACCATTTGAATCCGCTTGACTGAGATTTACAAGGATGACCATAGCTTGGTTCAAGCCGACAATCTCCGTGGGATTAACCCTTACTCACGTAAGGTTTATTACTTGGACGACCCAGTGCACTTGCTGGTTAGTTGCACCGAAGTTGTGAAAAGTGTGAATCACAATTTCGTCCACCAGGGCCACATTACAGTTCCACAAGAGTTCAGTTTCCAAGGCGGTAAAAGGAAGAGTAATACCTAATTGGCTAAAGAAATAGTCATAGGCGTAAAAGAAAGGACACTCTGTCCGATCTAAGGGAGGGAAAGTAACTTTCTCCTCAAGGTCAGGTGACACCAATTCATAAGTCTTCTCATCCTCCCTATGCTGACAGATCCTATAAAATCACCTAAGCTTCTCACAATACTCAGGGTCGGCCACAGTGACACACATCAACAATATAGAGTCTAACCAATCGGCCATACCAGCAGCGACCTTTGTAGACATCTCGACAATGTTCTTACGAGAAGACATATAGTAAACTACACCTACAAGAAAATAAAGAGGGTCACTACCAAACAACTCGGACAGAGTTAGAAAAGGAAAAACAACCAATAAGAAACAGCTATGGCAGCAAAAGGGCACCCCAGGATTCACACAAAGCAACAGAGATCAACACTTGAAGCCCAGGGGCACCCTTTGGAGGGAACATTAAAGAGCACAGAAAAAGAAATGTCATAAATCACTAAAAACCCTAGACTTCTCAAGCAAAAATAAACATCAAGAGGTAGTAACAGAAACCTAAGCGCCTACAGTTTCGAAACAAAAACAAAAACAAAAAGATTACAACTACGAAGAAACAAAGGCATGCAATAATCACCAAGAAAGCTTCGACCTTTTCAAATCAAGGCTCAACAAGATGAAAACGTTTTGCAAAAGGAAGAGCATACAATAGTAAAGAACAAAAAGAACACACGAAAGGGTGCGAAGCAAAACTCCAACCTATGACGAAGGTGAAATAACCGCAACGGATGCACAACAGAGACACGAACGATCCATACCAAAGAGCGCCTCAAAGAAACTAGGAGGCTTGGGGCAAAAATAAAAGGAGCAAGAGCCGAAAGAAATCCTTTTTCAGGTATGAGGAAACGAAGACAAAAGAGCAAGCAAAGAACGATGATTCCAAATAAAGAGTGAAGAGGGAAAAATGAAATGGCAAAAGGAATTAAAAGCCCTATTGAGAGGCTTTAAAAGTGCTGGTTTTAACTCAAAACTGATGCACTTGGAAAATGACGCCACATTAAAGCGATTCTCGTTTTAAAATCATTAAAGACGCGATACTTGCTTGAGAGAAGGACGGACCAAATACAACTAAGAAGATTCTTGAACACAACTTCCCCAAAAGAGGTCGAAGCTCAGAAACAAGCACAACCTCACGAAAAGATCGAAGCTCAAGCAGGGGCACTATTCATACCCTGGAACGAGGTGTACGGTCCAGGTTGGACAAAGATAAAAATGTCCGACCTCTTGTAAAGTTAGCTCGTCACCGACCTCTTCCTAAAGAGCTCGGCCAAATCGCTATAAGGGCCTAAACAGGCCCAAAACAGAGGATCACAGCCCACCTGAAAGCGGCTGGCCAAAAGATAAGTGGCCTCACCCACAAAAAGATAAGATAAGATAACTAACTTATCTCAAGGGGGGTCACTCCACACTACTATAAATACACTGGAGTAACCAGGTATAACTCATACTCCAATTCTACTAAAAAACCTACTTAAAGCCCGTGCTAACTTAAGCATCAGAGTCTCTTGCAGGTACCACCACCCTCCGGTAACCAAGGAGCGTCAGCACCTCAAGATCTGGCAAGTCAGACATAACTGCTCCGACCACACTAGAATATCTCCTCCGAGATCGACCTTCAGTTTTAGGTAACCCTCGGAACACTATACAATACAAATGCAAAGCTAACTACCTATTATTCACTTTTTCACATACTCATGCATTCTCTTTTTAATCACTTTTTCCTTTTTTTCTTTTCCTTCTTTTTATTTTTCTTTTATTTTTTTATTCTCTTTTTTTTCTTCTTTTTTTCTTTTTTTCTATAATAATATAATAGATACAAAAGAGACTAATGCATATGGTTTAAGTATTGAATGCATGAATATGTATCCAATTCTCAAGATTTTCAATGAAAACCCAAAATACACTTTTATCTCAACCAATGTTCCCAAACTTCTCCACACTTAAATGATACACACTCTCACTAGCCTAAGCTAATCAAAGATCCAAATTAAGGACATTTATTGTTTTTCATTTAAGGTTAGTGATGCGCTAACATTAAGAACAAAAGGGGATTAAAATAGGCTCAAAATTGGCTAACAATGGTGGATAAAAAGATAAGGCTACTTGGGCAAGTGAGCTATTTGAAATGAAGGCCTCAATCATATAAATGCATATATGCACAGAAGAATGGACATAAAGAATCAAACAAATCAAATATTACAATCATAGAAAGAGAATAACAAACAAGAATAAAAATAGTGATTATATGATGCAACCACCCAATTAGGCTCAAAACTCACAAGGTTGTGCGTTCTTAGCTCAAAAATCATGTTCCACAATATAGTTCAAGCAAGTTTAATGAAAAATATTTTAACTCAAATCAATTCTGGAATGCCCTATAAACGAATGGTCTTGGAAATTTCATTATTTTGACTAAGCTTATTATATAGATGTATATATATGAAAAGACATGCAATAAACTAAGAAAAATTCAAATATAGCTCTAAAATATATACAAACCAAGAAAAATACAACTAAGAATTCTACAAGACCTAGTAATAGAAGAAGAAAAAAATGAAATACGAAAGTGTTTGAGATTAGAATTTTTCACCCAAGATTGGCCAATTGGTCGGATGACCTCCCCACACTTAAAAGTTTGCAAGGTCCTCCATGCATTGAAAGATGAGCAAGGAGGTACGATGACTTCATGGATTGCGACCTTCAATTGGTGGATCATCCAGCTGTTGCATATTCTTACTTTTGCTTCCCTTGTTAATTATGATGACTCGTCCTGAAGAATATAAAGCAAAATATAGTAAGGCGAGTAGATTTAAAAACAAGTAAGCATATATTATTGGAATGAGGTAATGATCACTAAAATGAAGTGAGTAAATCAGTGTGTGACATTAAGGAAATAGTGTGTGAATTCTAAATTGCGCGTGGTTTAGAACACACACTAGCGTTGAAAGCTATGTCACAATTACACCAAAGAAGTATGCACTTCACTCATTCTAGTGTGCTTGAGATACTTTAAAGGAAACTTGTAGGTTAAGACAACAAACAAGTAATAAAGGAGCATAAAAGCATTCAAGCAAGAATCAAGCAATTGTAAAATGGATAATGAATGGAAATTGGTTGATATGCAAAAGAATTCAATGAACCAAATCAAATATGGAACTTGCACATCAATCAATGACACACTTTGAGTTAGCAGAAATTCAACGTGCAAAAATCCTCTTTGGATGCTACTTTGAGTGTTTTAGTGTTTTATGATTTCTAGTGAAATTCAGACCAGTTAGCAGAATTTTGAGCAAAAGGAAAAGATTCGAAGCCACTCCCCCTTGGGCACTAAATGCTATCTTGAAATGCCAAGGGAGCTTGCTGCCTCTTCAGGCGCTAAACGCCTAACCAGCGTTTAGCGCTAGGCATCCGGACCTCACTTTTACTCATGGAGCATCTCTAGTTGGATTTAGCCTTTATTAGTTATCTTATCTTTTATTTTTATAATTTTTATTTACAAACAATATCTTTTTGGTTTAGGATTTACTAGTTTATTTTATTTTCAAATCAAATTAGGTTAGATATAAAAAGAAAAATATTCACTCTTTATGGGGATCTTCTCACTTCCGCAGTTTCACACTTTTCAGAATCCTTGTTTTCTCTGTAGGTCATGAGCCACTAAACCTCATTGGTTAAGGTTAGGAGCTCTGTCTATTTCTATGGATTAAGACTATTACTTTTCTATTTTAATTAATATATTGATTAAATTTCAAAGATTACTTTAATTCATAATTTTATGAATCTGGGTTCACAGTGAGGGGCGAGGATCTCAGCCCCTATGACCCTCCTCCTTAGAGGAGCTGACCGTCAAGCTAGTGACGGTAAAGAAGTACTTGTTGGGATGCAACCCAATCATGAGTATCCTTTAGTTTTATTTTAGTTGATTTTTATTTTTATTTTTCCTTGATTTTCACAGTTTTTCTAGGTTTAATCTTGTTTGTGATCGTGCATAGTGCTTAGAACAGGGATAGGAGGACTCAAAATGAAGAACAAAAGACCCTGGAGTGAATGGACTCAAAGTGCTTGGGCACTAAACGCCAGGGCGTTTAGCGCCAGAAAGGAGGCAAGGAGAGTTGGCGTTAAATGCTAGGATGGCGTTTAACACCAGGAAGAGGAAGCAGAGGCTGGCTTTAAACGGCAGTTGGGCATTCAACGCCCAGCTAGGGTACTATTTTGAAGCGTGTTCACCCCACGAACGGCGCTAAATGCCAGCTGGCATTTAGCGCCACACATGGCTCATCCCAAAAAAAGAAAAGAAAGAAGAGAGAGTCCCATTGTTAGCGCTAAATGTGAAAATGAAGGAGGGGGTTGATGACTCTATATTGGATGATATATTTTGACTCAATTTGGATGCATTCTAGCACATGAACTCACACTTAAGCACCAAAATAGCATGCTTTTGTGTTCGCCCCCTTAATTGAGCTTATTTATGAAAACATGCAATTTTGTGCTTAAAATGAGCAATTTAATTCCACTTTTATTCCATTTGATGCCATGACATGTTTGTTGAGTGATTTCAGGTCAATTAGGCAAGAATGGACAAGCAAAAGTGGAAGAAATTATGTACAAGGGAGAACACATACAGAAAACAAGGAAAATCATACACAACAAGGTGTGAGTGCACACAAGCAAGCGTGTGTACGCATAAGACCGAATCAGCCAAGTGTGCGGGCGCACAAGCCAACGTGCGTACGCACAAGAGGAAATTTCCATGTGTGCGTACGCACAAGCACCTGTGCGTATGCACACGTCAACATTCAGCTAAGTGTGCGGACGCACTGTGCGTCCACACAGGTCCTGCAGGTGGTTTTATTAATGAAATGCATGCTGTGCGTTTTCTGAGGGCTTTTGGCCCATTTTAAAAGGCTTGGATGCTGATTTTGGATTGCTTTATAAGGGGAATTCAACACATGAAAACAAGCTTCATTAGGACTTAGACTTTATTTTTTTCATAGATTTATATAGTAGGAGTAGGAGTAGGAGTAGAGTAGAATTGCTCTCTTAGGGTTTATGCAATTTTTATGTAGCATTTTATAGCAAGCCTTTATCTTGGATGTTGATCAACTCTTTTGTAAGTGCTCTTTAATTTCTCTTTAATTACATTGTCTTTATTTTCAATTCCTCTTGGTTCAAGTCCTTTGTTCATATTTCCAATTTTGTGTTACTTGGAGTTTTGATTGATGAATTTAATATTTCACGCTTTCTTTATGCTTGATTGCTTGTTTATATTTGGTTTTGTTGATAGTTGGTTATAGTTCTCTATTTTTCCTTGAAAATTTTCCATCCTTTACTTTTATGCACACAAGGTGTTTGTGAAAATGCCGACCTTAGAATTTGAGTAGATTTTCCCACCTTGGCTTGTGGTTTGAGTTCCTAGGGTACTAGAGTCATAATGTCCGACATTTAGTGGTAATTCTTGGGGAGTTAGTTGACTCTTATTTCCATTGACGCTAGCTTTTTATCAACTAGTTTGGTAAGTTAGCTAGGACTTATGGATTAAGGTCAATTATGCTTGCTTGACTTACTCCTCGATGGTTGGGGTGGACTAAGCGAGATTAACTCATGATAATTACCATAGTTGTGGTTATGGCGATGATAGGATTCTTAGACTCTCAGTCCCAAGTCAAGGCTTTTTATACATTTATAGCATTTTCACTAGTTTTGATCTCATTCCCTTTTTACTTGCTTGAATTCCCAATTTTGATCATTGCTTAGTTATTTTATTTCTTCGTCCTTTTAATCTTTAATTTCTTGCTTGAAAACCCCTTTTTGCCTCCACAACCGAAAGAGAAACACTTCCAATTGCATCCTAGGGAGAACGACCCGAGGTTGAAGTACTCTTGATCTCGGTTAATTATTGATTTGAAAAGTAAACTTTGATTGAGAGGTTTATTTGTTGGTTTGGACTATACTACCAACGAAGACATTGTTTTGCTAATTTTCCGAACCAACGTGATCCTCTCTATCAGGGGTTTAACTAACGGTTAACACCCCAACCCGTACCCACTTTGACCATTCAACTGCCTTCCTTCTCTATCTCCCTTACCCTCTATTCCATCCACTTTCACCCACTCCATTCCCCAAGATCACCTCCCATCATCTTATCAAATCCCATTCATCTTTCAACTCACCCACCTTCCACCCAATAACCACTCATCAATCCCGTCAATCTCTCTTTCCCATTAACCAAAATCAAATTTCATTTCCCTCCCACCCTTCCCCCCATAACCGAACCCCTTACCCCCCACGTCTATAAATACCCACTTCCTTTTCACTTTCATTTATAAATACCTACTCCCTCACCTCTTATCCCCAAACCTCCAAATACTATCTTCCATCCTACTACACCCTTCCTTTCATACACTTTCTTTTCCCCTCTTTTTTTGCACCACTAAACCGTGGCCTCCCCCTCCTTCCACTATTTTTTTTCCTTTCCCTTTCCTATTACCACATTACTTTCCTCTATCTTATCTTTCCTCTTTCCTCTTTTACTTTGCTAGGGAATGAGAAAATATTTTAAGTTTGGTGTTGAACGCTTCATTTTTTTATCTATTTTACTATCCCTGTGGCACCCGAAACTAGGGAATCCTCCTCAAGGAAGAGGAAAGAGAAGGCCACTGCCTCCGTTCCTTACTATTTCACCCTGTTCTTTTCTAAGACCCACGAAGATCACTTTAATGAGATAGTGAGCAAAAAGAAAGTGATCCCCAAAGTCCGTTTAGATTTGAAGCTGGATGAGTATCCGGAGATCCAGTACCAGATTCTGAGACGGGGATGGATAGTTCTTACCAACTCTATGACAAAGGTGGGTGTACTTATGGTTAGGGAGTTCTACGCCAATGCTTCAGTAATTTTCAACATCCAAAAGGCATGAACTCGGACCCGAAGAATAGGTGCACTGCAATCCGAGGGGCGATCATGGAGTTCAGTCCCGAAAGTATGAGGGAAGCACTACAGCTACCACCATCCAGAGAGGACCCTTATTCTTACAATTAGAGGGTCAACACTGACCAGATGCTGGACTTGTTCCTTGCTGATATATGCCTCCCCGGAGCTTAGTGGAGTAAGGACTCTCGAGGTCAGCCATACCAGCTGGGTAGGCATGACCTGAAGCTAGTTACTCGAGGGTGGTTGGAGTTCATTCAACGCTCCATCATCGCTACAAGTAACTGAGCAGCGTTGATTCATTGTATTATGCTTGGTAATGAGGTGGAGGTGCACCAGGTGATCCCTCAAGAGTTGTACAAGATAGCTGAGAAGGCCTCTACCTCTGCTAGATTGGCCTTCTCTCATCTCATCTTCTGCCTATGTGGAGCAGCCGGAGTTTACATTGATGGAGATACCCCGATTGATGTTGACAGAGTGATCACTAGGATGGGTATAGAGCATGCTATGGGGCATGGGCATGCACCACCACAAGAGCCAATTTCTCCTCCTCAGCAGGAGTTTTCAGAGACGCCTTAGAGATTTTATTTGCCTCCCCAAGACTACTGGGACAAGTTGACCACATCTATAGGAGAGCTGACATCATTTGTTGATCAACATAGGATTGAGCATCAGGACCGCTCAGCCTGCCGCCACCAACTAATGGAGGAGCAGCTGAGGCAGGGGGACGACATAGAGGAGCTAAAGCGACAGAGAGGATTCCTAGGAGGGAGCATCAGCGGCCATGACTGAGGTGGTTGAGTTTCTTTATCTTCTATTTTCCTTATTTTCTATCTTCCAATATC
This sequence comes from Arachis ipaensis, assembly GCF_000816755.2. Taxonomy (NCBI): domain Eukaryota; kingdom Viridiplantae; phylum Streptophyta; class Magnoliopsida; order Fabales; family Fabaceae; genus Arachis; species Arachis ipaensis. The sequence goes on along the minus strand of NC_029790.2, from coordinate 46,535,504 downwards.
TTTATCTTATTTCCTGTTATTTACTTGTTTGAGTCTTTGCATGATCATTAGAGTTCTTTTATGGCTTTCTAGTTTAGTTATTTATTTTGTTACTTTTATTTTGAAATATGTCTCATGTATTACTCACTGAGCTTGAAAAATCAAAAGAAAAAAGAAAAAAAAGTAAAATGCATGATACTTGAGTATATATTATGAGTTTTTTCTAGATATTTTAATGTAGTGGCATTCTCTTTAACTCTGAATGTGTGAATAAACAGTGTATATTTGATATTGAAGTTAAGAATATTGGTTCTTGAGGTACAAGAACTTAGAGAAGTATTATGGATTCTCTAACTAAGTAAGACATTGATCCTTGAAGCAAAATAAATAGCAAAAAGAAAAAGAAAAAAGAAGAGAAAAAGGTCCAAGGCTCTCTGCATCAATGTTTAGCAGGGTCTAAATTGATCTAAAGCTCAAAATAGTGGTTTCCCTAACCATATGCTCGTGGTGGAATGTGTCAAGTAATCCTTGAGACAAAACACTAAGAGTTGTGACCAAATGCAAGTATGGAGTTTGCCAAAGGCGCTGAGAACCACTGAATAAGAGAAATTAGAAGAAAAATTAGAAATCAAGGAGTTCCTCAGTTAAGTGCTTGTGGTATTTTTGTGTCAAGCTAAGCTAAGACAAAACACTTAGAGTCGCGACTAGGCTCAAGGTGCAAAGCACAAAGAAAAAGAAAGGAAAAAGCTGTGTTCAAAGATCAATTAGAACATAAAGAAGAGAATCCATAATATCATCCGAGTTCTAGTGTTGAAAGTTATCAAGATTTCAGAACTTCAAAAGGATAGTGAAATGACAAGTCTATTCAGAAATAGAGTGTCATTAGCCCCACTCAGTAGTTAGACATGAGCCTAAAAGAACACTCACGCCTTAGGCATTTTTCTCTTCTTTTCTCAGTTTTACATTGATTTAGTTGCTTGAGCACAAGTACCAGTTTAAGTTTGGTGTTGTGATGTGTGAGCATCTTATACCCCTTTTCTCCTTGTTTTCTAGTCATTTTAAGTTAGAATTTATTAAGTTTTATATTATTTTAGTGCAAAAATCCTCTTTGGATGCTACTTTGAGAGTTTTAGTATTTTTATGATTCGAAGTAAAATTCGGATCAGTTAGGCAGAATTTTGAGCAAAAGGAGAAGATTCGATGCCACCCCCCTTGGGCGCTAAATGCCAAGCTGACATTTAGCGCCAGCATCCAGAAACACCAAGGGAGCTTGCTGCCTCTTTGGGCGCTAAACACCCAACCAGCATTTAGCGCTAGGCATCCGAACCTCACTTATACTCTTGGAGCATCTCTAGTTGGATTTAGACTTTATTAGTTATCTTATCTTTTATTTTTGTAATTTTTATTTACAAACAATATCTTTTAGGTTTACGATTTATTAGTTTATTTTATTTTTAAATCAAATTAGGTTAGATATAAAAGGGAACATATTCACTCTTTATGGGGATCTTCTCACTTCTGCACTTTCACACATTTCAGAACCCTTGCTTTCTTTGTACGTCATGAGCCATTAAACCTCTTTGATTAAGGTTAGGAGCTCTGTCTATTTCTATGCATTAAGACTTACTTTTCTAATTTAATTAATGTACTTATTCAATTTAAAAGATTACTTTCATTCTTAATTTTATGAATCTGACTTCACAATGAGCGGCAAGGATCTCAGCCCCTATGACCCTCCTCCTTAGAGAAGCTGACTATCAAGTTAGTGACGGTAAAGAAGTGTTTGTTGGGAGGCAACCCAACCATGAGTATCCTTTAGTTTTATCTAAATTTATTTTCATTTTTATTTTTCCTTGATTTTCATAGTTTTCTAGGTTTAATCATGTTTGTGGTCGTGTATAATGCTTAGAACAGGGACAGGAGGACTCAAAATGAAGAACAAAACACCCTGGAGTGAATGGACTCAAAGTGCTTGGGCGCTAAATGCCAGGGCGTTTAGCACCAGAAAGGGGACAAGGCGAGTTGTTGTTAAATGCTAGGATGGCGTTTAACGCAAAGAAGAGGAAGCAGAGGCTGGCGTTCAATGCCAGTTGGGCGTTCCATGCCTAGCTAGGGAACTATTTTAGGCATTTAGTGCCACAAATGGCTCGTCCCAAAAAAAAAAAAGAAAGAAGATAGAGTCNAACCGAACCCCCCTTCCCCATCCCTATAAATACCCACTCCCTCACCTCTTATCCCCAAACCTCCAACAACTATCTTCCATCCTACTACACCCTTCCTTTCATGCACTTTCTTTTCTCCTCTTTTTTTCACCATTAAACCGTGGCCTCCCCCTCCTTCCACTATTTTTTCCTTTCGCTTTCCTATTACCATATTACTTTCCTCTATCTTTTCTTTCCTCTTTCTTCTTTTACTTTGCTAGAGGATGAGAAAATATATTAAGTTTGGTGTTAGACGCTCCGTTTTTTCTCTATTTTACTATCCCTGTGGCACCCAAAACTTGAGAATCCTCCTCAAGAAAGAGGAAAGAGAAGGCTACTGCCTCTGTTCTATACGACTTCACCTAGTTCTTTTCTAAGACCCACGAAGATGACTTTAATGAGATAGTGAGAAAAAGAAAGTGATCCCCAAAGTCCGCTTTGATCTGAAGCCAGATGAGTATCCGGAGAACCTGTACCAGATTTTGAGATGGGGATGGGAAGTTCTGACCAACCCTATGACCAAGGTGGGCGTACTTATGGTCAGGGTGTTCTATGCCAATGCTTCGGTAACTTTCCGTATGTAAAAGGCATGAACCCAGAGCCGAAGAACTGGCGCACTGTAGTCCGAGGGGCGATCATGGAGTTCAGTCCCGAGAGTGTGAGGGAAGCACCACAGCTACCACCATCCAGAGAGGACTCTCATTCTTACACTCAGAGGGTCAACACTGACCAGATGCTAGACTAGGTCCTTGCTGATATATGCCTCCCCGGAGCTCAGTAGAGGAAGGACTCTCGATGTCAGCCATATCGGCTGGGTAGGCATGACCTGAAGCCAATTACTCGAGGGTGGTTAGAGTTCATTCAACGCTCCATCATCCCTACAAGTAACCCGTCTGAGGTTACAGTTGATCGAGCAGTGATGATTCACTGTATAATGCTCGGTAATGAGGTGGGGTGCATCATGGGATCCCTCAAGAGTTGTACAAGATAGCTGAGGAGGCCTCCACCTCTGCTAGACTGGCCTTCCCTCATCTCATCTTCTGCCTATGTGGAGCACTCAGAGTTCACATTGATGGAGATACCCCGATTGATGTTGATAGAGTGATCACTAGGTGGGGTATAGAGCATGCTAGGGAGCATGGGCATGCACCACCACAAGAGCCATTTCCTCCTCCTCCAAAGAAGCTTTTGGAGATGCCTCAGGGATTCTATTTGTCTCACCATGACTGATGTGATTTTTGGAAAACGAATTCCAATCACCTAAACTCACCGGCAAGTGTACCGGGTCGTATCAAGTAGTAAAAGTCACTTAGAGTGAGGTCGATCCCACAGGGATTGATGGATCAAGCAACTTTAGTGGATGATTAGTTTAGTCAAGCTAACATTGAGTGAATTGTGTGACGTTGATCAACAGAAAGTAAATTGCAGTGAAATATAAATGGCAGAAAGTAAATGACAATAAACGTAAAGGGCAAGGAATGTAAATCGGCAAAATCTTAAATGACAAGAAATTTAAATTGCATCAAATGTAAAGGGGTGGGTACTGGAAATTTAAAGAAAGCAGCAAGCAGAACTTGGAACAATTGCATACGAATTAAATTGCATGAAAAGTAAAAGGAATTGGGTGCTGGAAATTTAGAAATTAAGAAAGAGAATATAAGTAGCACTCAAATAGAGAAGTAACTTGCAACAGATCTTAAACAGAAAGCAGAATTGCTTAAAGAAACAAACAAAAAGTAAATTCAACTCAATTGCAAAATCAAAATTTAAGGTTGAAGATCTCAGGAAATCAATGAGACTAGAAAACAAGTGCTAGATCTTAATTCCTTCCTTGATCCAGTAGCAAACAAGATGCAGGAAAATTAAAGATGAAAGCAATGAAAAGAACTTTGATTCAAATCACAATTCACTTGAAAGTTTGCAGAAGAAGAAAACAGAGAGAATTCTCGAGGTGAGATTGAAACAGAAGTTCTTCAATTCTTCACCCAAAATTCAAAACAGAAATGAAAATTAAAAGGGAGAGCAAAATGAAAACTAAAGAGTGTAAAACTCCCTATTGGAGCCAGCCTTCTCAATGGAGCTCCCTATCAGAGCCAACCTCCTAGTGAAATGAAACTAATGCCTTTATATAGGCTTTTACAAAATGAAAATGAAAAATAAAAACAATATTTACAAAATAAAATTCCTAATCTAACTTCTCTGTGTGCCTTTGAGTCATGTGGGCTTTGCTTGCTTTGGAGTGGAATTGGGTTGAAGATGGATCCGGATGGTTGCTCTTGGACTTGGAAAGAAATCCATTTGCAATTTGGACTTTGGAGCCTTTAAGTTTGAGTCAAAGTTTGAGGCAAATTTTAACTCAAACATTGGGTTGATGAAATTATGCAGAACGGTATTTTGCTGTCATTGGCGTTTGAGTCCAAGTTTGAGGCCCAACTTGGACGCAAACGTTGACGCTTGTTGCACATCAAGGCTTGGGGTGCTACTTTGTCCTCTTGTCAATGTTGCCAATTTCATGCCCATTATAGACTATTATATATGGTTGGAAATCTCTGAATGTCAGCTTTCTAACCCATTTGGAATCACCTCAATTGGACATCTACAACTCAAGTTATGCTCCTTTGAAGAGGACAGGGTTGCTGGCTTTGGTGTGCAACATTTGAGGCGACGTTTGCCTCAAACGTGGTCGAAAACCCTGGATTCTGGAGGCTCAAATGCATTGTCCACCCCATACTATTATATATTATTGGAAAACCTTGAATGTCTACTTTCCAATGCCATTGGAAGCGCATCATTTGGAGCTTCACAGCTCGAGTTATACTCCATCGAAGGTGCAGAGGTCAGTTGGCCTCACTGCAGGTTGACACCATTTTCGTTTATGCACATTTCGGGGCAGTTTTCTTCCTCAATTTTAGTGTCCACCATGCAGTTCCATATATGCTTGGAAAGCTCTCGATTCCTACTTTCCATTGCTTTTTGAATCACCTCATTTGGAGCTCTATAGCTCAAGTTATTCATGTTGGAAGTATACCCCTTCAGGCTGTGAGGAGCAACGTTTGACCTCAAGTTTGAGGCAAACGTTGGCGCAAGCTTTTTGGCCTCCTGGGTGAAATTTTTCAAGCCAACGTTTGACCTCAAGTTCGATGCAAACGTTGGCGCAAGCTTTTGGCTTCCCTGGGTGAAATTTTGCTTTTCCTCATGTTTGAGCTTAAGTTTGAGGCAAACTTTAGCTCAGACGTGAGTCCTCCTTCTTGCCCTTGCCATCTTCTTTTCTTCAACCTCCTTCAAGAATTTTTCACCTATCATCAATCAATCAAAAGTATCAAAGCTATGCTCAAAATCATGAGATTGTTTCTCTTTCATAATATATGACAATTATAACACAAAATCTCATGAAAATGCATCAATTTATCCATGATTGATTGAATCAAAGGAAACATGAAATTCTACCCAATTGGCTTACTTATGGCTCAAGAAAGTGCATAAAACCTATTGAAAACAAAGGAAAAAGCATAGAAAAACATGACATGATGACATGTCATCACAACACCAAACTTAAAACTTGCTTGTCCCCAAGCAAGAAAAGAATCATGCAATAAAGATTGACAATCCAAGGTAAGAAGAATAGCAACTCAATGTTTATGGTAAGCTAGTTTTCTAAGCATACTACAATCACAAAAGAAATGTAAATGATTGATGCTTCTATCTAGCTCATTTTATGAAATCTTTTCCTTATATTTCTTCCTTGAAGCAAGCTTTTGCTTTTCTTATTAGCTTCTCCTTTTGGGTGCTTTGCCCCATGAGTTAATAACAAAGCTACGATTCTAAATGCTTTGTTTTCAAGTATTACCACTTGATACATAAGCACCACAAGCATTTGAATCAGAGGACTTCATTAAAGCTCATTTTTCTTTTCTTTTCTTGACTCTCTAATCATTGATGCTCAGAACCTTGAGCTTTGAGGGAGTGCTTTTTGCACTTGAGCCTAGCCTTGACTTCTAAGTATTTTGTTTTCAAGCATTTGGCTTGATACATAAACACCACAAGTACTTAGCAAATAAATTGCCATTGGTACTCAGAGCCTTCAGCTTTCTCATTCTTTCCCTTTTTCTTTCTTGCCTTATTTGTATTTGCTTCTTCAAGGTTTTCATGATTTTAAAAGATTTCACAAAACGTGCTAGATGAAAACTTCAATTAAATAAAATCTAATGCAATTAAGCAACAATCAAACATACTAGCTTTACAATACTTTTATGCACATGCTAAATTCTTCTTTAATTCCTTATTTGTTTATGATCATGATACTTTATTGCTTTTGAATTCACAAAACTCAAGTTGGTAGTCATAATGGCATGGCAACATGTTACAAATCAATATTCAAGCTATGCTTATTCATACCACATATGCACACAGAGATTATAAAGACAATCATGCAATCAAGGCACAAGAGACAGAGACATTTTGATTGTATAGATAAGAGGGTGTGCACAATACATTGCATAAAAGATAGATGGCACACCAAACTTAGTGTGACACTTTCACTTGGAATTAATGCAAGTATCTTGTACGAATTGGAACAAATTTTGTTGCATAGCAACACCAAACTTAGAGTGCAATCATATGTCAACTTATTTGAATTAAAACTAAGCAAGTGAAACTGTTATTTGTTAAGTACAATCACCAAGCCAAGAATCTGTCATGAATAAAGCTCTCTTGGCAATGTATTAACAAACACAGTAAATAAGCAAACTAAAATGAAAGCATTTAAAAACAGAAAAATGACTAAAGAAAGTAGAACAAAAAAGTGTCAAATTAAAAGAGAAAAATAAAACTGCAGAGGCATTATGATTATGCAGACAAGTAGTGTTGCTTGAATGAATTGCATAGAGAATAAGTGGGACACCAAACTTAGGATCTTGGTGTGTCACTTTCATTTTTTGATTTGATACAATCATCCAAAAAAATTGAAAATAATGTGTTGCATGGCAACACCAAACTTAGAATGTAACCATATGCCAATTTATTGAATTTAAACAAAGCACAGAAAGAAAACAAAGCAGAGAAGAAATGTTACCTACGGTTGGGTTACCTCCCAACAAGTGCTCTTTTAGTGTCATTAGCTTGACATGTTGTTCTTCACTTTCTTCCTCTTCTTCCAGTTTGTTAAGAGGAATGACCTCAATGGAGAGAAGATTCAGCTACTGTCCCTTGTCTTGGCCTTTCCTCAGCAAGCTTCCTTTTGTAAATAGCTTGATTGAGCTTGCTTGCTGGATTAGGGACAGAATTGGTGTTCTTGCTAGTTGCCTTCACTTCTTTGGATTCAAGACTTGGTGGTTGTGTGATTGTTGGAGTGATTTCTTCATTAAGAGCCTCTTGTAATGGTGGTTTCGTGAGCTCTTCCTCTGTGCACTTCTCCACTTCACTTGGGTGTGAATTCTCTTGAATGACTTCCTTACTTTTTTGTTCCTCCACTCCCTTCTTTGCACTCAACATTTGACTTAATAGTTCTTTTATGGAGGAAGTTTGTTGTTCTTCCTAAGATTTCTTCATCTCCTCTTCATATTTCTCGATCACAGATTCAAGGGAAGTTTGTGAGGGTTGTGAATGTTCATGTTCCTTTGTTACCTCAAGTGCAGTTTCATTTTCAACCACCTCATTCTTCATTGGAAGTTTACTTAATACAGTAGCCTCCTCATCTTGCTCTTCCACTTTCTCCCTTGCACTTAACATTTGGTTTACCAGCACTTCTATGTTTTTGAATGAATTCTCTTGCTCATTCCAGGATATATGTGCCTCCCTCTCATATTTTTCAAACATGGTTTCAAGCTTTGAGAGGCCTTGGTTCATGGAAATTTGTTTGGGTGGTGAGTTTTGAAAGGGGCTTTCTGTTGAAGCATGGTCTAGTGATGATAACTTTGGATGAATATCATATGGAGCATTAGAATTCCCTTCCCAGCCACCATTAGAATCATGACTTGCATCATTTTGTGGTGGAAGAAAATATTCCATATGGTTTTCTTGCTCATCTTGTGTCTCTGAAGCAAATCTCCATGAATTGGAGTGCTCAGAATGTGTATTCTCTTGGTGATATTCCCAGTCACCATTAGAGATTGTTGATGGTGGGTAATATCCCATAAAACATGTTTGATTATAAGATGAGTTGAACTCCATTTGAGTTTTGTAACACACACAACCAAGAAAAATTGAAATTACTCATATCAAAGATGAGAATTTCTTAGTGAGGCAAAAACTCAAACACCTTGGTTTCACTTTGAAACAGAAAACAAAAACAAAGAAAATGCTTGATCTAGACTTCTCACCCACTTAATCATTGTTGATCTAAATCAATCCCCGGCAACGGCGCCAAAAACTTGATGTTTTTTTGTGGAAAACGAATTCCAATCACCTAAATTCACCGGCAAGTGTACCGGGTCGTATCAAGTAGTAAAACTCACTTAGAGTGAGGTCGATCCCACAGGGATTGATGGATCAAGCAACTTTAGTGGGTGATTAGTTTAGTCAAGCTAACATTGAGTGAATTGTGTTACGTTGATCAACAGAAAGTAAATTGCAGTGAAATATAAATGGCAGAAAGTAAATGACAATAAACGTAAAGGGCAAGGAATATAAATTGGCAAAATCTTAAATGACAAGAAATGTAAATTGCATCAAATGTAAAGGGGTGGGTACTGGAAATTTAAAGAAAGCAGCAAGCAGAACTTCGAACAATTGCATACAAATTAAATTGCATGAAAAGTAAAAGGAATTGGGTGCTGGAAATTTAGAAATTAAGCAAGAGAATATAAGTAGCACTCAAATAGAGAAGTAACTTGCAACAGATCTTAAACAGAAAGCAGAATTGCTTAAAGAAACAAACAGAATGTAAATTCAATTCAATTGCAAAATCAAAATTTAAGGTTGAAGATCTCAGGAAATCAATGAGACTAGAAAACAAGTGCTAGATCTCAATTTATTCCTTGATCCAATAGCAAACAAGATGCAGGAAAATTAAAGATGAAAGCAATGAAAAGAACTTTGATTCAAATCACAATTCACTTGAAAGTTTGCAGAAGAAGAAAACAGAGAGAATTCTCGAGGTGAGATTGAAACAGAAGTTCTTCAATTCTTCATCCAAAATTCAAAACAAAAATGAAAATTAAAAGGGAGAGCAAAATGAAAACTAAAGAGTGCAAAACTCCCTATTGGAGCCAGCCTTCTTAATGGAGCTCCCTATCAGAGCCAACCTCCTAGTGAAATAAAACTAATGCCTTTATATAGGCTCTTACAAAATGAAAATGAAAAATAAAAACAATATTTACAAAATGAAATTCCTAATCTAACTTCTCTGTGTGCCTTTGAGTCATGTGGGCTTTGCTTGCTTTGGAGTGGAATTGGGTTGAAGATGGATCCGGATGGTTGCTCTTGGACTTGGAAAGAAATCCATTTGCAATTTGGACTTTGGAGCCTTTAAGTTTGAGTCAAAGTTTGAGGCAAATTTTAACTCAAACGTTGGGTTGATGAAATTATGCAGAACGGTATTTTGCTGTCATTGGCGTTTGAGTCCAAGTTTGAGGCCCAACTTGGACGCAAACGTTGACGCTTGTTGCACATCAAGGCTTGGGGTGCTACTTTGTCCTCTTGTCAATGTTGCCAATTTCATGCCCATTATAGACTATTATATATGGTTGAAAATCTCTGAATGTCAGCTTTCTAACCCATTTGGAATCACCTCAATTGGACATCTACAACTCAAGTTATGCTCCTTTGAAGAGGACAGGGTTGCTGGCTTTGGTGTGCAACGTTTGAGGCGACGTTTGCCTCAAACGTGGTCAAAAACGCTGGATTCTGGAGGCTCAAATGCATTGTCCACCCATACTATTATATATTATTGGGAAACCTTGAATGTCTATTTTCCAATGCCATTGGAAGCGCATCATTTGGAACTTCACAGCTCGAGTTATACTCCATCGAAGGTGCAGAGGTCAGTTGGCCTCACTGCAGGTTGACACCATTTTCGTTTATGCACATTTCGGGGCAGTTTTCTTCCTCAATTTTAGTGTCCACCATGTAGTGCCATATATGCTTGGAAAGCTCTCGATTCCTACTTTTCATTGCTTTTTGAATCACCTCATTTGGAGCTCTATAGCTCAAGTTATTCATGTTGGAAGTATACCCCTTCAGGCTGTGAGGAGCAACGTTTGACCTCAAGTTTGAGGCAAACGTTGGCACAAGCTTTTTGGCCTCCTGGGTGAAATTTTTCAAGCCAACGTTTGACCTCAAGTTTAAGGCAAACGTTGGCGCAAGCTTTTGGCTTCCCTGGGTGAAATTTTGCTTTTCCTCACGTTTGAGCTTAAGTTTAAGGCAAACTTTAGCTCAAACGTGAGTCCTCCTTCTTGCCCTTGCCATCTTCTTTTCTTCAACCTCCTTCAAGGCTTTTTCACCTATCATCAATCAATCAAAAGTATCAAAGCTATGCTCAAAATCATGAGATTATTTCTCTTTCATAATATATGACAATTATAGCACAAAATCTCATGAAAATGTGTCAATTTATCCATGATTGATTGAATCAAAGGAAACATGAAATTCTACCCAATTGGCTTACTTATGGCTCAAGAAAGTGGATAAAACCTATTAAAAACAAAGGAAAAAGTATAGAAAAACATGACATGATGACATGTCATCAATGACTACTGGACTAGTTGAACACATCCATAGGAGAGTTGACATCATCTGTTGATCAGTTGAGGATAGAGCACCAGAACCACTCAGCCCTCCTCCACCAGGTAATTAGAAGAGTAGCTGATGCAGGGGCACGACATAGAGGAGCTGAAGCACGAGAGAGGATTCCCAGGAGGGAGCAGCAGCCGCCATGACTGAGGTGGTTGAGTTTTTTTATCTTCTGTTTTCCTTATTTTCCATCTTGCAGTATCTTTATCTTATTTCCTGCTATTTACTTGTTTAAGACTTTGCATGATCATTAGAATTCTTTTATGGCTTTCTAGTTTAGTTATTTATTTTGTTATTTTTATTTTGAAATATATCTCATGTATTAATCACTGAGCTTGAAAAATCAAAAGAAAAAAGAAAAAAAATAGTAAAATGCATGAGAGTTGAGTATATATTATGAGTTTTTCTAGATATTTTAATGTGGTGGCATTATCTTTAACTCTGAATGTGTGAATAAACAGTGCATATTTGATATTGAAGTTAAGAATATTGGTTCTTGAGGTACAAGAGCTTAGAGAAGTATTATAGATTCTCTAACTAAGTAAGAAATTGATCTTTGAAGCAAAACAAATAGCAAAAAGAAAAATATAAAAGAGAAAAAGGTCCAAGGCTCTGTGGATCAATGGTTAGGAGGGTCAAAATTGATCTAAAGCTCAAAATACTGGTTTTCCCTAACCATATGCTCGTGGTGGAATGTGTCAAGTAATCCTTGAGACAGAACACTAAGAGTTGTGACCAAATGCAAGTACAGAGTATGCCAAAGGTGCTGAGAACCACTGAATGAGAGAAATTAGAAGAAAAATTAGAAATCAAGGAGTTTCTCAGTTAAGTTCTAGTGGTGTTTTTATGTCAAGCTAAGCTGAGATAAAACACTTAGAGTCGCGACTAGGCTCAACGTGCAAAGCACCAAGAAAAAGAAAAGAAAAAGTTGTGTTCAAAGATCAATTAGAACATAAAGAAGAGAATCCATAATATCATTCGAGTTCTAATGTTGAAGGTTATCAAGATTTCAGAACTTCAAAGGATAGTGGGATGACAAGTCTATTCAGAATTAGAGTGTCATTAGCCCCACTCAGTAGTGAGACATGAGCCTAAAGGAACACTCACGCCTTAGGTGTTTTTCTCTCCTTTTCTCAATTTTACATTGTTTTAGTTGTTAGAGCACAAGTACCAGTTTAAGTTTGGTGTTGTGATGCGTGAGCATCTTGTACCCCTTTTCCCTTATTTTCTAGTCATTTTAAGTTAGAATTTATTATGTTTTATATTATTTTAGTGCAAAAATCCTCTTTGGATGCTACTTTGAGAGTTTTTGTGTTTTTATGATTTTAAGTGAAATTCGAATCAGTTAGGCAGAATTTTGAGCAAAAGGAGAAGATTTAAAGCCACCCCCTTGGAAGCTAAATGCCAAGCTGGCGTTTAGCTCCAGCATCCAGAAACGCCAAGGGAGCTTGCTGCTTCTTTGGGCGCTAAACGCCCAACCAGCGTTTAGCGCTAGGCATCCGAACCTCACTTAGACTCTTGGAGTATCTCTAGTTGGATTTAGACTTTATTAGTTATCTTATCTTTTATTTTATTTTTGTAATTTTTATTTACAAACAATATCTTTTAGATTTAGGATTTATTAGTTTATTTTATTTTCAAATCAAATTAGGTTAGATATAAAAGGAAAAATATTTACTCTTTTTCTTACTTCCGTACTTTCACACGTTTTAGAACCCTTGTTTTCTCTGTAGCTCATGAGCCACTAAACCTCCTTGGTTAAGGTTAGGAGCTCTGTCTATTTTTATGGATTAATACTATTACTTTTCTATTTTGATTAATGTACTGATTCAATTTCAAGGATTACTCTCATTCTTAATTTTATGAATCTGGGTTGAACAAGAGTATGACCCTTATTCTCGATGTGTTCTTGTGATACTCGTGAGAGGTCCCTTATCTAAACACGTTTGGTTCGAGAAGGGGGGTCATGCATACGCATGATTTGGTGAACTCGTGAGGGTCATTGATACGGAAATTGTAAGCATAATATTCCACCGGCAAGTATACCGGGTCGTAATTAAGTAATAACTCACTTAGAGTGATGATGACTGGAATTCACTCCCCGTATAAAATAATGAATTCATTTTTTTGGCAAGCACACCAAAAATATCGTCAAGTAATAACTCACTAGGAGTGGGGTCGAATCCACAGAGATTGGTAGATTTGAGCAATTTTAATCAATGGGTTGAATTAGTCAAGCTAAGCAACATAGATTGTGATTGCAGAATTATAAATAAACAGAATTATAAATGACTCAAAAGTAAAGAGAAGCAGTAAAGTACAAAAAAGTAAATGGCAAGAATGTAAAGTTCTGGAATGTAAATGACTGAATTATAAATGGGAGTGGGGAATAACAGAATGTAAAGAAAGCTATAAAGAATATGAAAGATTAGAATAGGGGGAATTCATTGGGATTAGGAGATATTGTTCTCTTTGGATTAAATTCAGCTCATCTCATCTTCAATCATGCAATTCATTGACCTCTTGGAAATCATGATTGATTGAACCCTAACCCCTTGGTGATTCAATCTCTCAAATCTTGATAATCAACCAATTCCTTGGTCTAATTGCTCATGAAGAGAGATATGCTTGGTCCCTGATTATACCATATGTCCTCATAGATCCAAATAGTGGGTGAAATATATGTCACCATATCCAATCCCAAAACCCAGATCTACTCAATTGTGAGAAGGGATTTCAAGCATGATTTCATGTTTCCTTTTCCAATGTTCCCATGAAACCCATTTTGTATTCGACCTCTTACCCAAGATTATTGAACACTAGCATGAAGAACGAAATTCCTTCTAGCAAATCAAAGAGAAGATGAAAAGAAGAAGAAATTCACTATCATTAATCCATCAAGTACAACAGAGCTCCCTCTCCCAATGAGAGGGAGCTTAGCTACTCATAGCTTAGAGAAAAGTACAAGAGATGGAAGAGATGAAGTGAAAAGTAAAACTAAAACTTGTAAATCCAAAAGCTAACTTCCCAACCCCTTTCTCAGTACTTCTAGGGGTTATTTATACTACTCCTATCACAAGAACTAAGAAAATACAAAAGAGAAAAGAAAATTATAGCTGGAGGGAAAAGGATAACTCATCAAACGTGACACTTTAACTTGGCGTGTGGCAGGTGTTTGAGGGGCGTGCCATGCCTAGCAACTTATTTTGGCTTGGCACGCTACGCCCATCTCCTCAAGTGGCACGCCCCTTGCATCAGCCTCCCTAGAGTGCCATGCCTTCGAACCCAAGTGGCACGCACAAGGTCTTCTCAATATTTGTTGGCCTGGCATGCCACGCCTTCGAGCCCAAGTGGCACGCCCAGGCTTTTTCTCCTTGCTCATCTCCTCTGGAAATTTGAACTGGCGTGGCACGCCCAGGGTTTGGCATGCCATGCCTATTGTGTGCTTCATCTTCCTCTCTGGTAATTTGAACTGGCGTGGCACACCCAAGGTCTTGGCGTGCCACGCCCATAGTGTATGCTTCATCTTCTTTTCCGAAACTTTGAACTGGCGTGGCACGCCCAAGGTCTGGCGTGCCACGCTCATTGTGTTTGCTTCATCTTCTTCTATGGAAAACATTACTAGCGTGCCACGCTCTAGTGCTGGTGTGCCATGCCTAGGTATTGTATGCATGGTTCCTTGTTCTAGTGATTGGTGTGCCACGCGCAGCATTCAAGTAGCACGCCCAAGTCAAAGATTATAGCAGGCGTGCCATGCCTGAGACTCAAGTGGCATGCCCAAGTCAATGATTATATCTGGCGTGCCATGCCTTCGATACCAAGTGGCACGCCCAAGTGTTTGGACCTTCACCTCCTCTTCTGGAAACTTGTACTGGCGTGCCACGCCTTGGTGTTCAAGTGGCACGCCCATGTTGGCGTGACTCCTTCAAGCCTGGCGTGTCACGCCTAGGTCCTCAAGTGGCACGCCCAAGTGTTGGGTTAGAGTTGGCGTGCCACGCCTTCGATACCAAGTGGCACGCCCATTGTTAGAGCTTTAAGTACCCCTTTCTGGAAAATATAACTGGCGTGCCACGCCTGGCCCTTGGCGTGCCAGGCCCTTGTTAAAGCTTCAAGGAATCCTCTCTGGAAAATGCAACTGGCGTGCCACGCCTATACAATTTCATGGCGTTTTTTCCAAGTGGCACGCCAAGCTTTACACGCCCAGCCTTATTTGTTGTTTCCTTCCCTTTTTTTGTTGCTCTTTTCTCCTGAAATCCAACACAACCTATTTCAAAGCAATGTACCATAATATTTATCATTTGGTTCATGAAACTGTATTGATCTAATGAGATTATGTTCTTTTTATGGTCCTTTTAGATAAGAAAAAGAGGTAGATGATGCAAGTCATCACAACACCAAGCTTAAGCTTTGCTTGTCCTCAAGCAAATCAATGTGAGTTATTCTTAAATGGATTGAGACTAGACCTTAAAGAAATGTATTCATTACCAAGAACATAGGCTAAGTTTTAACTCATGTATGAATCTTATTGTTTTTATGTCACAAAGAATTCCTAGACTCTTGAGGATTCCTTCAAGTATTTGCCTTAGGAGCCTTTTCTATTGATTGTCACCTTGAAGTAGCAAGAAGTGTCCTTTTTCTTTTTGATTGTTCTTTCCCTTTAACTTCTTTTTTCAATTGACCACAACTCTAAGTGTTTTGTCTCAAGACGACCCTTTAGGTTAGGCTTTCAATTAGCACTCCCAAACTAGTTGGTTTTAGGGTACTAGGTGTTAAAACACCCCTAAGAATTTACTTGCCCAGGTCTCTCTTCTTGACACATCTTCACCACAAGCATCTACTAGGATCTTTAGATTTTTTGAGCTATTTATTTCATTCTTTTATCCTAGTAGTTGATGCTCAGAGCCTTGGGTCTTTTTACTTACTACTTCTTGGTTCTATGGATAATCAAAGGGCATCCTTAGCATCTACTTGTCATATCCTCTAAGCCTAATTGTTCATTATGACTTATTTTCTTTCAAAATCATTCAAGGTTCTATACTTTGTTCCTTATCCCTTAGTCCTGAATTTTCTTACTTGGTCCTAGTCTTTTTACTCTTGTTTTTGTAGCAACTCACCATTGACTCACATGGAAACAAACTACTTTTATTGAAGCTAATGAAACTTTGATGAGCGAATTTTTGTCGGTAAAGAATTTTACAAATGAAGTCTCGTTGCAAGTATAGTTTCTAAACTAACAAAGAATCCTCTCATACAAAAATTTGGTTGTCACAAGTAACAAACCCCTAAAAAATAATAACCGAAGTATTCAAACATCAGGTCATCTCTCAAGGAATTGCAGGGAAGTGTTCTTGTTATTGGTTATGGGATTGTATCTTTTTGGGGTTTTTGAAATAAAGAACAAGGAAAGTAAATGGCAAGAAAGTAAACTAATAGCTAAGAAAGCTCTTAGCAAGGTATGAGAGTTAGAAGTCCTATCCTAGTTATCATTATCAATTGTGATGAGAATTGTCCATTGATCTCACTTAGTTAACCTCTAACTATGGAGAAAAGTCAAGTGGATGAATTAATTTGATTCATCAAGTCCTAGTCAACTCCTAAGGAAAGACTAGCTTTAGAGGGATTCAAATTAACTAGCGACTTTCAATTATCAATCAACAAGGGAGTTTGATAACTCAAGAGTCTCCAATTACTCAACCAAAGCCAAAAGGAGAGAAATCTACACTAAAATCCAACCAAGCATTTTGTCAAACACTTGGAAAGCATAACATAAAAACATAGAAATTAATAAGAGATAATAAAGCCTAAACAACCAATTGCAAGGAATCAATAATAACAAATAAGAGAAGTAATAAACATGAAATACTTCAAATTGTATTAATAAGAAATTGAATCTATTATGGAGTTCATAAACTAAATTTGCAACATAGATTAATCAACAAGGGAAATAAATAAACTAAAATGCTAGAACAAATAAGAGTAGAAGAGAAACTAAATTGAAATAGAGTAGAAATCTAAAATTGAAGATAGTTAAACCTAAGATTAAGTGAATAAAAGTTGTGTTGTTGAATGATGTGATTTCTCCACTCTGCAGCCTCTAATCTGTATTTTTTGAGTTTGGAACTGGGCCAAAAACAGCCCAGAAATCGCCGGGGTGAATTCTGATACGTTGAATTTTTGCAGATGCCCGCGTGCATGTGATGCACATGTGCGCATCACTTATCTTCATGGAAACTATAGCAAATTATATATTATTTCGAAGCCCTGGATGTTAGCTTTCCAATGCAACTAGAATAGCCTCATTTGGACCTCTGTAGCTCAAGTTATGGCTAGTTAAGTACGAAGAGGTCAGGCTCGACAGCTTAGCAATTCCTTCAGTTTCTTGTATTCCTTCCACTTTTGCATCTTTTGTATGCTTCCTTTCCATCCTCTAAGCCATTCCTGCCCTAAAAATCATGAAAACACTTAACACACATATCACGGTATCGAATGGTAATAAG
Organism: Arachis ipaensis; assembly: GCF_000816755.2. Taxonomy (NCBI): domain Eukaryota; kingdom Viridiplantae; phylum Streptophyta; class Magnoliopsida; order Fabales; family Fabaceae; genus Arachis; species Arachis ipaensis. The sequence goes on along the minus strand of NC_029790.2, from coordinate 46,518,100 downwards.
AGAATAAAAATTAGTAAATTTAAGGCCAAAGAAGCATGTTTTCAATCACAGCACAAAATTATGAAGGAAAATGTAAAACATGCGAATTATATGAATAAGTGTGAGTTTAGTAGATAAAATCCACTCAATCAAGCATAAAATGTACCACAAAATAGTGGTGCATCAAATCTCCCCACACTTAAACATTAGCATGTCCTCATACTAAGCTCAAGAGAAGCTATAAAGGAGTGAAGAGGAATGGTAAAACTTATGAAGTGCAACCTATCTATATGAATGCAACTAAATACAAAAATACTTCTACCTACTTGGTTAAAAGTAAACAAGTTCTTCAAGACAAACATAAATCAGATTCCACTAATTCAAATCATACAATAAAAGACAAGTAAACTTGTAAGAAGGTAGCTCATGAAAGCAGGAAACATAGAATCAAGCATTGAACCCTCACAGGAAGTGTATATACACTCTAATCTCTTAGGTGTCTAGGGTGAATCACTCTACTCTTCTCTAATCATGCTTTCTAAACTTTGTTCTTCATCTAACCAATCAACAAATATTTAGTATACCAATGCAAACATCATGAGGTCTTTTCAGGGTTGTAATTGGGCTAAGGTAAGGGTGAGGATATATGTATGGCCAAGTGAGCTATAATATGAATCTTTGACTAACCTAAGCTCTCACCTACATGCACACACACACTCTATATAATTCTAAAATCATGCCTAGCTACCCATAATCTCACTTTTTATGTATTTCACATACTCATGTATCAAATTTTCTTTAATTTCATCACATATGCATTGATATTTTATTAAACTTAGCATTGGGGTAATTTTATCCCCTATTTATTTATTTCTTTCTTTGTTTTGTAAATTTTTTTTTCTGTAAACATGAAAGCAAACATAACATATCAATGCCTATGGTTTTTCTGGTTTCACATAAGTATGCACCAAACATTCCAATATCTTGTCAATAAAACTCAACACTTTCTCATCAACCCAAGTTTCCACAATTCTCCACACTTAATTGACACACAATCTCTATCTTAAGCTAACCAAAGATTCAATTTGGGTAATTAATTATTTTTCCGCTTAAGGCTAGTGATGTGGTAAAATATAGAACAAGGGGGGTTAAAATGCTCAGGGTGGCGAAAAAAGGTAATTGAAAAGGTAGGCTATTTGGGATAAGTGAGCTAATAACAAATGATGGCCTCAATCATATGCATGCATGTAAATACACTAAAAAATGGACACATAGAATGGAACAAAGCAAAGATTGCAATCATAGAGAAGAAAACACACAAGAATAAAATATTATGGTTAAATAGTGTAACCACATAATTAAGCTCAAAATCTCACAGGTTGTGTGTTCTCAGCTATAAACTATGTTCCAAATTATAATCCTTAAACAAGTTTAACATAAATTTTCAATTTAAATTAGTGAAATATTGTAAAACGGGGTCTTGAAAGGAAACTAATTACTCCAAACAAGTAGTGGTAGAAGAACATGCACAAAATCAAACAATTATGCAACCAAACATGCAAATGCAACAATTAACAAGGAAAATAAAGTATTAGTGTTGAAATAGGAAATGACTAACCCATGGAAGTCGGTATCGACCTCCCTACACTTAAAAATTGCACCGTCCTCGGTGCATGCTAAGATGTGCAAGTGGATGGGTGGCTCCAACTGATGCCTTTCTCTGAGGAATGTGCAGATGGACTTGTCGGTCGTCCCATGTAAACGTCTTCCAGTTCCCTTCCTGGTGACCATCCTGAAAGAAGAGAAAAGGGAAGAAAGTAACCCAAAAACAAAGATCAAAAACAAATAAAATATGGCTGGGTTAATACCAAATAATGAGGGTCTCAAGTACATGGTAGCTACAACATGCAATTGAGAAAACAGTGGAGCAAATGGCATATCAATTTTGCAAAAATTTGCAACAAAGGGGAAGAGATAGTAGGTAATGAAAAACAGTATAAACCCATGTCAATGCAAAAGTAATACAAGTATCATAAAAGAGTAGCATTGACTTAAATAATATTACCCAACAGTGTAAAACAAGTCACTAAGCACCAAAATAATACTAGAAAAGATACAACAGTTGAATAAGAACATTTAACACCAATGGTAAAATAATAAACTTAGAAAAGAAAATAAAACATGCACAAGATGAAAATGTAATGAATGAAAGTATGCAAGTATAATAAAGAAAATAGAATAAAAGAGAATAAGGATGAGAAGTTAAAGAGATGAAGAAGAAGAAAGTGAGAAAAGAGGAAGAAAGAAGGAGAAAGGAATGAAAAATGGGATGTGACGCGCGCGCGCAGGGCACGTGTGCGCGTGAACATTGTATTCACCATGCGACGCGTACGCATCGCCCACGCGTACGCGTGGGTGGTCTAAAAGCAAAAGGACGCGCACGCGTCAGGGACGCGTACGCGCGGGTGATTTTGTGCCTCTAGCACAGTGCCAGCCCAGACCATCACAACTCTCTATTCAGCACGTTTTTACGCTGATTTTTTTCATGCCCATGCGTACGCGTCACTGACGCTTACGCGTGGTTTGAACTTTCTACATGGGACACGTACGCATGGTGTGGCTTGTGCGCTACGTACCCCTCCCACGCGTCTCTCGCACAACTCTCTGTTCAATTGCGTACATACATACGACGCGTGCGTGTCGTGGATGCTTGCGCGTCGTTTCCCCCCTTTTTTTGTGTACAGAAATTATGAATGAACACTAATAAAAATAAAATAAAATAAGACTAAGAATAAAAAGGAACGATTATACCATGGTGGGTTGTCTCCCACCTAGCACTTTTAGTTAATGTCCTTAAGTTGAACATCTGGTGAGCTCCTTGTCCGTGGTTTGTGCTTGAACTCGTCCAGGAATCTCCACCAATGTTTGCAATTTCAATGGCCTTCAGAATCCCAAACTAGGCACAGAAAGCCTTCAAGCAAGTTAAAGCAAGTGACAAGGCCCCAAGAGTGTTGATTGCTAGAATGAATGCCGGGGTCCCAAACCTTGCTTTTGCACCCGTCTTCTTGTTGATCATCATTTTTTCACTTGGGTGGTGAGCAATTGGAATTCTCACTGAGACATCCAAACAACTTCCTAGACCCATTCAATCGAGCTCTACACCAATCCTTGCACTTCAACTTGGAGCGTGCAACCATATTGAACTTTGCAAGACAACTCCTACCGCTAACCATCTCCCTCTTACTCTTAAAGCCACAAAGAGCTCTAAGTTGACCATCTATCTCAAGTAAACCATATTCAAGTGGAATGAGAAAGCTAAGGGATATGAATTTTACCCACTTGAATGTTGTATTGGATGGTAGTGGTTTTGGGGGAGAGGTCTCCAACAGCTTTGGCAAGGTCATTTCAAGCTCCATTCCCTTGTGCTCTTCCTTGACAACTTCCACCTCTTTGCAAGCTTCTTCATTTTCAATCCTTTGTTCATCAATTTCATCTAACTTCTCTCCATCACTTGAATCATAAATGAGAGGATGAGAGAAATCTACCTTCGCATTGCTTTCTATCTCATCGGGAGAAGGTTCTTCAAGTTCAAAGGATTCACCACTAAGAAGGTTTGATGCATGATCTTCATCACCAAGGGAACCCAAATCTTGCTTCATTCTTTCCAAGTCTTCATTCAACAATTGTTTTGGAGGTTGTTCACTCTCCTCCTTAACATCAAATTCAATCTTCTTGGAGGGATTTTCTTCCACTCTAGATTCTCATGGAGGTTCCGCATCTCTTAAGTCTTCAACCACTGCTTCCTTTTCTTCTAGAATTTCAGCTTTCTCCACTTGCTCTAATACAAAATTGAACTCCTCCTTGATGTCTTCCCTCACCAATTCTTCAACTACTCCTTCATCTTAAAAGGTCTCTACTTCCACATTTTGGGCCTCCTCGTGCTTCTGTTGAAGTATGGGTGCGTAAACCCGATCCATTAAGTCCCTTAGCCGATCCCTTCTCTCTTGTTCCGTGTCAATAGCATAGTTGGGATCATGTTGCTCTTGAATTGATGCATCATCACGGGATATAAAAGCTTAGATAGTAGAGGTTAGACCAGTGAAAGCAGAGGTAATTATGGTTTGAAGCTCTATTTGCCTTTGGCGAATAACATTAAGGGTGTTGTCATCCAGTAGAGCTTGGGGGTGGATAGGAGGGTTCATTATTTTGGAGAAAGGGTTCATAATAGGAAGGTGATTCTTCTTGGTACGGGTATGGAGATGGTGTATATTGAGGTGGTGGTTTTGGGTATGGTTCATATGGTTCGTATGGTGGTTGGTGTGGTGGATAAGGATTGGGGTCATATGGAGGTGCATGGTTGTAAGGGGATTATGAGTAGGGTGGTTCAAAGCTATGTTGAGAAGGTGGTCCATAGGTATATGGTGGTGGTTGGTAACACGTACAAGAAGGGCTACCACATCCATTCAATTGGTATGCATTAGGATTGGAGTTATACCTGTATGAGACCGGAGGATGTTGACGCCAAGAGAGTTGATCAAATCCTTGTGGCTCCTCCCATCTTTGATTGTCCCAACCTTGATGCAAGTTTTCATTATAATCTCGACTTCCTGCAACATAGTTTGAACCAAACACATAGCCAAAGGGGTGAGAATTCATAGTAGTAAGAAAAGAAAATAAAAACAAAAACTAATAAAAATAAGTAACTAAGTCCTAAAACTAAGAAAAACTAACAAACAAGCAAAAAGCAAATATTTACAATAACCAATAATAAGGCACATGTTTGCAATTCTCCGGCAACGGCGCCATTTTGATGAGCGGATTTTTGTCGGTAAAGAATTTTACAAATGAAATCTCGTTGCAAGTATAGTTTCTAAACTAACAAAGAATCCTCTGATCTCATACAAAAATTTGGTTGTCACAAGTAACAAACCCCTAAAAAATAATAACCGAAGTATTCAAACCTCGGGTCATCTCTCGAGGAATTCCAGGGAAGTGTTCTTGTTATTGGTTATGGGATTGTATCTTTTTGGGGTTTTTGAAATAAGGAACAAGAAAAGTAAATGGCAAGAAAGTAAACTAATAGCTAAGAAAGCTCTTGGTAAGGTATGAGAGTTAGAAGTCCTATCCTAGTTATCCTTATCAATTGTGATGAGAATTGTCCATTGCTCCCACTTAGTTAACCTCTAACTTTGGAGGAAAGTCAAGTGGATGAATTAATTTGATTCCTCAAGTCCTAGTCAACTCCTAAGGAAAGACTAGCTTTAGAGGGATTCAAATCAACTAGCAACTTTTAATTATCAATCAACAAGGGAGTTTGATAACTCAAGAGTCTCCAATTATTCAACTAAAGCCAAAAGGAGAGAAATCTACACTAAAATTCAACCAAGCATTTTGTCAAACACTTGGAAGGCATAACATAAAAACATAGAAATTAATAAGAGATAATAAAGCCTAAACAACCAATTGCAAGGAATCAATAACAACAAATAAGAGAAGTAATAAACATGAAATTCTTCAAATTACATTAATAAGAAATTGAATCTATTATGGAGTTCATAAACTAAATTGGCAACATAGATTAATCAACAAGGGAAATAAATAAACTAAAATGCTAAAATAAATAAGAGTAGAAGATAAACTAAATTGAAATAGAGTAGAAATCTAAAATTGAAGATAGCTAAACCTAAGAATCGTAACACCTAGAGAGAGGAGAGAATCTCTCTCTCTAGAAACTACATCTAAAACATAAAATTATGTGAATGAAAGTTGTGTTGTTGAATGATGTGATTCCCCCAAAAACAGCCCAGAAATCGCCGGGGGCGAATTCTGATACGCTGAATTTTTGTAGATGCACGCGTGTGCGTGATGCACGCGTGCGCGTCACCTATCTTTAGAGAAACTATGGAAAATTATATATCATTTTGAATCCCCAGATGTTAGCTTTCCAACGCAGCTAGAACCGCCTCATTTGAACCTATGTAGCTCAAATTATGGTCAGTTAAGTACGAAGAGGTCAGGCTGGACAGCTTAGCAATTCCTTCAGTTTCTTGTATTCCTTCCACTTTTGCATCTTTTGCATGCTTCCTTTCCATCCTCTAAGTCATTCCTGCCCTATAAATCCTGAAAACACTTAACACACATATCACGGTATCAAATGGTAATAAGAGAGAATAAAATTAGTAAATTTAAGGCCAAAGAAGCATGTTTTCAATCATAGCACAAAATTAGGAAGGAAAATGTAAAACATGCATATTATATGAATAAGTGTGAGTTTAGTGGATAAAATCCACTCAATCAAGCATAAAATGTACCACGAAATAGTGGTGCGTCAAACTTAAACAACATTTTCTTTCTTCAAATTGAAATATAAGCATAAAGGACTCATAAAATACTTCAAAACATAAAGAAATTAAACACAAACTATCCTAATATTGCAAAATACTAACAGAAATTCAGAATTTAAATTTTAAAATTATCAACCATGGGACTAAACAACCTTGATCTTCTTGGAGCAGCTTTAATTCATTGGCCCTTTTCCCTTGTTTTTCTTCTTGGAGGAGGAGTCATCACCATCCTTCTTGGAGGGTCCCTCTTGTGCCTTGGTATCCTTGGGCTTCTAAAAACCCAGCCTTCTCATGTAGGCCCTCTCATCTTCTTTATGTTTGGCCAATATCTCCTCTTGCCTAGCACTTAGCTCTTCCATTCCTTGCATGAATGTTGGGTATGCGGGGTTCAAGGCGGCCACATCATTGCACAAATGATTCAGTCTTGCTTTCGTATTGATGTCATACTGCCTCCTTGAAGTAGTTCTAGCATCATAAAGATGCCTAAACTCAGCAAGGTTCCTCTACTGCCATTTACCTTGCTCCATGATTTTGTTGAGGCTCCTTTGTATTTCCCCCCAGTTAAATTGACCTTGTTGTTCCATCATGTACTCCATGCTTCCTTGGAGTTGTTATATGCTCTCCTGCACTTGGTCCCAGTGTTGTAGTTGTTCCTTGAGTTGGTTGACAACTTCTCTCAAATGGTGTATATCTCCCTTCATTTGGTGGATGTCTCCTTGCATTTGCTCCCAGTTGAAGCCTTTAGAAAATTGTGGATATGGTGGTGGAAGTGGTAGGTATTGTGGTTGATCTTCAGCTTCTTCTTGTTGTGGTGGCCCTTGTGGTTTATGAGCATGAGCTCTGTGCTCCCTTTCTCTCTGAAGTGGGTTGGCAGCCACTACTTTGGCCATCTTTTTAGCAGTTATAGGCTTCTCTTGGTCCACCAAAACTTCATCAATGATCTTCTCCACCCAGCCTCATCACAGAACCTTTGGATAATGCTGGGGAATGCAAGCCTTGTGCTGTCCTTCGTGCTTTTCAATGCCCTATTGATGTTGTTGGCTATCATCTCCCCAACGTTGACATTCTCTCCCCGCATTATGCTATATATGAGCACTGCTCTCTCTAATGTTACATCTAAAGTGTTGGATGTGGGGTTGAGGGATCTCTTCACAAAGTTCAGCCACCCTCTAGCCTGGGGGCTCAAATCCCTTCTCCTCAGCTGATTAGGCCTTCCATCTTTATCATTGATCCACTGCACATTCAGCACACATATTTTATTGAGGATCTCTTCAAAGCCATGGTCTTGTTGCTTCACCCTCTCTTCATAGCTGGTGCACGAAATTGTGATCATCAACAATGGCACGAAATACTTGGAGCTCTCAAACATGAATCACACTTAGTCACAATTCCGCACAACTAACCAACAAGTGCACTGGGTCGTCCAAGTAATACCTTACATGAGTAAGGGTCGATCCCACAGAGATTATCGGCTTGAAGCAAGCTATGGTCATCTTGTAAATCTCAGTCAGGCAGATTCAAATGGTTATGGAGGATTGATAATTAAAAGATGAATAAAACATAAAATAAAGATAGAGATACTTATGTAATTTATTGGTAGGAATTTCAGATAAGCGTATGAAGCAGCTTTGTTCCTCCTAAACTTCTGCTTTCCTATTGCCTTCATCCAATCATTCATACTCCCTTCCATGGCAAGCTTTATGTTGGGCATCACCATTGTCAATGGCTAATTCCCGTCCGCTCAGTGAAAATGTTCAAAATGCGATGTCACCGCACGGCTAATCATCTGTCGGTTCTTGATCATGTTGGAATAGGATCCATTGATCCTTTTGCGTCTGTCACACGCCCAAAAATCTCGAGTTTGAAGCTCATCACAGTCATCCCTTCCCAGATCCTACTCGGAATACCACAGACAAGGTTTAGACTTTCCGGATCTCAAGAATGACCGCCAATAATTCTAGCCTATACCACGAAGGTTCCGATCTTAGATTAGAAACCCAAGAGATACGCATTCAAGCCATTGCTAGTAGAATAGAGGTGGTTGTCAGGCACATGTTCATAGGTGAGAATGATGATGAGTGTCACGGATCATCACATTCATCAAGTTGAAGAACGAATGAATATCTTAGAGAAGAAGTAGGCGTGAATTGAATAGAAAAACAGTAGTACTTTGCATTAATTCATGAAGAACAGCAGAGCTCCACACCTTAATCTATGGTGTGTAGAAACTCCACCGTTGAAAATACATAAGAACAAGGTTCAGGCATGGTAGTGAGGCCAGCCTCCCAAAACGTGATCAAGTGTATCAAAATATGAAAATACAATAGCAAAAGGTCCTATTTATAGAGAACTAGTAACCTAGGGTTTACAGAAATAGGTAATTAATGCGGAAATCTTCTTCCGGGCCCACTTGGTGTGTGCTTGGGCTGAGCATTGAAGCTTCCATGTGTAGAGACTTTTCTTGGAGTTAAACGCCAGCTTTTGTGCCAGTTTGGGCGTTTAACTCCAGCTTTTATGCCAGTTCTGGCGTTTCGACGCCAGAATTTCTATGCTGACTTTGAACGCGTTGGGCCATCAAATCTTGGGCAAAGTATGGACTATTATATATTGCTGGAAAGCCCAGGATGTCTACTTTACAACGCAATTAAGAGTACGCCAATTGGGTTTCTCTAGCTCCAGAAAATCTACTTCGAGTGTAGGGAGGTCAGAATCCAACAGCATCTGCAGTCCTTTTTCAGCCTCTAAATCAGATTTTTGCTCAGGTCCCTCAATTTCAACCAGAAAATACCTGAAATCACAGAAAAATACACAAAATCATAGTAAAGTCCAGAAATGTAATTTTTATTTAAAAACTAATAAAAACATAATAAAAACTAACTAAAATATACTAAAAACATACTAAAAACAATGCCAAAAAGCGTATAAATTATCCGCTCATCACAACACCAAACTTAAATTGTTGCTTGTCTCCAAGCAACTAAAAATCAAACAGGATAAAAAGAGTAGAATGTACAATGAATTCCAAAAACATCTATGAAGATCAGTATTAATTAGATGAGCGGAGCTTTTAGCTTTTTGCTTCTGAACAGTTTTGGCATCTCACTTTATCCTTTGAAATTTAGAATGATTGACTTCTATAGGAACTCAGAATCCAGATAGTGTTATTAATTCTCCTAGTTAAGTATATTAATTCTTGAACACAGCTACTTTATGAGTCTTGGCCGTGACCCTAAGCATTTTGTTTTCCAGTATTACCACCGGATACATAAATGCCACAGACATATAACTGGGTGAACCTTTTCAGATTGTGACTCAGCTTTGCTAGAGTCCCCAATTAGAAGTGTCCAGATCTCTTAAGCACACTCTTTTTGATTTGCACCACGACTTTAACTGCTCAGTCTCAAGTTTTCACTTGACACCTTCACGCCACAAGCACATGATTAGGGACAACTTAGTTTAGCCGCTTAGGCCAGGATTTTATTCCTGTGGACCCTCCTATCCACTGATGCTCAAAGCCTTGGATCCTTTTTTTTATTTTACCCTTGCCTTTTGGTTTAAAGGACTATTGGCTTTTTCTGCTTGCTTTTTCTTTTTCTTTTTTCCCTCTTTTTTTTCTTTTTTTTTTGCATTTTTTTTCGCATATATTTTTTTTCTGCAAGCTTTTCACTGCTTTTTCTTGCTTCAAGAATCAATTTTATGATTTTTTTAGATTATCAAATAACATTTTTCCTTTTCCCATCATTCTTTCAAGGGCCAACAATTTTAACATTCATAAACAACAAATTCAAAAATATGCACAGTTCAAGCATTCATTCAGAAAAACAATAGTATTGCCACCACATCAAAATAATTAAACTGTTTTAAAATTCAAAATTCATGTACTTCTTTTTCTTTTTCAATTAAAAATATTTTTCATTTAAGAAAGGTGATGGATTCATTTTCATAGCTTTAAGGCATAGACACTTAGACACTAGTGATCATGTAATAAAGACACAAACATAAATAGACATAAGGCATAATTTTCGAAAAAAACAAAAAATAAAGAACAAGGAAATTAAAGAACGGGTCCACCTTAGTGATGGCGGCTTGTTCTTGATAAAGCCCAATTTTGTGGTTTATCTTGTGCTTATTTTGGGGGATTTTATCAACATTTCTCGCACTTATTCATAAGAAATGCATGGTTTTGTGTTCTGATGCCAAGGCATCTTAGGCTAGTTTCACTAGCATTTTTCTGTTAGTTTTAGTTGTTTTATGCATTTTCTTGAGCTTAAAGTAACCAAGAATGGTTAAATGAATAACAAAGCAATGAACCATCCAAACATGCAATTTTACATTCCGCAATTCTCATCTAAATCTTGATTCCGCTCAACTAGAACATACTTCTAATCCGAATTGCTCACTCAACCAATCCTTGTGGGATTCGACCTCACTCTATTGTGAGTTTTTACTTGACGATAACCGGTGCACTTGCCGGAAGGAATTTTGCCGATCGTGCAATTTCCTAAATCGTAGCATAACAAGTTTATGCACATCATGTTCACTTCCCAATATTGCTCCATGATGGAAAATATGCTTATTTCGCCTTAAAATTGCCATATTTTAATTCTCTTCTATTGCCATTCGATGCCGTGATGTATTTATTGAGTAATTTCAGGAATTATAGGATAGAAATGACTTAGAAGAGAGGGAGAAACCATGTACAAAAAGGGAGGAACATGAGGAATTGAGATCTTAGGAAAAGCAGCATCGGCGTGCTCGCGCACTCCACACGCACGTGTGGATGGGATTGGCTGGAAGCGGCACGCAAGGATGGACGCCTCCGCGCGGATCAGGAAATTTCTATCTACGCGCACGCGCACATGGCGCGCACGTGTGGAAAGCTGCACGTGACCTCATTAAAGGAAATCGTGCCTGGCAATTTCTGAGGCTCATTAGGCCCAATTTCAAGCTGTTTCTACATGGAAAAAGACCCAAGGATGCTAGGAAAAAGGGAGAGATCACTCATTTTACACTAGGACATAATTTTAGCTAGTTTTTAGGGTTCTTTTGTTGTTCTAGAGAGAGAAACTCTTGTTCCTCTCTAGATCTAGTTTTAATTTGATTGTCCTTTGTTGATTTGTGACTTGAGTCTTGTTAATTACTAGTTTTAATTGTTCAATTTGAATTCCTTGTTACAATTTTGCTTATATCTTGTGATAGTTTATGAATTCTTGTCAATTATCATTTTATACCCATTTCATGAATGTTATGAATCTTGACTTGTTAATGTTACATTGATGATTTCTATGTTTAGTTTTGTTATTTGGATGATCATATGTTGAAAATTGTTAGTGGGTATTTGTGGATTTCAATTTGATTGCCATTTTGAACATGTCTTTTGTTAATGCTTACCAAGTGTTTGATGAATTGTTTACTTTGATTATGGAGTAGTCTTTTTCACTCTTGGCCTAGGTCAAGGGAATTGGGTAAACTTGAGTCATTGGGTCTAATGGATTTGATGATTTGGGAGCCCTAGGTGGTCAATTTGATACTCATTGACGCCAACCCACTACTAATCTAATTAGTAGGTAGGTTAGGACTTATGGGTTGATGTGATCAGGGCTATTTGACGTACTTCAAGTCTAGGGGTAGATATCACATACTTAAGATTTTGAGAATAGACTTAATGAGCTTGGTTCCTTATAATTGTCAAGATATAGTTGTTAGACAAGGATGGTGACCCCAATTCCCAAGCCTAGCCAAGAGTTACTTTTATTATACATATTTGAAAACCAATTTCCTCAACCAATTGCTTTAGTTGTAGTTACTTGTTTGGGTTATAATAGAATTGAGTGGAATGTTGTTTATTCATTAAAGTTGCTCATGTTTTGCTTAGTCTATTGAACTAGTTGATGCATTTTAAGATTACTTGCTTGTTAAGATTCCCATTTATTTTCATGCTCATAACTCACAACCCCGGATTTCTAACTAATGTCGAGGCACATGTTTGCCCATTCCTTGTGAGACGACCCGAGGTTTGAATACTTCGGTTATTTCTATTGGGGTTGAACTTGTGACAACCAAATCCCTCTTCTAAATTTGACCCCCGAGGATTGTTGTTGGTAGAGCTATACTTGCAACGCGGTTTTATCAAAGAGAATCTTTACCAATACACCCTTGGGACCGTGTCAGTTCTTCCTCTTGAAGATCTTATGGAGTGCTTGAGCTCCTCAATGTCTCTTCCTTGCCTTTGTTGCTCCTCTCTCATAACTCTTTGGTCTTCTATAATTTCATGGAGGAGGATAGAATGCTCTTGGTGCTCCACCCTTAGTTGTCTCATATTGGAACTCAATTCTCCTAGGGAGGTATTGATTTGCTCCTAATAGTTTTGTGGAGGAAAATTCATCCCTTGAGGCATCTCAGGGATTTTATGATGAGGATTTTCCTCATGCTCTTGTCCATGAGTGGGATCTCTTGTTTGCTCCATCCTTTTCTTAGTGATGGGCTTGTCCTCATCAATGAGGATGTCTTCCTCTATGTCAATTCCAGCCGAATTGCAAAGGTGACAAATGAGATGAGGGAAGGCTAACCTTGCCAAAGTGGAGGACTTGTCCGCCACCTTATAGAGTTCTTGGGATATAACCTCATGAACTTGTACTTCCTCTCCAATCATGATGCTATGGATCATGATCACCCGGTCTATAGTAACTTCAGACCGGTTGCTAGTAGGAATGATTGAGCATTGGATGAACTCCAACCATCCCCTAGCCACGGGCTTGAGGTCATGCCTTCTTAGTTGAATCGGCTTCCCTCTTGAATCTCTCTTCCATTGAGCGCCCTCTTCACAAATATCTATGAGGATTTGGTCCAACCTTTGATCAAAGTTGACCCTTCTAGTGTAGGGGTGTGCATCTCCTTGCATCATTGGCAAGTTAAATGCCAACCTTACATTCTCCGGTCTAAAATCTAAGCATTTCCCTCGAACCATTGTAAGCCAATTCTTTGGGTCCGGGTTCACACTTTGATCATGGTTCTTGGTGATCCATGCATTGGCATAGAACTCTTGAACCATTAAGATTCTGACTTGTTGAATGGGGTTGGTGAGAACTTCCCAACCTCTTCTTCGAATCTCATGTCGGATCTCCGGATATTCACCCTTTTTAAGTTTGAAAGGGACCTCGGAGATCACCTTCTTCTTGACCACAACTTCATAGAAGTGGTCTTGATGCACCCTTGAGATGAATCTCTCCATCTCTCATGACTCGGAGGTGGAAGCTTTTGCCTTCTCTTTCCTCTTTCTAAAGGTTTTTCCAGCCTTAGGTGCCATAAATGGTTATGGAAAAACAAAAAGCAATGTTTTTACCACACCAAACTTAGAAGTGTTGCTTGTTTTGGAGCAAAAGAAGATAGAAGATAGTAGAAGAAGAAGAGATAGAGGAGATGGAGGGGGCTTAGTATTTCAGCCAAGGGGGAGAAGTAGTGTGTATGTTGTGTGAAAATGAAGGAGTGAAGATGGGTTTATATAGGAGTAGAGAGGGGGGTATGGTTTGGCCATTATCGGTGGGTTTGGGAGGGAAAGTGGTTTGAATTTGAATCGTGAGGTAGGTGGGGTTTTATGATGGATGGATGTGGATTAGTGAAGGGTTTATGTAGAAGAGGATAGGATTTGATAGGTGAGGGATTTTTGGGGAAGAGGTATTGAGGTGATTGGTGAATGGGTGAAGAGGAGAGAGAGAGGTGGGGTAGGTGGGGATCCTGTGGGGTCCACAGATCCTGATGTGTTAAGGATTTTTCATCCCTGCACCAAGTGGCGTGCAAAATGCCCTTTTCTGCAAATCCTGGAGTTAAACGCCGGGTTGCTGCCTATTTCTGGCGTTTAACGCCAATCTGGTGCTCATTTCTGGCGTTAAACGCCCAGAATGGTGCCAGACTGGGTGTTTAACGCCCATTCTACTACCCTTACTGGCGTTTAAACGCCAGTAAGCTTCTCCTCCAGGGTGTTCTATTTTTTTTTCTATTTTTCAGTCTGTTTTTACTTTTTCAATTGTTTTTGTGACTTCACATGATCATCAACCTACAGAAAACATAAAATAACAAAAGAAAATAGAAATTTAACATAGATAATTAAAGATTGGGTTGCCTCCCAATAAGCACTTCTTTAATGTCAATAGCTTGACAGTGGGCTCTCATGGAGCCTCACAGATATTCAGAGCATGGCCTCCCAACACCAAACTTAGAGTTTGGTTGTGGCCTCCCAACACCAAATTTAGAGTTGAATGTGGGGATTTTGTTTGACTCTGCATTGAGAAAAGCTTTTCATTCTTCTTCTCCATGAATACAGAGGGGGATCCTTGAGTTTTAAACACAAGGGAGTCCTCATTCACTTGAAGGACCAATTCTCCTCTGTTAACATCAATCACAGCTTTAGCTGTGGCTAGGAAGGGTCTGCCATGGATGATGGATTCATCCATACACTTTCCAGTCTCTAAGATTATGAAATCAGCAGGGATGTAATGGTCTTCAACCTTTACCAAGACATCCTCTACAAGTCCATAAGCTTGTTTCCTTGAATTGTCTGCCATCTCTAATGAGATTCTTGCAGCTTGCACCTCAAAAATTCCTAGTTTCTCCATTATAGAGAGAGGCATGAGGTTTATGCTTGACCCTAGGTCACACAGAGCCTTTTCAAAGGTCATGGTGCCTATGGTGCAAGGTATTGAGAACTTTTCAAGATCTTGTCTCTTTTGAGGTAATCTCTGCCTAGTCAAGTCATCTAGTTCTTTGGTGAGCAAGGGGGTTCATCCTCCCAAGTCTCATTACCAAATAACTTGGCATTTAGTTTCATGATTACTCCAAGGTACTTAGCAACTTGCTCTTCAGTAACATCTTCATCCTCTTCAGAGGAAGAATACTCATCAGAGCTCATGAATGGCAGAAGTAAATTCAATGGAATCTCTATGATCTCAGTGTGAGCCTCAGATTTCCATGGTTCCTCATGAGGGAACTCCTTGGAGGCCAGTGGGCGTCCAGTGAGATCTTCCTTTGTGGAGATCACTGCCTCTTCCTCCTCTCCAGATTTGGCCGTGTGGGTTATGGTGATGGCCTTGCACTCTCCTTTTGGATTATCTTCTGTATTTCTTAGAACAATACTAGGAAGGAGTTCAGTAACTTTCTTACTCATCTGACCCACTTGTGCCTCCAAATTTCTAATGGAGGACCTTGTCTCAGTCACGAAACTTTGAGTGGTTTTAATTAGATCAGAGACTACAGTTGCTAATTCAAAGTGGTTCTGCTTAGAATTCTCTGTCTGTTGCTGAGAAGATGATGGAAAAGGTTTGCTATTGCTAAACCTGTTTCTTCCACCATTATTGTTATTGAAGACTTGTTGAGGCCTATGTTGGTCCTTCCATGAGAGATTTGGATGATTTCTCCATAAAGGATTATAAGTGTTTCCATAGGGTTCTCCCATGTAATTCACCTCTTCCATTGTTGGGTTCTCAGGATCATAAGCTTCTTTTTCAAATGAAGCTTCCTTAGTACTGCCTGGTACAGCTTGCATTCCAAACAGACTTTGAGAAATCATATTGACTTGCTGAGTCAATATTTTATTCTGAGCCAGTATGGCATTCAGAGTATCAATCTCAAGAACTCATTTCTTCTGATTTGTCCTATTATTCACAGGGTTCCTTTCAGAAGTGTACATGAATTGGTTATTTGCAACCATCTCAATGAGTTCCTGAGCTTCTGCAGGCGTCTTCTTCAAATGAAAAGATCCTCCAGCAGAGCTGTCCAATGACATCTTGGACAGTTCAGACAGACCATCATAGAAGATACCTATGATGCTCCATTCTGAGAGCATGTCAAAAGGGCACCTTCTGATTAATTGCTTGTATCTTTCCCAAGCTTCATAGAGGGATTCACCTTCCTTCCATCTGAAGGTTTGGACTTCCACTCTAAGCTTACTCAATTTTTGAGGTGGAAAGAACTTTGCCAAGAAGGCATTGACTAGCTTTTCCCAAGAGTTCAGGCTTTTTTTAGGTTGTGAATCCAACCATGTTCTAGCTCTGTCTCTTACAGCAAAAGGAAAGAGCATAAGCTTGTAGACCTCGGGATCAACCCCATTGGTCTTGACAGTATCACAGATTTGTAGGAATTCAGCTAAGAACTGATGAGGATCTTCCATTGGAAGTCCATGAAACTTGCAATTCTGTTGCATCAGAGAAACTAATTGAGGCTTAAGCTCAAAGTTGTTTGCTCCAATGGCAGGGATTGAGATGCTTCTCCCGTAGAAGTCGGGAGTAGGTGCAGTAAAGTCACCAAGCACCTTCCTTGCATTGTTGACATTGTTGTTGTTTTTGGCTGCCATGTCTTTTTCTTGTTTGAAAAGTTCTGTTAGGTCCTCTATAGAGAGTTGTACTTTAGCTTCTCTTAGCTTTCTCTTCAAGGTCCTTTCAGGTTCAGGATCAGCTTCAACAAGAATACCTTTGTCCTTGCTTCTGCTCATATGAAAAGAGAAGAAGAAAGTATGGAATCCTCTATGACACAGTTTAGAGATTCCTTGAAGTGTCAGAGGAAAAGAAGAATAGAAGGAGAAGGTAAAAAGAGAAGAATTCAAACTTATCAAGAGGGATAGAGTTTGAATTGTTGATAATGGAGGAGTGTTAGTCCTTTAAATAGAAGGATGTGAGAAGAGGGGAAGAATTTTCGAAATTAAAGTAAAAGATTTTGAAATAATTAAAAGAAATTTTGAAAATTTGATTGATGATTTTTGAGAATTAAAGTTGGGAAAGAAATTAAGTGATTTTTGAAAAAGATTTTTGAAATTAGAAATCAAAAAAATATGATTAAAAATTATTTTAAAAAAGATGTGATTAAGAAGATATGATTGAAAAGATATGGTTTTAAAAAGATATGATTGAAAGGATATAATTGAAAAACAATTTAAAAATATTTGATTTTAAAATTAATGACTTGGCTAACAAGAAATTTAAAAGATATGATTCGGATATTAAACCTTTCTTAACAAGGAAGCAACATACTTGAAATTTTTTAATCAAATCATTAATTGTTAGCAAGTATTTTCGAAAATAGTAAAAAAATGAAAGAAATTTATTTTGAAAGATATGATTGAAAAGATATGATTTGAAAAAGATTTGATTTTGAAAACTTATGAAAACTTGAAAAAAATTTGAATTAAAAACAAAATCTTCCCTCTTATGTCATCCTGGCGTTAAACGCCCAGAATGGTATCCATTCTGGCGTTTAACGCCCAAAATGCTACCCTTTTGGGCGTTTAACGCCCAGCCAGGTACCCTGGCTAGCGTTTAAATGCCAGTTTTCCTTCTTCATTGGGCGTTTTGAACGCCCAGCTTTTTCTGTGTAATTCCTCTGCTGCATGTTCTGAATCTTCAATTCTCTGTATTATTGACTTGAAAAGACATAATTTTGAAAAATTTTTGGATTTTTAATGATGAGGAACAATCAAAATGCAATTAAACATGGAAAACTAAGATCAAATACATAATGCATGCAAGGCACCAAACTTAAAAGTTTGTATACTAAGGACTATAACAATTTGAATAATGCATGTGAGAAACAACTAAACACACAAAACAAGAGAATTTAAAGATTAGAGCAAGGAAATCATCAAGAACATCTTGAAGATCAATGACGAACATAATGCATGTAATTTTCAAAAATTGGAAGAATAAAGACATGCAATTGACACCAAACATAAAATTAGACACTAGACTCAAACAAGAAACATAGAATATTTTTTATTTTTATGGTTTTATAAAAAAAAAATTTGTGATTTTTCGAAAATTGAGTGGAAAAGAAAATAAAGGGATTCAAAATTTTTAATAAGAATTCCAGGAATCATTGCAATGCTAGTCTAAGACTCCGGTCCAGGAATTAGACATGGCTTACTAGCCAGCCAAGCTTTCAAAGAAAGCTCCGGTCCAAAACACTAGACATGGCCAATGGCCAGCCAAGCTTTAGCAGATCATTGCTCACAACAGCAAAATTGATAGAAATCAACAAGCTCTTGTGATGATAAGTTGAAACCTCGGTCCAAAAGATTAGACATGGCTTCACAGCCAGCCAGACTTCAACAAATCATCATGAAACTCTAGAAGTCATTCTTAAAAACTCTGAAGAATAAAAATAGAAAATTTTTGTATTTTTAAAAATTTTTTTTTGAATAAAAAGTAAAATTACCTAATCTAAGCAACAAGATGAACCGTCAGTTGTCCAAACTCGAACAATCCCCGGCAACGACGCCAAAAACTTGGTGCACGAAATTGTGATCATCAACAATGGCGCCAAAGACTTGGAGCTCTCAAACGTGAATCACACTTACTCACAATTCCGCACAACTAACCAGTAAGTGCACTGGGTCGTCCAAGTAATACCTTACGTGAGTAAGGGTCGATCCCACGGAGATTGTCGGCTTGAAGAAAGCTATGGTCATCTTGTAAATCTCAGTCAGGCAGATTCAAATGGTTATGGAGGATTGTTAATTAAAAGATGAATAAAACATAAAATAAAGATAGAGATACTTATGTAATTCATTGGTAGGAATTTCAGATAAGCGTATGAAGATGCTTTGTTCCTCCTAAACTTCTGCTTTCTTATTTCCTTCATCCAATCATTTATACTCCCTTCCATGCAAGCTTTATGTTGGGCATCACCGTTGTCAATGGCTACTTCCCGTCTTCTCAGTGAAAATATTCCAAATGCGCTATCACCGCACGGCTAATCATCTGTCGGTTCTCGATCATGTTGGAATAGGATCCATTGATCCTTTTGCGTCTGTCACATGCCTAACAATCGCGAGTTTGAAGCTGGTCACAGTCATCCCTTCCCAGATCCTACTCGGAATATCACAGACAAGGTTTAGACTTTCCGGATCTCAAGAATGACCGCCAATAATTCTAGCCTATACCACGAAGGTTCCGATCTTAGATTAGAAACCCAAGAGATACGCATTCAAGCCATTGCTAGTATAACAGAGGTGGTTGTCAGGCACATGTTCATAGGTGAGAATGATGATGAGTGTCACGGATCATCACATTCATCAAGTTGAAGAATGAATGAATATCTTAGAGAAGAAGTAGGCGTGAATTGAATAGAAAAATAATAGTACTTTGCATTAATTCATGAAGAACAGCAGAGCTCCACACCTTAATCTATGGTGTGTAGAAACTCCACCGTTGAAAATACATAAGAACAAGGTTCAGGCATGGCCGTGAGGCCATCCTCCCAAAACGAGATCAAGTGTATCAAAGTATGAAAATACAATAGCAAAAGGTCCTATTTATAGAGAACTAGTAACCTAGGGTTTACAGAAATAGGTAATTAATGCAGAAATCTTCTTCCGGGCCCACTTAGTATGTGCTTGGGCTGAGTATTAAAGCTTCCATATGTAGAGACTTTTCTTGGAGTTAAACACCAGCTTTTGTGCCAGTTTGGGCGTTTAACTCCAGCTATTATGCCAGTTCTGGCGTTTCGACGCCAGAATTTCTATGCTGATTTTTAACGCCGGTTTGGGCCATCAAATCTTAAGCAAAGTATGGACTATTATATATTGCTGGAAATCCCACGATGTCTACTTTCCAACGCAATTAAGAGCGTGCCAATTGGGCTTCTGTTGCTCCAGAAAATCCACTTCGAGTGCAGGGAGGTCAGAATCCAACAGCATCTGCAGTCCTTTTTTAGCCTCTGAATCAGATTTTTGCTCAGATCCCTCAATTTCAGCCAGAAAATACCTGAAATCACATAAAAACACACAAACTCATAGTAAAGTCTAGAAATGTGATTTTTATTTAAAAACTAATAAAAACTAACTAAAATATACTAAAAACATACTAAAAACAATGCCAAAAAGCGTATAAATTATCCCCTCATCAGTAGCTCTGGGTGGAGTTCGTTTGCTTCACCATCAACATCCTATCTATGTTTGAAGGGCTATAGTCAATAGCCTTCCCCCTCACATAACTTAGGTAGCCATAAGGTTGCCTAGGTTGTGGCATGGCTTTGGCATAAAACTCCCTAACCAACCTCTCTACCACCTTCCTTGGTAGGTTGCACAAGAGTGCCCATCCTCTGTTGTTGATCTCTCTATTAATCTTTGGATGCTTCCTTCCATGTTGGAAGCCTACTTCTGGAATGATTTGCCTCTCACTCACCCAACCATAAAATTAGTTTTGGTTGAATGATGAGAGGAACTTATATTCGTTGAAGCTTGATGATCCAGAGGTAGCTTCCTTGGTCTTTTTTTACTTTGATGAGGAGGCTCTTGGTGGTGCCATTGAATTGAGAAAAGAAAGTTTGAAGGTTTTAAGGAAAGGGCAAAGAAAGTCAGCAAAACAAGGGTTTGCTACACACCAAACTTAAGACTTGATTGTCCCAATCAAGAGAAGAAGAACACTTAAGGAAAGAAAGAAAAGAGTAGAGGGAGTGCAGAGGTTGTTTTGGGTGTGAGATTTAGTTTTGAAGTATAGGGGAAAGTGGGAAGGTGAATGGCCTTTATAGAGGTGAGAAAGAGAGTCTAAAAAGTGGGAAATAAAAGGAATTCAATGTTTTCCCTCTTGGGAGTGGCGCCTAGCGTGGGAAGTGACGCCAATCCTTACCCTTTTAGCTTTCTTCAGATGTTGAGTTTCAAAGTACAAGTACACTTTGACTCCTTGACTTAATGAGCTATCAATTATGTGGGCCCCACCTTTTCTAAAAATTCAATCCAAAAAAACCTCCCATCAGTAATGAAAAAAAATGCTTCACATTCCCCTATTAAAATGTAATTAAAATGCAATTGATGAATGTCTTTTGGGACACCAAACATAAATCCATTGCATATGGTAAATTGGTTTCATTATTGGACTTTAATGTGTCCACAATGGGTGGAATAAATTTAATTCATTCACACTCTTCCACTTCTATCCCCTTTCGTACACAATAAAGCAGCTCTTTATGCATCACTAATTTACTAAGTTCTTTCAAACTTAAACCATGTTGGCCTTGTTGTGTGAATTTCCTATGGTGGTGGCCACACTAAACTTAATTATTGGGCTTACTTTCAAAGTTAATTCAACCAATTAGTTGTAAGTCTAAATTAAGTGGGTTAATGGTCATACCAAACTTAGCTGTTTAGCTAGTTTCTTAGCCCATTCAATCAACCTTAATTAGTGTATTATACAACCTTGCACTTCCAGTAGACTAAAAATAAACCAAAGAACTATCAACTAATTATCTAGCTTAGAGACTAAAAATTAAACTACCTAAATTCACAATCATAAACTACTTTTAGAAGACAAAAAAAATGAAAGGATATGAGTGTTGGGGGTGCCTCCCAACTAGCACCTATTTAACGTCACTAGCTTAGCGTTCCTTCCTCCTTAGTTGAGGTTATAGCTCACTCTCTGCTCATCCAATGAGTCCCCCAAGTAGTGCTTGAGTTTATGGCCATTGACAGTGAAAGTGCTCTATATCTTGAGGATTGTGAAAGGTCCAAACCAGCTTGACAGTGAAAATCCAAGGTCTGGCATGCCATGCTCATTGTGTATGCTTTTTCTTCTCTAAAAAACATCACTGGCGTGCCACGCCCTAGTGCTGGCATGCCACGCCTAGGTATTGTATACATGATTCTTTGTTCTAGTGACTGGCGTGCCACGCCCAGCATTCAAGTGGCACGCCCAGTCTTCTTCTTCTTTGTTTGCTGAAGCTGGTGTGCCACACCTTCAACGTCAAGTGGCACGCCTAAGCCAAGGATTATAGCTGGCGTGCCAGGCCTGAGGCTCAAGTGGCATGCCCAAGTCAAGGATTATAGCTGGCGTGCCACGCCTTCGATACCAAATGGCATGTCCAAGTGTTTGGACCTTCACCTCCTCCTCTGGAAACTTGTACTAGCGTGCCACGTCTTGGTCCTCAAATGGCACGCCCAAGTGTTGGGTTAGAGTTGGCGTGCCACGCCTTCGATACCAAGTGACACGCCCAGTGTGTGTCCCCTTCTGGATTAGTGAACTGGCGTGCCACTCCCACAAGTTCAAGTGGCACGCCCATGGTGTATGATGGAGTTGGCGTGCCACGCCCAGCCTGGCGTGCCATACCCCCTTTGTGGCCTTCAATCTTGCTCTCTGGAAATTGTAACTGGCGTGCCACGCTTGGCTCCTGGCGTGCCACGCCCATGTTAGAGCTTTAAGTACCCCTTTTTAGAAAATATAATTGGCGTGCCATGCCTGGCCCTTGGCGTGCTACGCCCTTGTTAAAGCTTCAAGGACTCTTCTCTGGAAAATACAACTGGCGTGCCATGCCCTGATGCTGGCGTGCCACACCCATACAATTTCATGGCGTTTGTTCAAAGTGGCATGCCCAGCTTCACACGCCCAGCCTTATTTGTTGTTTTCTTCCCTTTTTTTGTTGCTCTTTTCTCCTGAAATCCAACACAACCCATTTCAAAACAATGTACCATAATATTTATCATTTGGTTCATGAAATTGCATTGATCTAATGATATTATGTTCTTTTTATGGTCCTTTTAGATAAGAAAAAGAGGTAGATGATGCAAGTCATCAACTGAGGTCGATCCGACAAGGATTGATTGATTAAGCAACTTTAATCTATTGATTATTCTAGTTAAACAAGCAAGATAATGAGATTTCGGTGAATTATAGAGACAATAATTTAAATGACTGGAAATGTAAAGAGCAGAAAGTAAATTGCTAGGAATTTAAAGTGCATAAAAGTAAATTGCTGGAAGATAAATGACAACTAAATCAACTTGCGGAAATGTAAAAGAATTGTAAAAGGAATTGCAATCAGGAAGGGAAATAAAATGAACTAAAGGAATGCTAATGGCTAAGGTTCATTAGAGATTGGAGATGCTTAGATCTTCCTAAATCAATGAACTTCTCTTCTCTCATTTTTCAAGCAATGTTTAGATCTCTAGCGGATCAAAAGTAATTGAGCTCCAATTTCTTGGTTACTCAATTTCTCAAACATAATCAAATGCCAATTACTTGATCCAATGCTCATGAAAAGAGATGAAGCAAAGTTTCTAATCCAAAGCCACATAACTCCTAAGATCCCAATTTCAAAGAGATTATATGTCACGTATCAACTTTGAATCAAGATCAAATTCATTGTGAGAAGGGAGTTTCAATCTGAATTACTATTATTCCTTTTCCAAGGCTCACATAGAATTCTAATAGATCCAATTCCTCTTCCAATTAAATTGGATATTTGAAGATCGAAAACTCATTTCAATCCTTGCAGAGCTCCTCCCCCTAATAAATTTAGGGTTTTGTAAGTCATTGCTATGTTACACTAGGAATTCAAACTTAAAAAGCTGGAAATTAAAATAAGAACTAAGTACAAGCAAAGTATGAAAAGTGATGTCTAATCCTTGCTAGGGAGTGCCCTTTACAGTTCAAAGCCCCCTCCTATTTATACTAGTTCTCTGCCTCTTAAGTCTTCAAAGATGCTTCGAGTTTGGGATTCTCTAGGCTTGAATTGTAGGCATTTAGAGAGGCCTTGGCATCATTATCACCAACGCCTTTAGTACTTGGCATTGCCAATGCCCAGGAATTGATACCTGGTGTTGGCTCAATCGAGCTCCTTTTAAAATGGGCATTACTGGCACTTGTCACGCGTACGCGTGGGTCACGCATAAGCGTGAGCACTATCGCAGGAGCTGTCCAGAACAATGGCCGTTATATATTGGCGTTGTTGGCTCTTTTTCACGCGTACGCGTGGGTCACGCATACACATCTCCTTCGTTGTTGGCATTGTCTAAAATAACGCCAATTATACATTGGCGTTGCCAACGCTAGAGTCAATTCCCCAGAGGCAAAAATCTCATCCTCATGCGTATGCGTCGCCCACGCATACGCGTGGCCTCGTTGCATGCGTTGGTTGAAACAACGCCAATTCAAATCTGGCATTGCCAATGCCAGGTCCACCTTTCAGGGACATCTCTTGACGTTGTTAAGGGCAATGCCCTTGTATATTGGCATTGCCAACGGCACTTTGATTTATTCTTGGTTCCATCTTGTCATTGTTGCAACAACTTCAGGCAAACCTAGCGTTGCCAACGCCAGGTCCACTCCCAGGCTTCCATCTTGCCGTTGTTCTTAGCGTTGTCCAGGGCAACTTCAGACAAATGCTGGCATTGTCCTTGGTGTTGTCATCACCAACGTCAGTGCCTTTGATCTTTCATGGGAGTTGGCTTGAACAACTTCAGTTATAGTGGGCATTGCCAACGCCTTGTGTCCTACTTCAGGGCTCTTCTTTAGGGGTGTTTTGTGCTCTGCATGCTTTTCTCATTGCCTCCTATCAAGCATTAAACATAGTGCATCAAAGTAATAATCAACATGACTCAGCATATTAAGTGTAACAATAATGCTTATAATGACAACTTTACTTAATGCATGTAATTCACTTTATATTCATGAAATTGCTATAATTCCCACTCATGCTTGATGATTCATTACATGCAGAGACATTTCATGAATTCACTTATTTATTAACTAAATTTGTATGAAACTTAACTAAAAACTACTAAAAAAGCAACTAAAAACTACCAATGATGTGCATGCATAAGTCGCACGTACGCTTGGAGAATGCGTACGCGCGACATGATGCTCTGTTTTTCAAAGATTTTTCAACTTCTTGCACCAAACCAAGTATTCTAAACATCCAAAAAGTTACCAAAACATCACCAAATCTTATTAAACATACTGGATTACCAAATAAACTCAACCAACCAAACTAAACATGGAATTAAACTTTTTTACCAATATATACAAAAGAGAAAAATGAAAAGCGTTTACCATGGTGGGGTGTCTTCCACCAAGCACTTTTGTTTATTATCCTTAAGTTGGACAATTTTGGTGAGCTCTTGTCATGGTGGTTTGTGCTTGAATTCGTCTTGAAACTTCCACCAATGCTTGGACTTCCAATGATCTCTATGATTCCAATTGATATATACCAAGCTTTGATGAAGTTGCAAACAAGCTAAGAGCTCCGATCCCAAAATGGATCCTCACTTCTTATGCCGGGATCCCAAACCTTATTTTTGTACCCATCTTCTTGTTGATTACCCATAGTTCCATCCGAGTGACATCACTTGCAAATTCTTCCCTAAATACCAAAGCTTCCTCCTAGATCCTTTCATCAATTGAGCATTATGCCAACCTTGGAAACCAAATTTTGAAGTTTCAACCCTAGTAAGCCTAGATTCACCATGCCAACCACTACTAAACTCTCTCTTACTTTCTAACCCACAAAAAGCTCCAAGTTGACCATCCGTTTCAAGCAAACCATATTCAACTGGGACAATGAAGTTAAGGGATATAAATTTTACCCACTCAAATATTGTGTTGGATAA